>NW_026067912.1:2563938-2684241 GCF_014885135.2 Alexandromys fortis | reverse complement strand
TCCTCCTCCTCCTTCTCCTCCTCCTCCTCCTCCTCCTCCTCCTCCTCCTACTCCTGCTCCTCCTCCTCCTCTTCTTCTTCGACAAAGTTTCTCTGTATAGTCCTGGCTGCCCTGGAACTCCCTCTATAGACCAGTCTGGCTTTGGATTCAGAAACTCCATTTTCTAGAGTAAAACAAAAAACTTCTTGGTAATTTGGAAAGGTCATTTAGAAACATAGGAAAGATGTCTAGTGAAAAGCCTCAGAAGATAAAGGTGTTTGCTGAGTAAACCTGGATTCCTGAGTTCAATTTTTGATCCCCACATGATGGAAAGAGAGAACCAACCCCCGCAATTTGTCCTCTGACCTACACACACACACACACACACACACACACACACACACTGGCACATGCCCCCTCAATATAGTAAATAAATAAATATAATAAGAATAAAGGAAGGATTATGTATGCATGCTGAAACTAGTCACTAAAGATATGAAGCTTAATAGGACCTTAACATAATGCAAGTTATTGCCCCAAAATACAGAAAGGGTGAAATGTAGTATTATAGTGTGAAACTCTGACCTGTGGTCCCTAGTGATGGCAAGCATCACCCTAACCAAATGGTCAGAGTTTATGCTGCTAATAAACTTGTACACAGTAGAACCTAGTTCAGAGAGGATTCAGCATCACCCTCTACTGTTGTCCTGCCTTGAAGTCTAAGACTTTAATATGATCTTGAGGAATCCCAACAAACCCGAATAAAAGGATATTTTACAAAGTAACTGACCTATATTTTCAACAATGTTAATGCCATGAACTACAATGACTGGAGGATATTCAGAATGAAAGGAGACATGACAGCTGAGTGCAGTGATTAGTACTGGATTTTCTTTTGCTGTAAAGGACATTATTAGGTAATTGGTAAATCTCAATAAGGTCTGGAGATTAGATTATTCTATTGTATCAATGCTAATTTTCTGATTTAGATAATTGTGCTGTGATTATGCATGAAAATGCCTTGTTTTCAGGAAATGCATGCTGATATATTGAGGCCATATCTGCAATTTGCTAAAAAGTGATTTAGGGAAAAAGAGAAAAATAGGAAGCAAATTTAGTAAAATGCAAACATTTGAGGAATCTGGGTAATGGACTATCCTGCCATGGACTTCTAAATATATTCTTTCAACCTTTCTAGATGTTTACAGCTAAATTAAAAACATTTTATTTTTTTTAGTACAAGGTTATGATGAGCTAGCCATAAAAAAATAGTTTTGATAGGCCAGTGGTAAAGAAATATGCTTTTTTTTTTTCATCCAATGCTTTTCCCTTAATTTTTGATCTGTTGCAGTTTGCTTTGCTTTGTGTTCAGATACTGTAACCAGGTCATGGCCCATGGATCTGTCTGCACTGGGTCTTAAGTTGTGGACGCTCTGTCTCCAAGTTCAAAACCAAAGTGTGTGAGAGAAATGACAAGTTAGGCGCAGAAGTACTTTTGTGTGCCACTTAAGAACAAGAATAATCTCTGGTTAATTTAAATAGTTTTGTCACTGAGAAACTGAGGGTTCTGTGAATGTGTGAAAGTAATTTTATTAACAATTTGAAGCTGTGTTATATTAGTATTATGCAGTGATACAGTGTTAAGTGAGTTAAATGCATGCTGGTGCAGAATCCTATTCTACTAATAGCACTGTGTTTTCTTTTGCCTTGGGTAGTAACCTGTAGATCTGCGTTCAAGCTGGAGGTTCTGGGGAACTTGGTGGGTGTCCTGAAGAAAAATGTGATTGTTTTACAAAAATAAAAGAAAGGGAAGAGAGAGAGAGAGAGAGAGAGAGAGAGAGAGAGAGAGAGAGAGAAAAGCATTGAGGCTGGTGGTTTAAGACGCTTGATTTTGAGAATGAGACAGAACTCTTTATTTAGGGAGCTGACTGTGACTTCATTCCCCACACAGAACATGCTGGCAAGTGTTCCTATTTGGGTGGGCGTACACCCTGCACCAACACATGTTTTCAGCCTCTTGGTAGGAAGAGGGGTTTTCCCTGGCTGCCTCACTTCAGAAATGACATAGTCGGTGCAAGACTGCTCGAGCCTTTTCCCAAACTTGTTTTCTGTCGCTTGCCAGTAGAACACTAACTGTGGGGGTCTGGGAAGAGCGGAGAGGCAAATGTGTTCTAGTGGGTGATCAAACCCACATGCTTTTCTATATTTGAAATACAAAACCCTGTAGCCTCTTCAGCCTTCTGAAGCTTCCCTCTTCATTGATTAGACTTATTTTTATTCTGTATTGAAAGAGACTTATGGTTGTCTTGACAACAGATGCCCATCACAGGCACTGGTCCGAAGATGTGCGTAATGAGGTGGTTGAGAGAGCAGAGAGGATCGCATCCTATTCCACTCAATTTGGGTTGATCCTGAGCAATGTGTCCTGAAATAATCAGCCTGGCTGATTTGCTTTTTGCTCCTAAAAGTTAATTGGCCCCCAGCAGGGGCAAGGCAGTGAAGAACAAGATTGTTATAGGCAGTGCTCTGCTACTTGCTTCTATTTTTAGCTAAAGACATGCCTTTACTTTCAGGCCATAGTGTACGAAGGCCAAGACAAGAACCCGGAAATGTGCCGAGTGTTGCTCACGCACGAGATCATGTGCAGGTAAGGAATTGCTCGCTCTCTCTCTCTCTCCCTCCCTCTCTCTCTCCCTCCCTCTCTCTCTCTCTCTCTCTCTCTGCAAAGTAAAGATTACTTTGGATCTTATGCCTAGGCAAAGTCAGTTCCATTGGTTGGCTATCTGTTTATTTTGCTTTTAGTAAATAATCTGGAAGAAAGAATTCTTAGACACATTTGGCAGTGTCAGGGATCACGGCGGTTCTCAATTATTTATTACATTTCATCTCGGAAGACATCGGCTTGCATTTTGATACCTCCCAGATAATGGCCACAGAGCAGTGCCCTCCATCACCCTTCACAGTGGAGTCAAATCCAGTACAGCCTGCTCAGTGGTGACATTTGCACTCAGCCTCATGCTTAGTAAAATGAGAGTTCTCTTGAAGTCCATGAAGGCTTCTGTTTGGGTCAACTTGAAAGTTATAGTTCCTCCTTTTGAGTTCTTCTACCCAAGCCTCATTTCTCCTTAAACTGATCTCTTTCTTTTTTCTTTTCTCCTTGCATTTGGTCTTTGACTTACCCTATTCATATCTGAGCATGAAGCTAATATTTCTTGGAGGTAGTGAGCTTTGAGATTGGGGCAGGATAGTGAAAAGGAGTCCCTATGCTCCTCCCATAGGAGTCTTCTCACTTTGGGCTGTAATCATGCTGACTTATCTGAGACCACCTTCACCTCCATGGCCTCAGTCAGGCCTGCACAGGAGAGGGGCAGGAGCAAGGGATAGCCTTTTATCTTGTGCTCCTATTCCTTGTAAAAACAATCCAGTATTTTGCTCCCTATAGCTCTCAAGGAATTGGATAAAGCAGGAAGATGCCACTCTGCATCAGAGAAAGGCTCCTAATTGCTTTGTTAGGAGCAGGGCTCCCTGGCACAGTGTACTGGGCTGCTAAATGTCGTTGACCAATCCATCTGAGTCTTCAGCTGCTGTTTCAGCATGGGCAGCTCTCCTCTGCTGTTCATGGACTCTTCTGGAAAACAACCTCAAAACTCTACAGGTGGAAGTAGAATCAAAAGGGCTTCATGCGCTTCCTGAATGAAATCCCAAATACTAACATTTGGTTCTCTAAAAATTCCATGTCTCCTTTTTTTATTATTATTTTTAAAAATATAGTTCTGATTTATAGCTTGAAGATGTAGAAGAGTTTCACACATTTTATTCCAGTGATGTGTAAAACTTGTTAATTATTCTTAAAGCTAGGTTGCTTTCCCCCAGATTTAAGACAACAGTAGCCGAATGCTCCCAAATGATGTGGGATTCTTTCCATTAGTGGGGAAAGTTAGTTTTACCCTGAGTGTAAATATCATCTAGGTGAGTGGTACCTTTCAGAATTAAAGGAGAAAAAAAATCCATTTTGAAAAGCAGTAAAACATGACCTTGTCTGTATTACTACTTCCCCAAGCTTTTCTCTCCGACTTTAACCTTCTACAATTAGCATACCATTAGAGGGACCCCTTCAAGTGGAGCTGCTCAGGATTGGAGCAAAACAGGAAACAGGAAGACGGATTTCAACCAACAGGCCTGGCGCTATCTATACATTGCCTATTTGCATTTTGTATCTGCATATGTTTGGATTATGCCGGAGAGAATTCTATTCTTGAACTACTTAGAGATATATTATGCCTCTCACGCACAGGCCTCCCCTCGATTAATGCAGTTTATATTTTCCTTGTTTTTAAAATTCATTGGTCCAAAGTGCTTTATGATGCTGGTTGGTGTGCTTTACTGCTGACGGTGCCTCTATTTTTCAGCAACATAAAAATAGCAAAAATAAAATTCTCAAGCCACTGAAGGCAAATGATGCTGTGTGTACCGCCCGGCTAAGAGGGAAAAGCCATATTCCAAATGTCATCTTGCTAATGTTACAGATTACGGCTTTCCTGGCTGCCTATAGATGCGGAAGGGGTACTGTTTGTTTACCAGGCTGCCATGACCCCATTACACAAACCTGTCATCTATTGTGTGGCTAACAGTCTTTTAAATTGCAAATCTGATACTCTTTAGGGGGCTCCAGGAAGAAAATTCTCACTTTCCATACCATCCTATTTCTCTTGATTTCTTGCCTCTTGTAAGTGGAAGTTGGGTTGTGCTGAATTTGCACCAGGGGTGCAAATGCAGCCTCAATTATAAGCATAAAATTAGAATCTGTTCACCATTAATCAGCCTGGCTAATTGCTATGCACCACCATTAGCCATATGGTGTGAAAGACAGCTTGCTCTCCCCAAGATGAAATTTCTTCATTGCAGACATGAAATAGTGAAGGCCCTGGATTTTAAAATAGCTTGTTTTAGATATTTAATTTCTAAACAACTTTCTGCAGTGCTTTCTATCAAAGCTAACGGCACAATAAAACTTTGCGTGGATGTCACAAAAGCTGTGTGTTTATAGTGTGCTGGCTGTGATGGAGGAGACAGAGAATTTCGTTCCACAAGAAAGGGTTTGGTGCATTCTGTGCATCACAGGCAAATGGAAGGGAAAAGGAAAAGATAAGCAAGACACACACGTTGTCTCACGTGTTGTAAATTAGGGAAAACAAACAAAACAAAACAAAACAAAACAAAACAAAAAGCATTGTGTTTTGTAGAGAAGGTAATCCCATTGTGTGGGATGGCTAAAGGAACTGACTTCATGAGTTTATAATTATTGACTGCTGAGGACAACCTCTTTGATTGGATGATGCGGAGCACTTTCAAAACATAAGAGTGCTTCTGCGTTTTGGTGATTTGGAATCTGTCACACCAATCATGGTGGTGAAGTTCTTAAGATAACATGGTTCCTTGGATTTTTTAAAATTTGTTTTTATTGAGCTATATATTTTTCTCCGATCGCCTCCCTTCCTCTCCCCTCCCCTTCTACCCTCTCCCATGATCCCTGTGCTCCCAATTTACTCAGGAGATCTTGTCTTTCTCTACTTCTCATGTTGGACTTTCTTAGGGTCCTCTTTGTTGTCTAGGTTCTCTGGGATTGTGAATTTGTAGGCTGGTTTTCTTTGCTGTATGTCTAAATGCCACTTATGAGTGAATACATATTATATTTGTCTTTCTGGGTCTGAGTTACTTCACTCAATATGTTTTTTAGATCCATCCATTTGCCCGCAAATGTCAAGATATCATATTTTTTTTCCACTGTGTAGTACTCCATTGTGTAAACGTACCACATTTTCCTGAATACTTTTTTTTTCTTAACGAGTTGGATTCTGTAAGGGGTTTGCTTATGTGAGCACCCTAACTTCTGTGTTTAATGGAACCCAGCTTGGTTTGGGGACTTGGAATCCTGCTTTCGTTTTCAGTACCCAGGAAGAGGACAGGTTTTAGTCACACTAAGGAAGAATTCTTGCTTCTTTTCTTTTCTTTTGTAGGAGAACCATGAATCTCAGGCTAGCCTGTTTCCTCTTTTGCTTCCTTATTAGGCATCTTCTTTTTTTCCTTCTTCTTTTCCAAGTTTAGGCTAACTTCCTCCTTCAGACACCAGCTTAAGTAGGGCTTCTTCAGGGAAGCACCTCTGGCCCTTGGCCCAAGTTATATTCCCTTGTAAGCAGTCCAGTGTAGCAGGGGCTTTTAACTTTATAGCACTCTGTGCCCTTGCAAATGAACACCTCACTGTCTGTCTTTATTCGGCCATGCCCCTCAAAGGCCCGGAAGTGACTCAGTTTTCCTCCATGCTTCAGCTGTCCCATTTGTGAAATGCGATGTTAATTCTGTCTCATAGAATAATAATTAAGATTAAATGCTATTCGTTCCTATAAACTCTTTCCACAATGCTAGGCAGAGTCAGAACTGAAAGCCTATTATGATTCGAAACAATATTAATAGAAGCAGCAGTAGAGGCATCATTTGTGCCTGTGGGTGCTTAGTTGCTCAAAGTAACTGATGGTAAGAAAATATTGAAAAGAGGTTTAGTGTCTATCAGAATCTGAATATACCTGTTCTATTACAGTTGTCGGGGCTATGTGTCTTTATTTCTTAGTGCCGACTACGTGCAAGGGCTTGTTGCAAGAGGCAGGAGAGCTTGAAGTTGGTAGCCAATTCGACTTTACTGGGCAAAGGGTCTCATGACGGCACAATGAGTCAAAGGACTGTGTTTGAGAGGAAGATGGAGGAGTTGTAGCTGGGTCATAGGAGTGGGAATGGAGAGCGATGAGATGGGAGAGGGATTTTCGAGGCTGCATTAAGGAGAGTTTGTGGTCCAGGCAGAATTGTTGTGTGGGAGTTTATAGCTGGGCAGACCTGCGGCCTGGAGCTGGCCAGAGGGACTTGATCAAAGATAACCAACTTCAGACTATGCTTTTCAAAGGCGAGAACCAAAATGGCATGGAAGGCAGGGTTGGGAAGTGTGGAAGAAAAGGAATAAAGGAGAGAATGGCTCCATTCTTGAGAGGAAGAGTCACATTGAGTAAGAAGGCCGCACTATAGAATTAGGAAGTATCTTGCGCATACGGGGCTCAAGTATGAAAAAGGGGGTAGCAAGGTATGGAAATCAGCCCTGAGGGTATGCTAGTGCTGATGAGATGTACATGGGTACAAGGAGTGAAAACCCCCAGGTCGCTGGTGACTCAGGAAGTAGGTACCCTGGATGAACCCAACTGGCAAGAAGTGCTGGCCACTCTTACAGGAGAATGCTGATCAGTGGACAAACGAACTCTAGAGAAATGAAGGAGGACTAGACAATGTTAGCAAACATGGAAAAAAATCAATCGGGAGAGAAGAGTTCCAGATATGAACCCCATTAATCCACAGGGCCGAGAGTGCCCCGGTAGGACAGACTGGGGTGGAGACGGCAAGGTTGCATGCTCAAAGATTAAGTCTTCTGGAAACAGACAACTTTTAGGGGTGGCAGGCTGATGAAGGACAGAAGAGTCAACGGATTAGATCCCTTCTGAGCTCATCCCCTTTGTAAGTATTAACCAGGCTATCCAGTAATTCACGAAGCCCCTTCTCCAGCCACTTTGACTGAGGAGGGTAGGATTCTTCATTTTTATTGAGACGCTCAGTTTGAAATGACTCCTTTAGCAAGGAGCAGTTGCACCTGTCTGTAATCCCTGCACTTGGGAGGCAGAAACAGAGGATTGCTGCTGAGCTGAGGCTAGCCTGTGCTGGATGGTGAGTTCTGGCCCCCCATCAGCGCTGCATAGCAAGACTCGGGTCTTAATTGTCCCCACCCGCTACCCAAATGGCTCATCTCTCCAGTGGCAAGAGGCTCTTCTTCCAGAAAGAAGTTATGTGCTTGAGACGATGATCCGCAGGCACCAAGCCTAGGGAGCCTTCAGATGTTTCCTGCCCTGATTTATGAACCAGCGAGTCAGCTCACTGGAAATCCGCCACCTGTGTTAGGCCGCAAAGGCAGGGTCTCCCATGTCTGCTTTTTCTCTAAGTGTGCAGAACTGGCTGGGAAAGACACGGTCATGCTGAGCAAGAGGCTGCTGTTCTGAGTCTCCAGGGCATGTAGCCCACGCCAGGTGTGGGGGACCGACTGCTGTGACTGGCCACATGGCAGTCCTGTCATTTGGGTTGCAGATTAAAAAGGCACTCAAAGAGCAGTGGCACTGGCCTGCTTTTTTTGGGACCCTGATTTTGGGCAAATCAAGTTAGGCAAGCCCAAGTCCGCTCACTAGATGCCCGCTGCAGGGAGCGTGTGCCCAGCCTGTGCACGCACAGATGGCAGGAGGCTGAGTGACGCTGTGTGAGCGAATGGGGGCCTCGGGCATGCTCATTCTGTTTGCTTTGATCAATGTGCTTACTTTTCCCTGTAAGAGCTTCTTCAACTGTGTCATTTATCGGATTGCTCCAGTATAATCCCTCTTCTGCCTAACCGTTAGTAAATTTTGCTCTCTAGCTTGGCCCTCCTGGTTGATGCCTGCCCTGCCTGGAGTGGAGATTAGTGCCCATCTTGCATTCTTTGACTTTAGTAGAAAGAAATGGGTCAGTTCTGACTATCTTCCATGGTAGTGTGTCAACCCTACCTTTTTTCTTTTTAGTGTATAGAGTTCCATGGATACAGACTTGCACACAGACACACACACACACGTACTTCAAGGTACATAAACACATGTATTACATGTACATACATGCTTATGGACATCTTTGTCAGTTTTTCGCCGATATGATAAAATGTCTGTTGGAAACTAATTAAGAGAGGAAGGGTTTCTTTTGGCTCATTTTTCAAAGGGTTCCATCGATGGTTGCTTTGTATTTCTGGGACCATGATGGGGCAGAGCATCATGGCAGAAGGACCTGGTGGAGGAAAGCTGATGGCCAAGTAGCAGAGATAGGGATCTAGCAATGGCCCAGGGCAAGGTACAGCCCACAAGGATACGTTCCCAGAGACCTACTTCCTTCAGTCAGCGCCACTAAAGTTTCCAGAACCTCCAAAAATAGTGAAACAAAGTCTTGATAGGAGCCTGTGAGGGGCATTTCATGATCCTATCTTCCCTGTCTTTGTATCTTATGAGTGACATTGTATGCACTTCTGTGGTGGCTGAGGTGTTGCGTGGAATGTTGGCTGTATGATACAGCAGTGTGACCCAAGAAACAGTAACCCGTCTAATCTAGCTCCATATTTTCTTCCTAAGTGTGTAGTGACTTCCATTACTTTCTTTTTCTGTTTTCTGTATTCTCACTGTTTAGTTCCCATCCTGTCCTTTTCATATCTGTGTGCCTTTGGGTCCCTTGGAGTCAGAGCTTAGAGATCTGGCATAATTCATCTGTTATCCGGGTTTCTGTGTGTTGTGGAGATGAGGACTGTCCAGGAGATGAAGAACATCTCTGGGGCTAAGATGTTGGAGGAGGTGGTCTGGTGGGCCGGATGGGTAGAGTATGCAATGCTTGCCTAAGGAAGTCAGTTTTGCTTTTCTGTCTGCCATGTCCCCTACAGGCCACCACACTTATTCATAATGTTGTTGATTAATATTCACCCAATCATTTATTCATTGAGTCACTTAATAGCTGAGCTCTGATATTCTATCATGAGGGAACTGATATGGCCAGTTTCTACCTTCATCTCACACAGGAAGTAGCAGAAAGGGAGCATGGAATGGGAAAAAGTCCCAACAAAAATGCCTCAGTATGTAAGTAGCAGGTTGACAACATTATAGTAGCTGCCCCAGAGAAAAACAGCTCAGTTAAGATTAAAGGTGATGTGTCAGGTAAGCCAGGTCATCTACACCAACTTCTAAGGACCAGGGAAAAGTAGTTGAGGGCAGAAGCAGGGGTAGCTGCAGAACAGTAACTTGCCCAGCCTGTATCTGAGGTATGATGGAGCGTGTCACGTTGGAGGAATCGCAACTGGCCCAGGAGGCTGGAGGTTGGCTAGCTGGAAAGAAAAGGGTGGCAGGCAGGTCAGTGGCCTGGCTTTCTGCCACACCATGGATTTATTCAAAGTACAACGGGAAGCTGTTCAAAGGTCTTAGCCCACGAAATGGCACAGTCGCCTGGCCATTTCACAAAGATCTGCTGGATGGGGCAGACCTAGTAGATGGAGTCAAAGTGGAGACAGCAAAGCCAAGGGGGAGGTTTTGTAAAACTCCCAGTGATAAATACAAGTGACTGGGCTGAAGACAGTGATGGTGGTTAGGGAGAGAAGCCTTGGACTTTAATATGTGTGTGTGCATGAGCGGTAACCCGTAGTTATAATCCAAGCAAGCTAGAAGAGTTCCCTGAGGACTTTTCATCGAGGGAGGACGGTGGTGAGGGTAGAACTACCCAGGGCCCACTTGTTTCGAGGAGAAGGAAGGAGGGACACCCTCTGCTTTCTCAGCATCTGCTTTCCTCCCTCGATAAAGGGCACATGGCTTTGTCAGTGGACTGTTTTTGGTAATCATTCTGTCTACACAGCTCAGGCTTCTCAGACTTGAAGTATAAACAGGGTATAAACCCAAGGGTGATCCTGATACTGCCCCCCCCTTGGATTCTTAATTGGACCAGCCATTTTTGATGATGATGCTAACCTGACAAACTGAGAGAACACTGGCCGAGAGGATCGGTCCTCAGAAATAATGAAATTAGGTTTTCAAATACTATTTTATACTTTTTGTGCATGGGTTTGCTTATCATGGTGCGTATATAGAGGTCAGAGGACAGCTTGAGGGAGTAGCTTCTCTCCTTCCACCTGTGGATCACGATCAGGCTCAGGTCTTCAGACTTGGTGGCAAGCACCTTTACTTGCTGAGCCGTCTTGCTGACCCCTGGAGTTGAGTTTTAAGCTATTTATTTTGTACACATGCCAACCCTTAACAGTTCTTCTCCCCTACGTCTTTATTGGTTTCCGAGGTAGGATGCCTACCACTGCATAGCCTGACTTACTAGAAAATTTTCCTCCAAATCAGAAAGTGACTAGATTATGTGTGGAGGGGGTGTTTTCCAGCTGGGGCTCTGGGAAGAGAAGTGAGACACAATTCTTTCTATTGCCTTCTGCAAATATAGACACAGGCAAGCACCAAACTGATTCATTTCTCAGGAATTCAGGGAAAGAGAAAAAGATGTCTTAATTTTGGTGAAACACTTCTTATGTTTGGAAATATTCCTGGGTCTTGAAAAGTGAAATTCAATGGTAGTATCCAGCAGATATCTAAATTTATGCTGTGTATATATGTGTGTTTGTGTGTGTGGTGAGTGTGTGCATGTGTATGTTTGTGTGAGTTTGTGTGTGTGAATGGGTGTATGTTTGTGCTTTTGTGAGTATGTGTGTGTTTGTGTTGGTGTGTGTCTATGAGCATGTTTGTGTGAATATGTGTGTGTGAGTGTGTGTATGTGAAGTTTGTGTAAGTATGTGTGTGTGATTATGTGTTTGCATGTGTGTATATTTGTATGTTTATATGAGTATATGTGTGAGTGTGTGTATTTGTGTAAGCGTATGTGTGTGTATTTGCACACATTAGAATGTATAAGGGGGATGGAGAAAGGTACGTATTTTACTTATGGTATGCAATAGAATCCAGCTCCTGAGGAATCTTCCAGCCTTCTTCACTGATCAAGCATGTTCCTTTACAGTGTAGTCCTGAGTGGAGACTAGCCAGGGGACAGCTTGTTACTTACAAACGTATTTCAGATGGATAGTTTTCTGCTGAGGGTGGATATTTTTCAGAAACATGACATTTTTCAGCTGAGCTTTGTATATCTCAGATGGTTGAGTGCATGTTGGAAGTCCTAAATTCAATCCCCAACACCATTGCATAAAGTGGGTATCTACCAATAATCCTAGCCAGTACTAAGAAGGTGGTGGGAGGAGGCCCAGCAGTTCAAGATTAATCTTACCTGCATAGCAAGCTTGAAGCCAGTCTTGGATGCCTAAGACCTTGTCCTGAAAGAGAAAAGAAATACATGATCTTTTATACACTCCTTTGAAACACCTTGGGCTTTTAAATTTTTGGTTATTTATTTATTCATTCGTCCATTTATTTATTTATTTACTTTGACCGGGCAGTCTCAAGCACACAACAAAGTAGGATTTGCCTAGCAGGGCTTTCTTCGCTTATGGCTGTTCTTCTTGTGTTCTCATGTATACAAACAGGGTTGTGCTGGCCAATGGATCCATTGTCCCCAGTTTTCTCAGGATACTAAAGTGGTGGCCAGTGCTGGCCATCAAAGCCAAGAGGACTGAGGCTAAGCTTTGGGCTTTCTCCTGTCTCACCTTCTCCTTATGTGGATCAGTATGTGTGGCCTATATTCTCAAGAAGACATTCAAATGCAAACTGTCGTTGCTCAGGGATTTTTTGAGAAGGCTGTGGTTGAAGGAAGTGCCACCCATCAAAAAGGAGAAAAAAAGAATCCACTTAACACAGAACGACTAAAGGGGAGAGCAATCACTCATCCTCATTATTGACGCCTTCCACGCAATTAGTGTGTTCTTGAGGGACGGATGTTTGATCCACCCACGACCCTGCATGTTCTCATTGGGTAGATGTGAGAACACAGTACTTCACAGTGAACCCTGCCAATACCCGCGTAGTCAAGGAGAGACCCCAGCTTAGGGCTGCATTCCTGGCTCTGCGAGGAGGGCCCTCTCCCTCTCCTGTTCTCTGAGCACGGAGAGGTTAAGCCTGGCCATTAACCCATAAGTGACCCAAGTAGAGTTTTCTGTTCCTGGGATCCGTTGATTGCCAGGTATAGCTTTGTGGTAATTCTAGCATTTGCCACCCAGCAATTTGAACCTTCTGTCTGCTTAAATGATGATTTTACACGGTAATGGTTGGTACTAAACCCTCTCGCTTTTGCTCCGCAGCCGCTGTTGTGACAAGAAAAGCTGTGGCAACCGAAATGAGACTCCCTCAGATCCAGTGATAATTGACAGGTAGGGACCACTCTTCTTTCACTGGATTCTTAGTCCTCATTATATGCAACACCTGCTTTGTGTCGCTCATCGGCGCGGGTTAGGGATGCATGCGGCTGAAGTTTGCCTGTTGGTCCTGATTTAGGCTGCGCCGAGTTATTGTGATTTCTGGGAGAGCCATATGGAATGTTCTTTGGAGGCCTGTTTCGTGGATGGCTCTGGTTTCGTGCCTGATTAATGCACACAAAGTCATATATATGTGTATGTTCATTCCCCACGCTCTGTGGTTCAGTCCCCATGGTGTATCAGGAGGCTTCAGAAATAAAATAATAGTTTTTGTGATTTATGAAATGTGGTTGGGTGCTTATAAATATTTAACTTTTATTTGAAAAATGTTTGAATCATTATCACTTTTAGCTACAGTAGTTCTGTTGGATGTAATCCATCTACATTTTAAGGTTTTATTTATGCATAAAAGCAGTTTAAAGAGATCTGTGAACCAAGATTTTTCTCCTGTTATTTCCGGGCTTGATTGCAGCTCGCACTGCACTGTACGTTGATTAATTTATCCTGCTTGTCTTAATTATTGTGTTTTTAAACAGATCCATATTACTAATCTGACATGACCAAGTAAATCACTGTAGAACAATACATCTGTTTCAGTTCGCCAGTGCAGTTTTGAGTCAGTGTGCACACATCGCGCAGGATGGCATCCCAAATATTCATTTTACGTTTTAATTATTGGAATTCATTGTATGGAAACATGTATGATAAACCATTCGTTACATGGCACTACTCATTGAGAAGTAAATGGCCTGGAAGCTTTATGGAGACTGTCAATTGTCAGCTAGGAAAAGAAAAAAGAATCTTCATTCAAACGAGGCAGATTCCTTCATTGAGGAAATCAACAGCCAAGGGCATGTCCCATTTTGGGCTTTGATAATATTGTCTTAGACAATAGCAACACAAAGATGCAACAAGAACAATTTGCCAAATTCCTCGTGTTTGTGAATTTTGCTTTATCATTTTTCAGGTAAAGAAACCTAGGTGTCTATTTTGTTCACTCTAGTTTCTGTCCAAAGATTGTTGGTTATGACCTCTGTGAGACTTCAGGATCTTAGCTCAGCCCTGATCACCAAGGAGCTCTGTAATAGTTTCACTTTAACTGAGTATTCTAGTCAGAGATCTCATGCTAATAGTCATGAATATATATATATATATATTATTTGATATGCATAATAGCATCTTAATTCCCTGTTATGAGGCTAAGGTTCACTGTACGGTGATGTTGTCTGGTGTCCATTGAATGAAAATGGTGTGTTTCTCAGATATATCATTCATAAGACTGTATTTTCTGACCTGGAAGATAAAAATCTCCCAAAGAATAAGGTCAGAGGCCTACCTCCCTGCGGCTGGTGTCATTTGTGTATGCCTCTCAGAGCGCCGCTTTCTTTTTTAAGCAAGTGTTTCCTACTGTTGCATTAAAAAGAAAGCATCTCTTCAAAGAGCCAGCCCACATACTCAGCAAACTTTGAAACCATAAGCATTCTGTGGTGCCTCCTGGTCCTTTTAGGTTTACGTGGTGACGAGGACCTACTGTGCCACCCGCAATGAAAACACTTTTTTCCCCCCTCTCTTTTGCTTGTGAACGGGTTAGGCTTTAAAGCTCTTCATTGGGTTTAAGCTGTGGCTCCGATGCAGAAGGCTGATAGGACTGTGGTTTGAATCCCATCTGATTTTGACCTGTTCCTGTGGGTTGCGATGGCAGGAGAAACTTGACTCAGCGGAGCTGTAATTAGCCCGCCCCGTGTTTTTGAAACAGGATTGTGTTACCTGGATTGCATTAGTGTGGCTTCTATTGTCGCCGCCTTGCATCTGTCCCAGTAGGGTACTTAAAACCCTTTCTTGGCTGGGGGAGTTCAAACAGTTTAGGCAAAATAAGTCTACACTTTAGGCGGTGGGTGCTTTAGCGATATTATTCCTGACATCTATCCTTTGCCTTCCACCAAACCCCATTCCCTCTCCCTTCTTTCGATTAGACAAAGTAGAAAACCTTGTATAGCTAGGTTGATTTCTTTTAAGGTAGGGGCATTTTAAAACCGTCTGAGACATCCTGGGTGTGTTCAATCCCAATATCCATTTATTTGCTGGTGTTTGCCACTGTCTGACACGGAGCTACCTTTTCAGGCAATGAGACCAGTTGATAGGCATAGCTCCCAGTGGGCTATTTTTATTTGCATGTGAGTTTTCAAAGTTCTTCGCTCCTTCAGTTTGCCAAAGATGTAAAAAAAACAAAAAAACAAAAAAACAAACCTCCAGACGGGTCTCTGCTGATACGTGAAACTTCTCTTTCTAATGGCGAGGGATGGAAATCATAAGAGCTCAGGCAAGGACGGACAAAAAATATTTTTCAACTGCACAGAATTGCTGCAAAGGGCAAAAATATGACGGCAACGGTGTTTGAATTTCAGGTTCCAATTTCGTTCCGTGTTACAGATTGCATAATATCTATTCCATGCTTATGGTTTGCTTTGCTTTCAGATTTATGGATCTGAGTCCCTGAGCCTGCTGCCCTCAATAGCAACAGCCCGTTCTTACACTATGCATACTGTACTCAACATAAGGCCAAGGGCGTGGGCTCTTGTGGCCTTAGAAGTTAGCGTAGCTTTAACATGCAGCCACCTCTTTTTGAAAGCTAATAGTTTCTAGCTCCCTTTGCTTGACCTTCAGAATTTGGAAGAACACTGCTATTTTTTTCAGTCAAAGGACTTTTAGCAGTGATTATTCAGGAAGGCTATTTATAGTGAAGAATGGAAGAGGCTTTTTGGTCACACAGCACTGGTGCAGGGCCAGCCGTTTCTGTGTTAAAACTTGGCTACATTATCTCTTGCCAGCGATTTGGAGGCCAGTTTGGTAAATTGTATATATATGTAAAATGGAATTAACAAAATCAGCAGTTGTACAGACAAGTTTCTATTTCCTTCCAGTGGCAAGCAACAAAGTAAGAAAATATGACCCAAATGACTTCTTTTCAGTCAGGACAATTTGTCAAAATGCTTATTGGAAAATTGCTATGTGGTATAGGAAGGGTGCATCTGGAGCCGGCTGCTGGGTTACGTGTCTGCTCAACGCCAAAGATCTTGATTAAGAATCATAAAACCCCAGCCTGTGCCCAATGATCCAGCTATTTGGGCTGTGCAGATATGGGAAAAGTCAAATGTGTTAGGTTTAATAGCTGATGAACAGGAACTAACAGCAGCAAATTTCATTATCATTGAACTAAAGGGCTATGTGTGGTCATCGGTGTTAAAGTAAAAAAGCGAAAACTGACTTTCCAGTTCCTGAATGAAGGTGTGTGTTGGGGGGGGGGCTGACTTAACATCCGCACACTAACTCAGATCTGGATTTCAAAGGTTCACAGTGAAATTCCTGCTTGGAAATTGAGTATGTTGTAGTTCCATTACTACAGTGAATATCCTTGTGTCCTAACCTTTTCCCTTGGAGTGATCTTAGTTCAATAAATAAAACCTCATTAGGTTATTCCCATTTCAACGAGTTTATTAAATTTTGCAGGAGTAATTAGCATAAGCTGTGCTAATTTTTCTGGAAGACTAATGACGGGGGTTCTTAATTAGCTTTCCTTTGTAGGAATAGGAAAGAGGATAATGACAAAAGCCGCATAGGGTCCTCTGAATTGGGAACCCACTTTTTTAGAATCCATGCAACTTCTGTCTCTCGACGGAAACTTTGTGATGCATGCTTTGACTGTGCGGATTAAAAGTAAAGACTTTCAGTCTGTATTTAGTTAGCTACAATTAGGATCCTAGCTTGGTTGAAAAAAAGCAACAACTTTATTTTCCTAGTCTTATCTTGGAGTGGTGAGATAGATGAACGCGGATGGCCTTACAAAAACACCTCTTTCCTCAAATTCTACCATACGCTTCCTTCCACAGGAAACACTGTCTCTGACTAGAATATGTGGGACTGGGATGTTCTACATCGTTCTTTAATTTGGCATCAGTGGGATGGATAACATAGTTAGATCAACTAAGCAAATGAAGGCATACGTTCTTAGGACTAGAGATCTTTAGCTGCCCACACACAGAATTTGTTTTTAAGGGACAGAAAGAATGCAAGATAAACTCGTAACGGGTGTCTATAAAAACCCAAAATATTACGATTATGCATAATGTGGTTCAGGCAGCCTGCGAATTTTGGGTCTCCCAAAAAAACAGCATTTAAAACTTAAATGTTTAAAACCCATCCACACGTACTGGTCTAATGATTGGGCTTGCTGATTGCCACAATCTTGCCTTGTTTTTCTTTTCCATTGTAAGACTCTGTCTGCACTGATACTTAGAGCTAGGGGATACAGAGCTCCAAGTATAACATTAAGAAGTGACACGGCTTTTGTGGCACAAAACCTTCAGCTTCTTTGGAGTTAGTTTAGGCAACACTTATCCGAAGCTCTCCTAAAATAAAAACCAACACCACACACACACACACACACACACACACACACACACACACACACAAACAACGACAAACAAACCAAATGGAGAAGAGAAAAAGAACCAAGATTTGTCTTCCAGACCAATCTAAAGTTCTACATCTAGGTCATTTAAATATTGTCAACTGGATTTTCCATGGTTATGATGCACATGGGATTGTTGGTCAGGAAATAGCTAGAATGTTCATTTTCCCCTTCACAGGCCAGTTGACTAGAAAGCCTTGGCCACGCTGGGGTTGTTCAGATAGAAACGTTGATTAAAGGTTCAGGCTTGAATCTAAGAGGTCACGCTGAGGGGCAAGAGTTTGTAGACAAGCACAGTTTTATCTCATTATCACGTTAACTTTCTTGACAAAGTTGTTGCCCATGTATTTAAGTGACTGTGACCATCAGCATGATGGGAAACAACAGTCACATGTAAACTCAGGACGCTCATAGGTGATTTTTAACCATTGGGCATGGATGAGAAAATGTATTACGCTGAGTTTCTGAAGGCACTGGGGTCCTTTAGCGAGGAACTTCTCTGTCTTTTATTATCAATGATAAACCCCCAAATCCACATAAAATGATTTTCTGTCTTTGTGTCTCAGGGGTTCTCAACCTGTCGGTGATGCCCTCCACAATCACATACCATAGATCATTTACATTATGATTCATAACAGTAGCAAAGCTGCAGTTCGATGTAGCAGTGAAATAATTTCGTGGTGAGTGCGTGTGGGGGGGTCACTGCAACTTGAGCAACTGTATTCAAGGGCAACCACCTTAGCAGGGTTGAGAGCTCCTGCCTTAGATGGGCATGAAGATATGCTTCCTAAACCTTGCAAATAAAAGCCTTAGCCAGGTTCATGACTTCAGTTGATTGCTCGTTCAGTTCTTCCTTCTCATCGTCATTCAGAAGGGCCAATCAGTGAGCAGAGAACTGTTCGGCCCAGCACGCAAGCTGCTGTATGGGTCACCAAGAACCAGAGGTGCAAATGCGTTTCTTAGCGCTCTGATAAACCTTCCCACCTCATTTCCTAACTCTGACTGTTCAGTTAAAACCAAAGGAGGAGAAATCTCCTCCCTAAAGCTGCCCCAGGCCGGATAATTGCTGTCCTTCTGGCTGCTCTGAGAGGCTTCTATCTTTTCAACAGGGGAGAGTCAGCATCAACACAGAGCATGAATTTGCAGTTGCTTTCTAGCCCTAGTGCATTTAAACATTTGTTTTCTCAGTGGGAATTCACATGTGATTATTAGTAATGAGACTTATGTGAGCCAGTATCATTCTCAGTTTTACACGTATCACATGGTACCATTCTGAGCACGAGAGGAGCTCTTGAACACTTGGGTACGGCTTGCTCCTGTGATAAAAAAAAATTACTAATACAATTAGCTAATAGCGGTCTAGATTCCATTTGCTATCAGCTCTTCTCAAATACACGGCCAGGATACATTAAAATGTGTTTCAAATATGCCGACAGTAGATCGTGATGCAAAGTACTTTTGCAGGGTGTTACACTAGAGCAGACGCTGTGTAATAAGCAATGGTGGTCTTCCTGTAAAGGGAATTATGGCACAACTTCCAAGAAATGTGTTTAACAGAGCTTCAGGGCATCGGCAAGTGTGTGTGTGGAACAGGGCCCGTGTGTGGGCTCACAGTGTGGCTTTGCGTCTCACGTCACCATAAGTTTGTTTCTGTGACAGTTTGGGGAGTCATAGGAAAGCATTGCCGGCTCCTCGGTGTCAGTGACTTTGCACAGCTACTTGACGATTCTAGTTCATCAGTATAATAAACATGCTTTTACTTTCAAATAAGTTGTTTAGCGTTGAAAACAAGCCAAGCAACCCCTACAAGTGTGGCACTCCATTGATAGGAATTCTCATTCCCCACTACCGTCAGTGCCTGGCCAAACTCTCTAATTAAAAAAAAAAAAAATTGGCCAGATATAAAAAACCCCACTCAGGAGTTCCAGCCTAAAGAGATGGTATTTTGATCATTTTAATTTGCATGAGATGTTATCTAAAATAGGCTACCAATTCTTTCTCCTCCTTCCCTCCTATCCCCTTCCCACCTCCCCTCTCCATCTCTTTACAAGCCCTGTAACTATATACTGTTCAGGACAGTGTAAAAGTGACTCCTATTGCAACCAATGAAATATGGTGAACAGTACAGGTCTGTCTTTGGTTGCGCGCTGTCTTTAGGAGTGTGGGTAGATGAAGATAAATCTCCCTTGCAAACTATTTCTCCAGTTACAAGCCTTTGTCCAGAAGCAAATGAGGGTTTTAATGTTACAGTACTTGTTATAATAGAATTTTAATTGCCTTAATCCTGGTAGAGTATGACACATACACACACACACACACACACACACACGGAGAGAGAGAGAGAAAGAGAGAGAGAGAGAGAGGGAGACAGAGAGAGACAACATTCTTAATGGAGAGAGAAGCCAAGCTCCCAAACAAAACAACAGAAAACCCTACCACATTTTTCCTTTGAAAGGGGTCACTTATAAAAAAGATGTGAAATTTTTTAAGTGGAAACAATCCATTGCCATTTCATCCTTCTCAGACAGACTTCACCTTCAGTGGAAACACAGTGACGTGCTTTGGTGATTTTTAATTTTAAAGGTAAAATGCTTGGTTCCAGTTGTGAACATCCCCCCCCGCCACACAACTCACTTTTAACAACTTCAGTAGGCAAGCTGGCAAATTAGCTAGCTCGAGCCCACGTAATAACTTCCAAAATGGCCCTCGATGACTACAGCGTCACCTTGACTGTTTGAAGCACAATAGTTTCATAATATAATAAAAAGTAACGGTGTTAGGCAACACGTCTTTAATAAGATATTATTTGCGCCTTTGCCATGTGCGATGGGAGCTGCCTCTCACTTGGCGGGCTTTTGATTCCTCTCAATAAGATTATTTCAAATACTCTAATCCCGAATCATTGACATGAATACAAAAGCCTGGTGACATCTAATAGATGCCTCTTAGCTTTGCGTTAGCTCTTGTTCCCTTCCTTTTTCTTCTCCTTTTACCTGACAAAAAGCTTATGGACACTTGGGCTCTGTCTCGCAGGAACAGCATGGGGGGTTCCTCATGAAATATAAAGGAGGAAAAAGACTGACAGAGGCCCGATAAGCTACGGAGTGAAGGACCATAGATTAAAAGTAAATGCCAGTAAACCCTCCTCTGTATACTCACTCCTTCACTCATTGTTTTCTTTAACACTTTAAGTGCCAGGGCAAGGGGAAAAGGGAGGAGGGTTAAATGAAGCATATCCTGACTTTTTATCTGGACGTGGTCACTGTATATATTGTACAGGGCTTGGGCGGGATTGTCACGTTTTCATTCAGACTTCTTTGTGATGGTGAAAAAGAAAAGCCCTTGTAATCACTATCAACAATTTCTCAAGTCTCCCCCCCTCTTTTAAACTCATTCTCTGTTCAGCTGACCAACATCAATGCTATGTTCGGGATGAGTATTGTGTGGATGAGCTGTTCTCTGTAGGGTGTAGACACTGGGGGCTCGTGATGCTGGACAGTCAGGGTTGAAGTCCTTCTAGTAATCCATGATTTGAAAGTGATCGAAGTAGAGTGTTAGAATATCTTGTTCCCTGGCAGCAGCTTCTGTATTTGCACATGGAACTGCTCCTGCTGGAGCTGCGAATCCTTAGGTGGGCTGGAGGGCCCACACTGGATCAGACCCTGGGGACTCATGGAGGAGGAGTTATTCCTGGAGACACATGCTTTTCTCTGTCTTTCCTGAGCAATCATGGTTGACCAACACTCTCTTTTACTCCCTTTGCGGATAAGACCCAACAATTTATTATTGTCCAGTACTTAACTGAGGAGTTCTCCCCTTTAAAAATTGTGTTTCCCATTTATTAAGGTTCTGATCTGTCATTAATATCTCATAATTAAAAAAATAGTTTTGGGTGCAGTCTTGACTGAAAACTTCCCCCAAAATGGAAAATAAAAGTTAGTTTAAAGAACTCTAGGATTGCCTTTAGGTTTGATCCTCTCCCCGCCTCTCCTGCATTCCCCCCTCCCCACCACTATCAAGACAGAAAACAGAAAGTGATCAGTTTCTTTTAACTGTTAGGAAGTCCTTTGGTAAAGGAAGTTGGTAAAATGTCCACTTTGCTCTTTGAAACCATTGCCAACAGCGTCAGAAGCCTCTGTTTTCCTAAGTGGTTGTGATACTTTCTTAAATTCGGACCCTAACCTTTACGGCATGCTGTATACACCGCAGAAGATCTTCAAACCACCTGATACCATCTTCCTGCAATTACAGGCAAAGGCTGCTCCACTTGGGATGTCCGTGTGTTCTTTTAAAGATCAACCCCCGAGCACAATCAAACACAGTGAACACAGTATCTGATCACTGTAAATGTAATTGTTCCATACAGAGTCGTGGCATAATGCGAGCAGATTTTGGACACTGTAAAATGTGTTTTTTTCAGAGGCTGCCCTTCCCACCAGTGACCTCAGTCTGGTGGGGCATGAGCCTGAGGCGCTAGCCCCTGAGGAAATGACGAGAAACTCCACACCTCCATTTCTCAGCTTGATTTTCCTCTTCTCCCCTTCATTACTTAGTGACGCGGTTTGCAGGACCTCATGGCATGCCAATTAGGTCACCTTTCTTGATAGCCACATCTCATCTCCTCATGTGTTCCTCTAAACACAGTCCCTTACCGGTTTCTTATTACTTACTTACACATTTAACTTGTGGGACTAAAAATGAAAGTAGCGATCCAGAGAGAAATCTATTGAAGGCAGAGTACAATGACAAAGACGAAGACTTTGAAGCCCCTTGCTGCTGAGCCAAATTCTTCATGACTACTTAGTATTTTTGCCTCAAGCACCTCAGTGCTCCAATCTTCAAAATGGGAGCATTCATCTCTAGTGTGGATTACAGCTTCAAGCCTCACTGCTTTAGGGATATATTCAGTGGATATAGTGTGCGTGTCTAACGTGTGCAAAAACTCTGAATTCAGTCCCCAGTATCATACATACATATGCACTCACGCGCACACACACACATGCGCGTACACACACATATATACATATGCACAATTATATTTTTATTACAAGAAACTGAACAAGGTTTACATCACCTACTAAACACTAGGCTTGGGATAGTCCAAGGTCTTGAAACAGATTTTGAAAACTGAGCCTAATATATTTTTATGTGGGTCAGTACGCCTGAGAAACGCTATGGAACTTTTTTTTTTTTTTTTACAAGATGAGTTACCTTGCTGAGTTAATCATGGTGGTCGTACCTTCTTGGACATCACTCATTTCTCTTTCCTTCCACAACTTGTTTATTGGTCTTCTATTTTTGCCTCACACCATGTTCATGATTGTCCAGAAAAGCTGCAAGAAGGGGCACAGACAGACAGCAAATGCCTTGTGACCCCACGGAGCTCTTGGAGTCCTGGAGCTTTCTCAGTGTCTCAGAATTTTATGGGGTGGTATGTTGAAATAGTAAGTAAATGTTATGGTTTTTCTTTTGACACAGTGTCTTTTATAGGCTAGGCTGGCCTCGAACTCGTGACTATTCAGCCTTTCTCCCAAGTATTGGGATTATAGGCACATGCTGCCATATCCAACTATGTTGACTTCTTTAAAATAGAAGAGCGCAATACAAGATTGAATCAAGATGTACAAGAAAGATCTCCTCAGGCTGAAGGCAGCTCATACGTGGTGGGCAAAGCCCATGGTTTTATTTGTTTTTTTGTTTTTTGAGACAGGGTTTCTCTGTAGCTTTGGTGCCTGTCCTAGAACTAGCTCTTGTAGACCAGGCTGGCCTCAAACTCCCAGAGATCCGCCTGCCTCTGCCTCCCGAGTGCTGGGATTAAAGGTGTGCACCACCACCGCCGAGCTTAGCCCATGGTTTTATTACACTCCTCTGGTATAGTCTACATGTTGATTAAGACTGTCTGCGGTGGAGTCAGATCGAATCCCAGCTCAGCTATCACCATAGGACCCTGGGCAGTTCAACTGCTCTTAGCACCATTTCTTCATCGATAAGCTGTGTCAGCAGAGGGCCTGGCGCATAATACAGACTGAGAATGACGTCGCTGTCATCTTAAAAATCCAGGCTGGAACGAAAAGACTGCCAAGACCCTTTGCTGTGGAATTCAGACTCCAGCGTTTTGTGATATCGCCAAACATGGTAGGGCAGATGGACTTCAGAGGATGATGCCAACACGCTTCTGGGGTAGTTGACACCGCTGCTGGTTGCTGCCTAACCTCGGCCCCCAGCACAATACCTCGCTCCCGTGCCGTAGATGCTTAAAGGATGCTGTGGGGGAAAGGAGAGGGGTGAGAAACACAGTTGTTGAACGTGAGGGTCTCGTCTCTGCCTGAAGACAGGTTTGTTACAGCCGCACAATAAAGCCAAGTGGGGCTGCTATTAAAGACTGACAAGAAACAGAAAATGCAAGATAAAATATTAAATTTGTTTCAGTTAAAAATGTTAATCTTCACGCGATTACCATGCAAATCTCCTCGTTGTCTAACTGTTTAATTGATGGAGTAAATCACAGAGTTGACAGGGAAGTGAGAACCCCTGCTGTTGGTGCTCGCACAAAGCCCATTTCCAGGAATATATTCTCTTAAGCGGTTTGTCTAGTGCATACACTAACACGAGCTAAGGAAATAATGCGTGTAGGACCCACCTTGAGGAAAGCAGCATGCTTCAGAATTTCCAGGCCAAGGTTTTGTTTTTGTTTTTGTAGGGTCAACTTAACTATGTACCAGGACTATCGAATAAGAAATCAGTGTTACAGTGGTCGGTGTTTAAGCATAGTAACATGGTACTTTTGTGATGGAAGGGTTAATAAATTCTCCCTTTTTCTCTCTTTCTCTACCCCAACCCTCAAGATCCTCCTGCCCCCGATTCAATCCTATCATGTGCCTGGTTGGCGCTGAAAGAAGGCTTGACGTTGCCCATGGGGCATCCCTTTTCTCAGCCTCCTCCTAGGTCTCCTGGGCAGATGGGAGCTTGCCTTCTGTCCTTAGTCCTCAAAATGAAGCCAGGCACCAGGTCCAGCAGCCTAGCTCCTATGACCTGAGAGCTGGTGAGGAGGGGAGACAGACATCTCTCATATCTAATGGGATGCCTCTCTGTGGCTTTAGGAGACTCCCACTAAAGGAAGTTCTCCCTTATTTCCAAGATAAGGAGTCATTCATGAAAGCACTGTGCTGAACTAATCAGGTTAATTGAGAGGCCCGAAATCCTCATTGAATCTATCTTTCCTTCCTGTTCCAGGCAGATAGCGCAGACAGAGGGCTTACAGGATCCTTGCTTTCCCCATATAGCTTCTAAGATCTGTAGGCGGGTGGAGAATGGAGGCTCAGCAGCGTGAATGCTGTTGGAGCTCTGCGTACACAGACTCTTTTTGTAGGACAGCATAACCTTAAAGAAGTAACAACCCTCCTGAAGACTGAGAGATGGCGTGCCTTCAGATGTGTTTCTGCCCTTGTTCATTAACATTAATCTCAACATTTCAGATCAGCCAAGACAGACAGTGGGGGGAGGGCAGCCAGGAGCCTCCATGGATATTTTAGAGAAGACTGAAACTTAAAACATCCCACAAAACATCTGACTGTGATGTGCCGCTAGTCCACGTAGCTTCTGTAGTTTCTTTGGTATCTGAAGTGGACACTGGAGGCTGAGGACTATATGGATGACTCCCTGAAGTGACAGAGAAGAGGGGAGACTCGAGCTGCTTCCGCAAGTTCCTTTTGGGGTGCTTGTCCCCTCTTCTCTCCTCTCACAACGGTTAGTCCTAGTATAATTTTAAGTACTATCATTGACTATCTTGTTCCCTCATCTCTTCCCACTCTTTTCCTATGATTTTTTTTTCTTGGAAGTTCCAGGAATGATTTTAATTATCTCCACAATCAAATTCTCATTGCTGCCTCTGTGCAAGTGTGTAGTCATAGATCGCTGGGATTATTTTCTTTAGCACTTGGGGATAGAGAAGCTGGTTGTTTCCAAATGAGAACCAGCTGGCTCTACAGAGCCCTCATTTAGCAGGGAGCCATTCTGTATACAAAGCCTTCGCTCAGGTCAGTCCTTATGGGCAAACCCCAAATCAGCAGTGTTTGGTTTATCTCTCTTTAGAAACTGTCCAGTGAGGTGTGATTAATAATAATAATAATAATAATAATAATAATATAATGGTAAATCAGCACTCCCAACATATTTAATTCTGTCTCAGCTAAGTGCCTGGGTTTGGAAAAGACATCATTCCTATGAAAATTAAAGTTATAAGCCTAGTTTTCTAGTGTGGTTTTTGTAAATAGTTAAGGTGTCTGTGGGTAACTCTAACTCTCTTTAAGTCTAAAGAGTCAAATGAAGCTCATTTTTCAGCATAGTCTTTTATATGACAAGCAGAGTGGGCAGAAGAAAGCAGACAGCCACATTGTTGGTCCCATTAATAGAAGCAACTGGAAGGCAGCGATCACTGCTATTTTCTACCATCTTTTCTGCGGCTTGTGAAATAAAGACTGAGATGATATCCCTCATATGCTCTTCTGTCTTTCCAGCTTGTAGGAAGTGCTTTGTTGTCATACTTGCTCATGTCTACTACACTAGATTTGATCAGAGATGAGAAGAGTCCTCTCGCCAGTTTGCCAAATACTTCTGAAGTGTGTGGAGGAGAGAAGGAAGCTCCCATGACAGAGGACTGCAGGAGCCACTTGGCGAGGAAAATAATTTGTTTTGAGAACACAGCTTGCATTTTTAGAAGATAAATGAGTTGGGGCGGGGGTGCGGCATGTACTAAGTCAGGATGAAGATGTTAAAAGAAGCGTGTTCACACAGTTCAAATCCAGCTCAGCTAAATTTTAATCTCACAAATGTAAGAGATAACTTTGGATCACTAATAAGAATATATGTCTTAAAAAAATCCTGGAATGCTTCTTTCATACAATACTGACATCAACACAACAAAATACTATGAAGAAAGGGCAAAGGCCTAGATTTATTCCCATAGAGAGTTTGATCAATACACTGACGATCTGCTCTATGCTCTTCTAATTATTTTTATTCTTAGGATTTCCATATTGAAGCATGATTTGGGTAAAATCTTATCTAATGAGTTTTGTGTATGTGTGTGTGTGTGTGTGTGTGTGTGTGTTTAACCAATGACTTTAGATCAAATTAAAATCCTATTGTCTATTTCCTGTGTCTGTCTTCTGAAAAAAAAATCCAGTGGGTTTTTTAATATATAAAAAAAACCCAAATAACTGTTATATTTCCAGTCAGTCAAATTTGAACTGAATTTTACTTCCTGTTTCAAAGGTCAAGGCAGGCTGACCTCAACAGCAGTGTGGAGGCTGCTGAATTATTCATGTCATTGACTTTGTGTCAGCTTCCACATTTGTGGAGAAGGATGTTTTATTCATTTATCTCATTTAGAGTTCTTCTCTGCACCTGTTTCTACCATTAAGTACCCTGTAATTTGCATTTGATGCTAATTTAGTTTCATATCAGCCTGGTCCCCCCTTGTTAATTTAATTTTCTAAGACCCTTTTCATTACAGTAGAACTGTTTTTCCTCTTTAAAGCAAACATCTATACCAGTAATTGTATAAACTGCCTTTTAAATAATATCTTTTAGAAGATTCCATCGTTTAATTCCTTAATTTCTATAATTAGCCACGGTTTGATTAATGTTTCAAAGGGTTAAATTAAAATGCAGAACTACTCAAATACATACTTGAATAATTTCTTATAGACTGCAGGGTTAGCACTGTGGAGTTCTGGATAATTCTGAGAACCGGGTGACTTAGAAGCAGTGATTTTCTTTCTGTAGAACGCTGTTTGGCTTCTGAAGGGCAGGGCCTTTCAAATCAGTGCACTTTCAACATTAATTGTGAAATGTTAGCTTCTTTTCTTTCATCAGACTTCTGATAGATGGCGGCTCAAAGTGTTTCTGCAACATTAGTAACGACATCCCCCAAACAACCAGGGCAGAATTAGGTCTGATTCCTTGAACTATTTCGGAAGCTTGGGCTAATGAATTTCTGTGTTCCATTACAGATTTTGTCCTCATCTTAAACCCTCATTTCTGTCTGCTGCCCTGGGTTAGCTTGCTGGGGAATCTGTCAGCTTCTCAGAAGGGTTTCAGCACGCACTCTGTCATTTATTTCTATGTGGGCACCGCCGGACTACAATTACCACCTAGAAATTGTGGAAACTAGGAATCTGTTGTCTGAAGGGGGCCTGACTGAAATGGCTGCGACCCTGATGAGAGAGGCCACATCCCCAGGACGTCTGTCAGGGGGTTGGCCATCATAAGAACCGTGACTCACATCAACTAGGTATACAGACCCTGAGAGTGGGAAAGGCTTCTCCCTCATTCTGTTTCCCGCAGCTGACACCAGCGTGTCAGTATTCCCTGAGTCCTTCTCAGGGTGAGGGGTGTTGAACAGAGTACGAATTAAGGTTTAAAGTGTGTGGAAATCACCCAGAAGGAAAATTCTAGCCACGGCCAAATAGTACTAAGAAATCAGCTTGAGCTCTGTGTGACCCCTTTCTCCACTTGGGCTGGGTTGGCTTGGTCTGTTTTAAATATTCTCTGGGGATAGCAATGGTGCTGCTGCAGTGGGCTTCTGGAAAGATCTTTCTCAGGCCTGTGGAAAGCAGAATATGAAGAGGATTTCCAGTTTTCCCTGTTATAAAGACCTCCTAGGGACTGCCTCTTACACCACTGTCATTGTGGTAAAAGAGAAACTTCTAGATTCTCTAGCAGGCTGCTTCATTAATGTTGTTCCCTAGCAGGGTTGCAGGTAGACTGGAAGCTTCTTGGAGGTCCTTCGAGCTAGGAGTTTTTTTTTCAGGTACTCCCTATTGCAGGGAAGTTTTCACGTTTTATAATTTGTTTTGCCTTTTTGCTTCTGCAGAAAGACTTACACAACATGGGGGATAATAGGAGGGAGTATAAGCTCTTCGTTCATTTATGAAGCATTTGCTTATAGACAAACCCTACATCCATGATAGAGCCTTCTTTTTTAAGTTAGAAAAAAACCTGTATTTCTAGAGAAATCTCTCTAAGGCTTGATTTAACAGCCAGGTTATAGACAAGAAAGAAGATCCTAAGAGAGACATACATGGATCTAATCTACATGGGAAGTAGAAAAAGACAAGATCTCCTGAGTAAATTGGGAGCGTGCAGATCATGGGAGAACGTAGAAGGGGAGGAAAGAGGATGGGAGGGGAGCGGAGAAAAATATATAACTCAACAAAAACAATTTTTAAAAAGCAGCCAGGTTAAAAAGCAATGGCCAATAAGAATACAGACAAGGTTTTCCCATTCAGTTCTGGCTGATGCAGAGATTTCTACAGCTAGACTCTCATGTCTTTAGCAAAGAACCTTTGATCTTTACATAGACAGAGTGAGTAAGGAAAGGACAATACCTTAGCTGGTCCCTAGCACACCCTTCACAGACAATGAACCAGAGAGTGCGTGCTTGCTCTCTCAATTACATCGCTTTAGCTTCTAAAACATCTGCCTTTTGTTGCTGTTGTTTTGTGTTGCATATCCATATCTTGGATGGAGAATGCAGTTTAGCTCAGATAAACAAACCCATCATCTAGTAAAGTGTGAAATGCTTTCCAAAGCGATGAGGGTGAAAACATTTGTTTCCACTGGAGTGGCGTGGACTCTCAGAGATTACAGCCCAGTCCCTTGATTTTAAAGATGGGCAAACCCAAGGTCAAGAGGAATACAACAATCTTGTTCTAAGTAGCCCTAAAGCCAGGACCATAAGCCCAGTCCCTAGCTCAGCTTCAGGAGACTTTTCTGCTGTTCTTCTGGGCCATCTGCGCCTCACTCTGCTATCTGTTTCACCTTCTGTGAGATCAGCCCCAGGCAAGGATGTGACTTACGTTTTCTGGGTCTGGGCCCAAGGAAAGCTCTGTGTTCCATGTCTCTAACAAGGCATCAAATGCTAGTTAAGTTGTTTGTAAGAAGTTATGACAGCCACTGGAAAGGGGGAGGAGGGAGGCTCGATAATATCCCAGCCTAAAATTGTGCTTGACCCTGTACAAGCTCACACACCTCACTTGTTTGTGGCCATGTTGTTCCTACTATGTCACAACACTGTGGAAAAAGGGAATTTGTGTTTCTATTGTCAGAGGTATTTCATCAACAATCATTTCCCAGTAGGACTTTTAAGAAGAGTCTTTCAATTTTAGACATCTCCTGAGCAACAGTTTGTCTCTGGTCATTATCTTTCTCTGGAAGGTTCTAACAGAGATAAATATTGAACTTGGCAATTGTCAGAGTATAGTCCTCATTTTAAAAATTATCTTATGGCTAAGCCTAAACAAACTTAATAAATGGCCCTTTTCAAAACTAACACTAAAGGAAATGAGGTATTGTTGCAGAATATAGTTCTGGAAAAAATATCATACAGAAAAGAAAGAAATGGGGCACTGTACTCCCACCTACGCAAAACCACTTTGGTATATGACTTTGCCTAATCCTGCAGGCTTGGCACACTACTGAATGACCAACAGGAGGGCAGAAATCATGAGGAAGGTCTAGAGAGAAATTTCTAGTTCTTGGCATCATTTAAATCTGAACCACAGACAGACAATTCCAAAGGACACAGGCAGTGACCTTGCAAGTTGGGGATGTCCACCTCTTCAAAAAGGAGGGAGCCATGGTTATTTCAGCTTGTGAGTGATGAGCCCATGAGACCTGCCTAAAATGTCTAGCTTGACTTAGGGAACTCAAATTTTCATCTTGCTTCCAAGATAGAGTTAAACTGTCGTTGAAAACTGTGTCTTTCTGTCTACCTCCAACTCTGTCTGGTCATTTTGGACCAATGGGCTTAATGTTAACAGGTCTGATTATGCATTTATGGATCTTTGTTTTTCCTTTCCCAAATTATTACCAATGGTTCCACAAGCTAAAGGCCTTTGTGCTTCCAAATATTTTAATATCTGAAAGCAGACAGACGAAATCTGTTCAACTTACCAAAAATCATTTCATGATGAAATGTTCTCTGGGTTTGAGAGCCCTTGCTTACATTCAGAGATGGTAGACACTTACTAGTTGAGAAAACGGGTCCTCGGATAGGAGAAACAGGCAGTGTAACAGTGTGAATATTTACTCAATGAGTGTTCCTGCTGGGCCCACTGGGTGAAGGAAATAGGCGCACTTGGCTTGGGGACTCCATCAGAGACACTTTGTAGAACATCCAGGGAGCTGATACATGAGAGAAATTATATTTGGGGTACACTTGTCTCTTCCAGATCACCCCCGAATCCATCCTTCTTGCTTCTACCAGCCACATAGCCCTTGCCACGCCACTGGCCAGGTGTAAATGTTAGGCTTAAAATGACTCAATTACTTAACCGGATTTAGTGTAGGTGAATCTCCTACGATTCTCATTTTGAATCGTTGTCAACTCATTTTTCCAATTATGAGTCAAATTCAGGTATCATTTTCTCCTAAGGTACAAGCACATCTTGGTTCTGTCACAGATTCGACAAGCTCAGCTGCTCCTTCTGAAGCTGAGTTTTCCATTTCCCATTAATGCTGAGAAGTTCCTGGGGTAGAAGTCTGAGGCAGGGCATGGGGCCGGCGCTGGGATTCAGGACCGTCTCTGTGTTCCTTAGGAATGTGGGTCCCAGCAGGACCTTCTCTGCTTTTCTGTTTTCTCATTTATAAAATAAGAGAACTGGACACTTTAGATCTTTAAGTGTCCTCTTTTCTCTTTTGGGTTTTCTCCTGTGTGCTCCTAAAAATATGGTCAATCTTGTATCCGGTGTTGGAGGATAGCCTGTGGTTACACTGTGTGAACATCGTGTGAGGCGCACAGAGTAACTTCCCAGTCAAGACTGCACACCCAGCAGTAGGCTCAACTGGCTTTCTCCTCCTTCATTATGGTGTCCAAGGTACCCAGCTAAGTAATAAGGTTAAAGCCAGAAGCACAGTTCCCATCCGCTGCGGGGATCCACCTTAAGGCACAAGGTTACTGAGGGAGATCATTAGATGGGCGTCCTTACGGAGCTAATTGAGTTGGTATACTTAATTTATTGGTAGCATGAGTTGGGGAAGGGATCTAGTAAAAACGAAACTGTAGGCTTGTAAAACGTGAGGAGTGTGGCCCAACGTGTTTATCTACCTGAAATAGTAGCTCTGAGAGGCCATCTGTAGAGGGGACCGAGAGATGCGACATCCCGCAGCTGTCTTACTGAATTCCTCTGGCTTAGACTTATCTTCTGGGCAAAGTGACCTAAAGATGATCATGAGAAATGTACGCCAAATTGCACACGACATTTGCTCATTAAGGGGCTATTTACCCAGCATACCTATTTCCCACGTCTACTTTTAGGATGGAAAATTCCCTGTAAGGTTCCCAAAGTAGGGACATGTTAATGATGAAGCGATGAAGGTACACGTTCTGAGAGTTTCCTGTGCTGACATACAGCAATGGTGTGCGCACAGGCCTTGAGCTTAAAGAAATGGGAATTTCAGAAAAATTTTAAAAATTGTTTCTTTTTGGAAATTTGCAGAGATGAAATTTTATACACACAAATATATATATATACTGTGTATATACACATATATACACAGTATATATTATATAATCATATATGTATATACACACACATATATGATTAGACATGTTGGTCCCCATGCCATACATATACTTTGTCTTAGATCAGAAGAAGGTCTCACTTCTTCCTCCCTCTTTCTCTACCTCCCTGTCTCCCCCCCCCCCGCCCCCATCTCTTCCTCCCTTTCCCCCTAGTCTTGGAAGCTCCACAAATAAACATTGTAATGTTTTGACAGATTCCCCAAAGAAACAACATGTTAAGCCCCATGGATAATGATTCTGGAGACTTCTCAGGGCAGAAGAAACCCTCCCAGGATTTCCTGTTTCTCATTTCCTTTCCTTTGCTTCTTACTTTATGTCTGGTAAACTCTGACTGCAAGCAGCATCAAGTGTGAAGACAAAACAGCTACAGAGTTACTACACAGAAAATCAGTTCAATAGAAATGCCCTATAAAAACCGCAAAGAAATAAGACCTATTCTTACAAGGAATCTATATGCCTCTGTAATTTTGTTGTGAATTTATATTAGCAATAATGACCTTGATCCAGTAACAATTAGCAACCAGCAAGGGGTCACCAGCCCCATGGTGCTTTGACCAAAACCTCTTCCAGTGGGCATGAACTGGCCGTTTATCCCAAGGAAGTGCCCCAAGGTGGGGTCCTCCCCTCTTGCCATCTGACTGTAATTTAACCTCTGATTTGAAAAGGCCTGAAGGAGCAAAGAGACAATGGATTGTGCCTTTGGTATCTTGAGCTTATTTTTGACAAGCAATACATAATTGGGCATCATCAGCTGGAAACTGTCAAAGTTGATAGTTACTTTATTTTCATTCAGGGATTCACTACTTACTTGGTGCCTACAGTTCTGCTGTATACAGAGAGTGAATGTAATTCTGTGGTCTGTAAACTAAGGGGTTAGAGACTGTGTCAGCTTGGTCTTTCCCTGGGTTATACATAACCCGTGTCAGGTGACGATTGGCATTCACGGCGACACGTCTATGTGCTATTATGGTAATTATTGTTTGTGGGATGATGATGCAATAGCCAGCATCTCTTAAGCTACATGTCTGCTTTGCATTCTCTCTTTTAGACCTTGCAACCCTCCTTAGTACGTGTTCTCCTTCTCTGTTTTATAAGGAAGGCAACCTCTGCACTATGGGTTAAATAACATGTTCAGGTTCAGTGCCGCAGTTAGATATTAGAACCAGAATGCCAACCCCGCTGTGTCCAACCCCAAAGATCAGGATCTTGATCGTGACACTCTTCTGCCTCCCTATAAAAACTAACATTTCCATTTTCGGGAGTGCGGCCTTGAATACATTCATTTAGGCAAATTTCTACCCTTTGCTGGCATAATTGCTATTCCTTTTGTTGGTCATTGCTCCCCTGGGTTTCTCTCAAACATGGTCAGAGGTACCCCAGACTTTTTAAAGATTGAAGAAAGGCCACATGGCCCTGCATAATTTGACTGAGACAGCTGTGCAGTGGGTTGTCTCATTTAAATTACAACCACAAAAAGAGATGTACCAGCCTTCACGGACACAAAGCTATGGGCAGGAACATGAAACCCGGTTCCCTAAACCTGCCCTGGGCTGCTGTCAAATGTAAACAGCCTTTTCAGCAGGGTCTCCAGACAGCTAGCCACCCACAATTACTTCTCCCTTAGGCCTCTCCTAAAGTCTTGCCCCTTTAAACCTCCTAGGGAGAAGGATGTGTTAGGATCATAATCCCAGCATCCATGGCAGAGGTGGGAGCTCGAAGAAATCTGCTGGAGAATTAGGGGAGAAAGATAAAGGTGTTTAAAAAAAAAACATCTCACTGTGGCTGGGATTTAGGGAAGTCCATTGCTCAACACTGAACACAATACCCAGGAGCGCCAGGCTCCGTCTCACGGGGACTTATGCGATGGGACAAACCTGCTTTTAATACAGGCTTTGTTACCAAGTTTCATGTGTGCCTTTCTACACTGGTTGTTTTCCTCTGTCCTTCAGAACTGGAGCTAAGAGCCCTACAGTCTCAGCTTCCTTTCCACACACAGTCTCCCCACCCCCCTCCACTTCCAAATCGGGAGAGGCACTGAATGAATGTCTGTATTAGCACACTGTATTTTGGGGGGTGCGTGGGGGGGCGTTTTCTTAGATTATGTTTAGTGGTCTATAAATATAATTTACTTTGTTGTTTAGTTTCCTGGTCCATTTTCTCTAAACTTTGTTCCTAGTAGATATTTTTCCAAATTAGTTTTTTTCTTTAGTTTTTCATAATTATGTCTTTTTGAAACAAACGAAAAATAGCTTGTTTCCACAGCAGTGATGTACCTTTTTTTGAGTAGGTATAGCCCTAGCCTGTGTGGGGAGATACCATTCACATTTGTGGACATAGGTGATTGGAACATGACTTCTCTTACAGCAGCTAAACTAAAGATTGTATTTTAGGGCTTTTTGTTGGGGGTGGGTGGGTGAGGTTATAGCTGGCAGGATACAAAACAAACAAACAAGAAGACCCATGAAGGTTGGATGGGCGTTTAATGCAAGGAGGGGAATGGGTGGAGGATAATCGGAGGCAGAGGGATGCCTATGACCAGAACATGTTAGATACATGTATGAAAGTGTTCAAGAATAAATGAAGCTAAAAACTGAGAATGCATATTCAAAAATACATAAACCATATGTGCAAGACCATATGTGTCAATTAATAAACTAAATGAAAATTTAGAAGCACGATTAATGGAAGATAGAGATGGCTTTTCTCCTTAGAGAAAAAAAAAATAAAGGGTAAGATGAAAACAAACGTGGACAAACTACATGTGTTGGGCTGTGGATGTGATACTGCACTTCTGCCGGGAGGCCCCGGGAGCAGGAACACCCCTTTTCTCACCCCCCTGCTTTATGCCTCTCAGTAGTGGCTTTGTGGGACCTCATGAATTACTTCTTACAGTTAGGGCCCTTTGGTGCGGAGTGCGCTGTGGGCAGTGGAGCCCAGAGCCGGGCAGGCGGTGTTTGTGCTGTTGTTAGCGACACGTAGCGAGTTCCTCCTGAACGGAAAGGCCCCGGCTCCAGTTTGTCGCCAGTGAAAGCCGAGTCGCACAGCACATGTGGCTGAGCCGAGCCGCCTGGGGGTGGGGGACTCGCTTGCAAATGGGGGGGGGGGGGGAGGCGGCGGCGGCAGCGCCACCGGGGATTTGTTTGGAGGCAGGGATGGGCAGAGGAAAGGGGTTAGGGTGCATGCAAAGAAAACAGCTGGAGGGGAGCTAGGAAACGCATGCTCTGACTGACCTCCTAGATGTCACCCCCTACCAATTACATCTCACTATGCTTGGAATATTTGAGAGAATTAAAAATAAAAGTACCCTTTGTAGTGTGGCGTATAAATGGTTTTCTTTCCCAGGATATCCTGAGCCTGTCTAGGGTGGGTTTTTCCGTGGGTGAGGTGGTTAGGAGCTATCTCCTATCCCTTTAAGAGGTAAAAACAAGTACAAATGTAAATGCAGAGACTTTAACACTTCCCGCTTCCTAACATTCATATAATTGCTGTTAAGCCACATTGAAAACCCTGGGGCCTGGTGTTCACCAGGGTAAAGTTACATTTCACAAGCAGAAAATTGACTCACCACTTAGGAAAATTGGCTACCAATTATGTGTCAAAGGCTCTAAAGTCAGACCTCAGGTTTTTCTTTTTTGCTAGGATGTGGTATTAAAAAAGAGCACAGACAACCTAGCTCCCTGGCCTCTGTGCCCTCTTGGGACCTGCCTCTTGCTTGCTGACTTTCCTTCCAAGGTTTCTGGGCCCCGGCAAGGAAGGAGGGCTCCTGACCCCTAACCCAGGGCCAGACCTGATGGCCGGAAGATCTCACTAGTTAGAAGTGAGTTCACACACACAAACAAGCCAGTTAAAATTATGCTCGGGGCTCCTTGTGAGGAGTCTCTTTTACCCTGCCGCCGTTGTCCGAAAGCCCGAGAAGCGGTATTGAGGCTCATTAGGCCAAGGGGAGATAGAGCGAGAGGAGGGTTTCTGCAGACACACTGCAGAAGTCAGGGGACATCTGGTGTCTCTGGTGACAGGGTCTCCTTACATCCACACCATATGCAGGACTGCTTCCGGAAGACTCATTGGTCCCTTTTGTTAAGGGATGAACCACTTGAGAAGGAGGGACCAGTTCCCCACCTGGGGAGGAGAAGGGGGGGGAGGGGACCCAGAGAGTGCCATGCAGGGGTGGATGGTGACAGTAGGGAGACCCAGAGGAGGAAAGAGAGACATATAGATACAAGGCCACAGAGACAGGTAAGAGTCAGAGCCAAAGGGAGACATGGAGGGAAGGGTAGAAGGGAACTGGCAGACCTTGAAGGGTTGGAGAGTATTTTTATGTAACCCCCCCCCCACCACCACCACCACCACTCCCTTTTCTCCTGTATCCGTTTTCTTGACAAACTCCGGGCCTTCTTCCCAGGCCTGTTTTCTGTTCCTGTCATAGTGGCTTCACCCCTGGCTTTATTTTTAATGCCTAGATATTAAGCCTTATTTATTGCTTCATGTTCTGCCTCTAGAGGGAGAGAAAGAGAAAGCACGAGGACTTGCCAAACTGGGGAAGTCTGCGGGGCTCTATGGGAGAAAGTTAGTTTTCAGGAAAACCAGGATGTCAAGGCGTATTGGCCATTACCCCAGATAAGCATCCCTTCTAACAACAGGATACAATATGCAGTGATTTCAGTGAGAAAAACCAGCTTCATTTTGCCTTCTGGGAAATCTACTGCTAGCTATTTCTGTTCAACTCTGACGTTTGGACAATTTCCAGAGTTCTCAAGAACCAACTACCTTAAATCTTCTTCTTCATCTTTTTTCTTCTTTGACAGAGAAGACTATTTTGTCTAAGGGACAGCAACTTGGAGGCCTGCGTTTCTAATATCTGATTTCAGCTTGGTTCCGTCGTTTTGGCTGGAATCGAGGGCAGAAAGCATTCATAATTCGCACAATGTCTCATTCACTTTGGAGTCTTCATCGGGTTAAACACTTGTGTGTGTGTGTGTGTGAGAGAGAGCTTTTCCTTATTTTTCAGTTCACAGGACGTGAAAGTATGTTTTTCTGATCACAACACCACAAGCATCTTGAGAGGACTTTCCCCCCTTGGAACTCCACCTTCTTATGTATCTGAGAAATCTTTCTCTCAGTTTCGAGGCTCTCGCAGGCTCCCTCAAGTGCGGCCTAATTAGAGGTCTTCTATCCACTAAGTATTTTCTTAAATGTATAATTGATTGTGCAAGGAAGGAAGAGCTGCAGGAGTGGAAATCATACATCATTTCATTATTAATGGCAATGTCTAAATAAAATAGACTTTGTCATGCTAATGGATGACAGAGTATATTTAACGTTAAGTCAGAAGATTTCTTTCTCTCTTCTGTTCCGAGACCAGTTTAGGAAGTTTTTTAGTAGCACTGAATATATTGATAGATGTCTTCTTGCATAATGGGCTATGCCTGGGAGCAGGAGCCAAATCAAAGTGGAAAGAATGCAAGAGGAGGGTGTGGGAAGGCGAGTAATTTGAAAAGCCATATACATCAGCTCCTTTTTACTACCTGTGAAGAAGGGGGATTTTTACCTGGATTTCATGGAGAAGGTGTCTAGTAAGTGCTTAAACCCTCCTGGCGCTGCAGGCACTCCCCAGATGTTCTCAGAGAACAGAACTGCAGTGCCCCTTACCCTGGAGTCTTCCAGCTGTTTTCTGTGAGAGTTCTTTAGAAGAATTGCTCTGCAGATCCTGAAATGGATGGTCCCGGCGGGGTGAGGCTGTATCAGTTTGAGGTTCTTCCCAAGGAGCCCTTCTGTATGGGCTGAGGCGCAAGAAAGAGGTCTATGTGGGCATAGAAGCAGAGAAGGAGAGAGGAAGGAGAGGGCGGGAAGATGAGAGGGCATAGGGTGCTGAGAGGTAGAGTGAAAAGACAATGATGTGGGTTGTTCTTGATGATATTATTGAGGCAGCGGATGTTGGGTCCCATCAGGATCCCGCCAGAGTAGATTGACACATGCCTTCCAGAATGATGACTCTAGCTAGGATTAGGGTCACAGGTTACCACGCCTGACTTTTTAAAAACATGAGTACTGAGCGTTGAACTCACACCCTCACGTTTGCACAGTAAGAATTTTACTGCCTGAGCCATCTAGACAGCCCTCAGAATCATGTTCCTGAAGGGCAGGAAGCTAGATATTTATTTCCTGGTTCCTGCCCTCTATTGCTTGAGGGTTATCTTCTGGGTATGCTGACCCAGACCTGGCAAGTCCTTCAGAGTTGGCACAGCCCAGAAGGAAGCCTTCCTGTGGTGGGATGTGACTAACATCGAAGAAGGTGTGTCCTGGTTGTGAGGCAGTTCCAGAGACATCTCTTTCAGAAACGGACTGTGAGGGCCAGAGGAAGGAGAAGCAACTGAAGCCTGATAACCCATTCTTTGTTTTAAATGGAGAGACTATTGTGCCCTTGGATGAGATATTGCTCGGTTCTCTGTCAAGTCTGTGAGGGAGTGTACACATTCCTGTATGGCGAAGGCAGCTCAATGCCTTGAGAGCGCGCTATCTTTTTCAAAGTGCGTTCATGTTGTCAGACGGCTTCTCGTGACTCTGCGCTGGTGGATACAGTACCAACATATAGAAAACATGGGACCTATCTCCTGACACAACCAGGAGATACAAAGATGGGTGAGACAGGATCTGAGTCAGGCCTTCAGCCTGGAATGTGGAGAGTTCTGGTGAGCAGGGCTCTGTTAGCTGCGGAACATTGATCCCTCACCAAGAAGCAAGGATGGGAAATCAGCTTTTGATGGGGGATTTGAGGGAAATGTGCAGGTGAGGTGCTGTGGGTTTCCTGAAAGCTTTGGAAAGGGCATCCTACAGAGGGAGGGCCTAATGGTACCTGGATATATGGCACCTAGTGGGGAAAACTTTAGGCCAGTGTGTGAGAGAGACCAGACAGTTGTGGCAAGAGGTTTAGAGTTTTCTTTTCTAGCAAGTAAATATTTTTCATGAATGTGGGTCCCTAAAAGATCCATATTCATGAACTTAGTGATGAAACACAAGCTCTCATCTCAACTTCCCAGACTTGGGCATCTTCCTCATATGTCTGTGTGACAGCTTTCTCTGCCCCTTTGGTTGTAAAAGCCCGAGGGAGCCCCTGCTACTGCCCCTCATCCCTCAGCTGGAGCCCCATCAGATGCCTTTCCACCCTGTTCTGTGCACCGGCCTCACTTCTATCACCTGGCTTCTGCCGTCACTCAGGCACTCCACACCCACTCTGTATTCCCGGAGTCAGGGTGAGCTACTCAGATTCTCATCTGACCACATTTTCTCCAGGCTAAAATCTGCCACGGGTTGCTAGTCTCTCCTTGCTACGACTGAACACCTAAGAAAGACAACCTGAGGGTTGTAAGAAATGATTTACGTTAGCTCAGAGTTTCAGGGATTTTAGCTTACAGTCCCTTGGTTCTTATTTTCTGGGGCCTATGATGAGTCAGAATAACATGACTTCGTGACATTCAAGAAGGAGATGGGGGAAGCCAGAGGAAGAGGGCCAGCAGGAGGGAGAAAGAGGTATCCCCAACAATCTGCTTCCCCAGTGCCCTACATTTTCCAGCTGGGGCAGCTAAAGTTTCTAGCCTTTAACAGAATACTCTATTTTGGTGACACTCACCAGCTGGGGAACAACCAAGCTTTCAAAGAGTGAGCCATTTTGGGAGACACTTTACATTTAAACCACAACAAAAGGATTGTTATTCTTCTTCTTCGGATGAGATCCAAGTTCTCACACAGTTCTCATTCCTTCTGCCAGGGACACCCATCCCGTCTTTCCTAAGTGCACTTCATCCATTCAATCAGAGTTTAGCTCGCTCCTTCAACTTCTTAGCCATTCCTTCCTTGCTAGTCCCATCTGGGTATGGTTTCATCAGAGGATGCTAGGAGCTCCTGTAGCAAGGGGCTGTGGATGTTAGTTCCCTGGCCAACACAACGACAGACACTCAAACGATACCTACGGACCAAAAGATCTGTGAAAGAGTATGCGGCTTGCGGTTGCAGGGGCTTCATGTCCCATGCTCTGGCATGTTGTAATAGACCCCCACCCCATGTAGATTTTTTTTTTCATTTAAACACTGCCTGGCCCATTAATTCCAGCCTCTTATTGGCTAGCTCTTACATATTGATCCAACCCATTTCTAATAAATTGTGTAGCCCACGACCCATGTAGATTCTTGAGAACCAACTGAGTCTCTTCCCAGCTCTGGCCAAATGATATAACACCGGGAGGTTGAACTGAGCCACTATGTAAGTATTCATACCATGAAAACTGGGAAACCCTACAAAGCAGAGCTCCCTCCTCACACTTTACCAGAAGAGCCGGATTCATGGGTAGCAGTCCCTATCAGAGCCTAAGCTCCTCAGACTTTCCTGTCACCGATGTCTTCACCATTGGGCTTTTTACCGTCAGAGACTCCATTTTGTTTAGGCTCTGAGTTATTATCCTGAATCAGGACATGAAATTCAGTAAGGATTTATTCTAGAAAAACACAGATGTCAACCAATATCTGGATCTCCAATGATGCTGTGTAATCTCTTTCTCTTTACAGAACAGGTTTTCTCTGTGTAGCAGCCCTGACCGTTCTGGAACTCATAGAGATCTGCCTGCCTCTGCCTCTCATGTGCTGAGATTAAAGGTGTGCACCACTACTACCTGTCCTGTCCTCTTAATATGGTTTATTTATTTATTCGTGTGTGTGTGTGTGTGTGTGTGTGTGTGTGTGTGTACATGTGTGCGTGCTCTCAGATGTCAACCTTGGATGTGGTTCCTCAGAAGCCAACCACCTTGGTTTCTTTTTTGAGATTCAGCCCCTCCAGAGCTTGCTCATCAGGGTAGGTTGGCTGGTGAGTGAGCTCCAGGTATCTGTTTCTACCTCTCGACACCAAGATTTCAAGCACACATTGCCGTGCCCTGCTTCTGACCTGGGGTTCTAACTCAGGTCTTCATAATTGCACTGCAAGCCATTTATCAACGGAGATATCTCCCCACCCCACACTTCTACACATTGTACCGTTAGAGAGCACATTTGTCATTGTGGATAAATTGATATGTTTAATTTAACAATACAATCCCATAATAATGCCGGTGAGTTTAATAGATCACTGAAAACCTTTGGTGAGGGGATTTATAGCTCCTAGTCCTGGGTGGCAGAGGCATTTCTTGCCTTGTGCACACAGACATATGCAACCAGGGATCTAAACAATTAAATGTTTTTGACGACAGGATGGAGTGTCACAGGTACCCTAGGCAGGAACTGGTTGATTCTCTCTAGAGCTAAAGGGAAAGTAACATTTGAATTCTACTAGGAAGGATATAAGGAGAGCGATAGGGAACAGAGCTCCAAGGCAAGGAGGCTAAGTTCAGAGGTACATGAGAGCAATGACCCAGAGATAATGGTGTCTTGCTTAGTAGTAATGACAGAGACAGAGGCAAGTGGCCAGGGCACAGTTGGATTGGTTGTAGACAGAGAAGGGAGATGAGGGTCAAGGTGAACATCCTGGGTCATTTTTTCAGCTGTCTCCTTTTGTGGTGAACAGATGGAAGAGGTGAAGTGATCTAAATATGCTCCCGGATGTTCTTGTAATCTTGACGATCCCGATAGGACTTGGTGACAACTTGATCTCATGATGCCGCGGTGCCATTCGTGGCCTGCACAATTTGGTTTCTCCAAACAGCTCTGGACTTGTTTTCCATTTCATTGTTCCCGACTTTCATTACTGTCATTGTCTGCCGCCTAATCCCATTTCTGTTGCAGTCACTCATTAAGTACCTTAAAATTATGCACGTAGGAAACGCGCAGGGACGGCGTATGCAAATCAGCAGCTTCCCTCACCCCAGCCCTAAATAGACATCTTGGTTTGTTCCATTGGGGAGTTTCAGATCACTTCTTTTGTGTAATGAAATTGCAGCCTCACACTTTGAAGGCACCCAGGAATCTTTCCCCCCTTTCTTTTAAATATAAGAAGAAAGAACAATAAAAATATTTTCATTTTGAGTCAGAAATAGTATGTGAAACAGCAAGGAGAAGGGTGGGAGTAACTGTATATAGATTTTTCTTTTTTTGGTCTTGGCAAAAGCGGGTAGTTCCCATAAACTCAACTTGGCTTAGAGAAGCTTCTAGATAAGAATTCTTGAGACTTAACTCTTCTTCCACATTAAGAAAGAAACAATAAGAAATTACAAATGATATCTTCTTGAATACCAAAACATAACCTTTGATGTTGACTTTTTGGAAGTTAAATAATAAACCATAATTTCTTTCCCCCCTTATTTTCCGGTTAAGAAGACCACTTTATAAAACATATCTTGTTCTATAATAAAAAGGAGGAAAACATAAATAAAACATATTCAAATATTTATACAGTTATTCAAAGGATTAAATGTATTTGGTAAGGTTCAAAGGTTATTTAATATTTCCCCTTTCTTTTGAGTCTTTGTTTTTAGTTCTGGTACTTTTTTTGTCCACTGTGGTTTTGTTTATAGAAGCTGATTTCTTTCCTAAGCTTAAGAAATCACTTTAAAAATATGCAAATACAAGTGAACGGGAGAGGAGACATGTACGTCTGAGATAAAGTAATAATTTGAGGGCTAGTAAGATGGTTTGGTGGATAAAGGTGACTGCCACCAAGCTTGACAGTCTGAATTTGATCCCCAAGACCACATGATAGAAGGAGAAAACTAGTTTTGACAAGTTGTCATTTAATGGCCACACCTTTACTGTAGTACACACTCATGCCTGGGCATACACATATACTAAATAAATAAATGCAACACAAATTAAATATGTTTGGGGCTGGGAAAGATGGATCGGTGGGCATTTAGAAGCATCAAGACTAGGATTCAGATGCCTAAATTCTGCATGGACATGGTGGCTCATGTATAATCTTACCGCATGGCTTGTAGAGACAGGGGGACTCCTGGAAGGAAGCCGCCTAACTAGACAAGCTGTATCAGTGAACTCTGGGTTCAAGTGTGAGACATTACCTCAATGCATAATACAGAGAACATTCACAGAAGAGACATCAGATCTGCCTCCTCATGCACAGATGTGTGTGCATACCCAGAACACACATGCAAACACAAAAACACGCACACACTACACATATGCAAAAGTACTTTTATAATAACTATGTTATTTATAGTGTATTATTAGTTCACATTGAATGCTACCAAGTAATTGACAAAATATGAAAAATAAAGCTACTTATTGGACCCATAGGCAAAATCTCAGATCCATATTCTAAAGCATTTTCTTAACCTGTGGGTAGTAACCCCCACAGAGGTCATATATCAGATATCCTGCATATCAGGTATTTACATTGTAATTCATAACAGTGCCTAAATTACAGGTAGGAAGTAGCGTAAAAATAATGCTATGGTTGGGCATCTCTACAACATGAGGAACTGTATTGAAAAGTTGCAGCATTAGGGAGGTTGAGAACTATTGTTGTAGAGGAACATAGTTTTTGCTTATTTAAAAAATCATATGCATACTCTATCCCAATGAAAATCATTTTTCTTCCATTTACTTAAACTGGAAAAATAGAGAAATAGTTTATGTGTTAAATATGCAAGGATTTTTTTTTTATCCCGAGTCTAGGTGACTTGACTTCTGTTAACTTCCCTTCTGCATGCCAGCCAGGATTTCCCTGTGAAACAGAGCAAACTTTTTCCTAGTTTGGTTTGTTTGATTGTATCAACATTTACTCTCTCCAGATAGTAATTTCTGAGAGCTAAAAGAACAATAGTCGCAACTGTGACACTTGAAGTTAATGTCGGCTCATTGGCAGTTCTCTCATCCGGCATCATCCTTCCCAATATTGTCATTTTTTTTTTGTGATTCCTAAGTAGAAAATGGGCTTATGCACCCTCTATACCAAGATTGTCATTAGTTCCCATTTCGGGTGAACTAAATTCCTCTTAACAAACACTAATGGGTGTGCAATATAGTTAAATATTCTGCTTAATAGATAATTTCTTCACATGGTACACGTCGAGTATCATTTCAAGACGCAATGCCATTCTTATGATCAATATAGTCTTATTAAACAATTATGTGTTGTATCAAGCCCCTGGGGAATTGTATAACGTGATCCCTTCTCTCGAGGAACTTCTCACCTAATGTCATTTTTCGGTGATTCAGAGGATACCTTGGTGACTTGCTGTGAGTTAGGGTCATAATTACCACTATCATTTATCATCGTACTGTGACTGCACAAGTGCCGGTTAATAGAAGACTTGGGATGATAGAACGCAGGATAAATCACACCCCTCTTCCTGGAGCCTTCGCTTGGTGAATCAAAGCTAAAGCGGCAATGGACGCCGATATCACGGCCATCTGCAAGGTCTCACAGCATATGAAATGCCCTGAGATGCTAATGGCTTTGCTGCTGCCATTGAGACCTTTGACAAAGTCCTGAACTTCTCTCTCTCTCTCTCTCTGGTTCTTAGGTATTTCCAGCTGCTTGTTTTGTGTTTGTTTGTTTTTTTTTTTTGTGTGTGTGTTTTATCTTGCTTTGAGATGTTTAAATGAAAGACACAATGAGAATCTGAATAGTGGTTGTTATCAGATCTGGTTAACATTGGAAGACGATAGAGCAATTTAGGGTTGCCAGGCCTTGTGGACCTGGGTATCTTCGAAACATACTGAACCACTCATTCCTTAAATGTTTTCTATGTATTTGGCAGAGACAGTGATGACTTAGCAGAGACTTGCACAGACTTGGACTCCTGAGGGGGAGACAGTCCTCAAAAGAATCAAGAAGGCTACGGTGACATTACAGCTGTGTTTGCTGTTGTGTGGAAAGCATAGGCAGATGCTATGAGGTTTTAGACCAGGGGGAAGAACTGATTCACCCGGCTCAGGAAACACATCCCTGAGGGACTAATGATCAAAGTGAGAACAAGAGCGCTATATCTTTAGTCTCTGCTGCGAATTCAGCAACTCGGTAGGATGACCACAGTCCACAGAGTAGACAGAGAAGAGTTCTGCCTTCCAGTGTACTGAGTATCCAGATGCCTCCAGACATGTGTCTTTTGAATTTTGAAACTTGTTTTTTCTTCTTAAATCTATCTGCAAATAGAGGACAGTGATATTATCCTGTCTGGATCCCCTCCCACTCTCTCCGTGTGTGTGTGTGTGTGTGTGTGTGTGTGTGCATGTGGAGGGCAGAGGTTGATATTGCATTTCTCCCTCTGTAGTTCTTAACCCTATTTTTTGAGATGGGGTCTCTCGTTGAACTTGGAGTCGTTTAATTAGGATCGACTGGCTGGTCAGCAAGTCCCAGGAATTGCCCAGTCTCTGTCCTCTCACTTCTGGGCTTACAAGTGTTTTTTTTTTTTTTGTCACCAGTTTTCCTTTCCTGAATATCCTAACTCTTGAATCCTCACACTCCTCTTTCCTCTTTAGCAAGCCCTTTCCTGACTGAGCAGTCTCCTACTCCCTCCTGTTGGATTCTGTTGTGTTGCTGAAACAGTCCATTTATCAAATCCCTCTTCAAGGAGATAGTAGGTGCATAGAGGTCATGGCTATCATTTCATTTGTGATAGACCTCACCCTTTCCAGAGACATCTTAAGAGACCTTTATCGATAGCACACCCTGCAGCAGGGGCCTCATCCCTCTCTGTATGGCATCCCATCTAACCTTTTGTTTTCTTATTTTGAAAAGTTGATAAATAGGAACTTATCTATGAGTTACACTAGGAAGTCTTCAGAACCTATTAGCTCTGCATTGACCTTAAGAACTTGGACTTATAACAATTTAAGCTACCAGTAAATGTGGTATCTATGGCAAAATTCTGTCTAGAAGATAGATTTTAAGTCATAAGCCCAAACTGGTAGTTAAACTCCCATCTATATAATTTTTGTTTCCAGGAAACTGAGAAAACACACACACATACACACACACACACACACACACACACACACACACACACACACACAAAGAAAGTAGTTTTTTTATTTCCCTTTTGGGAAAAAAGTGGTATGTCTAACTTGTTTGGAGGAAGTTGACTGTTTCCTAGCCAGAAAGACATTTGGGATACTATTTGAAGTGGTTGGTCATGGTTTTTGGTAAATAAAAGCTAGAATAGGGTCAACATTTAAACACATGGAAGAGGAGTGGCTGTGGGTTTAGACAACACAGGCAGGCAAACTTCCGGTTTGTTTTTTCCTTTGATAGGCTATGCACTCGAGATGCATTTAGTTTGCACTTCTGGGGCCTCATCGTGAATCTAGGACTCACACTGGATTGAGTGGAGGGAGTGAGCTCCGGGGTTACAGGGGCTGCAGCCTGGGCTCTGTGATCCTCCGGTTTAGGCTAGGTCCATACACCGGGGCAGGAGAGCGGCTGCCGGCAGGTGTTCAACCCTTCACACAGTGTGCTGTCTCTGACATGCTGGCCCTGACAGCAAGCTTCTTTGCATGGGAAAAAGTTCCTTTCCAATTGCACAGCAGTTTTGTGGTGGCTGAGGGCTATAATAGGGACCCTCGGCAGCCAAGGCGCTCTCATTGGATAGATCAGTATTCTGGTATTCTGTGGTTACCTCTGCCACAGCCATGCCAGCAAAAGTGAGAAGTTCAATGTTGTCCTGGCCTTTAAGTCTCCGCAACAGTGGGACAGCCACAAGCCAAAAGTGAATAAACTCTTTGGACATCTTTAGGAAGCCGTCTTTAATAGGAGGCACAGGAGAAGCTGAGGAGGAGAGCCAATTTGTTTCTGGGGTATGGATTCCTCTGGAAATAGGTATTTTCCCCCACCCTGGTAAAAGCCCTATGTTCACCACACGGAGTTAGGTGTACAAGCAGAGCGTCGACCTCTTTACACAGGTGCGAATATCTATTGTAAATTATGGAAATTTTAAGGCGCCTTTAAAAAATATTCGCTCCATCTGTTTTTTAACTTGCATTATTCTTGGGTTCCCATCATAGAAGTGACTAAAACTCAGAAAGGAAATATTGTTCAACGAAATGAGATACAAAAAAATAACCACACAGAGCCCACATGTGACACAGATGATCTTCATATTTATTTATTTTTTAAAAAGACATTACTACATTCCCTTAAAGCAAGTATATCAATGTCTTTTTTAAAAAAGGAGGTAATCTCTCAGATTTATGCTTCATAAAAATCCCACATGTCTGAGAATCTGCACAGTGCCGTGTATGTCTACTGTAGAGCATGAAGAATTGCCAATCACCTTCTTCCACACAGCGTTCACTATGTCTCGATATAAGGATGAGAGACAATGCAGCCAGAGTCAGCATAACCATAATTTCACAAACAAGCACTGTGGATCAGTCAAACTCAGCTTCTATGATCATGGCTATGTGGAAGGCTGGGTACCATATTGTGTTGTGAACTGTGGGACACAGAACTCTGCCAAGGCTTTGCCTCTGTGTTTTCCTTTGGAGAAGATCACGGTTCCTTGGAGATATGGAACACAGAATCTGTTTCTAAGCAGCTACCCTCACATCTGCTTGTTGGTGTCTCTTGGCTCCATACAACCACCTGTCTGAAAGCAGAAATTCACGAGTCAAGAAGGATCTTCTCTCCGCTGTACGAGTCGATGCCATCCATGTCAGTGAAAGCTGGGTGCTCCCCAGCAGGAAAATCACTTCCTGGGCTGTGAAAGGTGTGGGTGATCTGATTTACAGTCTATGTTGCTTTTAATGGGCCTACCTGCAGCAGTCTCAGAGCCCCAAACTGAAAGGCATTAAAATAGAACATTTTTTACAGTGTGGTATATTGCCTGCTTGTTAGTTAAAAGCACTACCAGGGAACCCGTTCCCAGTTAAATCTGGCCATGTTATGTGGAGTATCTTTGCTGTCCTTTCTCCGCTGTTGTACCTTGCATTTCCTGAGGATGCTTTACCTGTTTTCAGAAACTTGCTGTCTGGCGACCTCTAGGGCGCTGAGGCCGGGGCATCTTTCTCTGTGGTTTGAAGTGAAACTCAAATGAAAGATTAAAGCAGTTCTGCAGGATTTCAGGATAGGATGCCGGCAAATCAGCCTAAGAAGAAAGAAAAAGAGGAGGCTACCAGCTGCTGGAGACTAGGCATCTGGAGATCATAGCCATTTTGGAGGTGGTCTGAGTGGATCGAAAGTAGATCCTGGTCACAAGTTCTGTGTGCCAGGACTCAAAAGCCTGCGCAGAACTGTTGATGAAATATTCAAGTGTTTCCTCTTTCTGCCTCTCTCTGGGCTGTAGAGAGAGTCGGTTTGCATCTTTAGAGCCTAGTTCTAGAGCTCTCCAGTCTGGGTCCCTGTGTTGACACACAAGGCACAGTTTGATGTTGGCTGCTATCTTGTGGTAGCTGCCCTTCCTCCAGAGCCCCGAGCTCTGACTTAGCACATGAATGCCCACGGAAGATCCTAGATGCGTGAGGCTTTCATTGAGATGGCGATGTAAAGACATCTGGCGCACTTTGGCAAGTGGTTAATACTGTAGGCGTACAGGAAACAGTTTGGGGTATAAAATTAAGACTATGTCCAGCTTTACTTTTGTTTTGCTCGCCCCCCCTTTTAAAGGCATCCCCGTAAGAATTTTAGGCTCAGCTGTATATGTTAGGAATTTGCAATCTCCATGATTAGAAGTGCTGGGTTGTACTCATTCAAAGTTTTGTGCTTTCTCTTTTCCCTCTGTGTCCAATTCTTGCTTTTGACTGAGCCCAAGTCAGATCCAAGAGGATCTTTTAATGCTATTCCAAGAGTTCATGAGATGACATATAATAGTAGGAGTTGGGTTTTAGTTTCATGGTAAAAAAATGGCTTTTAATATTTAAATATTTTTTTCTAAAATGAGAGAACTTCAAATAAAAAAATTATTCTGTCGCTAGGTTAGTTTAGCAACTAGTTTTCTGATTTTTCTCTTAATGTCTGAAGTGGCACAAAAATGAGGTCTAACAAAATATTTGAAACACTGTAGCAGGGACCTGTGAAAATTCCTCCACAGCAATTGTGCGGGAACGTAATGCACACAGAAGTACACAGTGGTTGATATAGTAGTTTTATTTTAACTAGTATAATCTAGCAACCTGACATGCCGCAAAAAAAGGTGCTTTTTCTAAGCATGAAAGTAATATTGAAAAACGACTGAGGTAATCACTTTTGTATAGATTCTGAAAGTGGAAGAAAGAGGAAGAATAATTTATGGCTTAATGCATGGAGTTAGCCAAAGGTGTGAGTGATTTCCTTTTCTGGGGGACCAGGTAGCAGGCTCTGTGTGCTTCTGCAAAATGACTCAACAGGGCTGCCGTGTGAGTGAGTGTTTGCAGGCATCCAGGCCAGATCCTTTCTACCCGGGGCTTGCTCTGTTTTGGTTGTGGGATTAGCTGATGGAGAAAATGGACTTCTGTTTTAGTTCTTCGGAGTGGATGAGGAGACTCTTTTGTCTGTGAAAGTTCAGTTTTTGAAGGACGCAAATGTCCTGAGTGGGGCTCCTCACACATCCAGGAGAACACACTGCTGTGGCTCACAGAATGTTTATCTTGTAGGAAGTAGCCTTTCCGTTTCACAAATGGGAGCCCAGAGAAGAGAGAGCTTGTCCACAGTGCTACCCCAGGGGAATCTGAACCAGGGTGTCTTTCTACCCAATGGCTTTACGCTCCTGGTGAGACTCTCTTGTGCCTGACACTTTTACAGTCAGGTGGGTTCCTGGGCACTAGATCAAAGGGAATTTTGAAAGTGTTGCCAATTGCCCCTATGTTATCATATCAGGCAGCACTCTCCCAAACGCTGAAGAGCCTCTAATTATTATCATCTTATTGGCATCACCAAGGTAAGGCAAGACAAGGTGAAAGTCTTTCTCCCTGTAGTTGAATGTTCCGTCTCCTGTCTTGGTCTTCTCAGTGGCCACAATGACTGAAGACACTGCTGGAAGACTCACTGGGGAACAGTGGCTCACTGGGGAACAGTGGCTCACTGGGGAACAGTGGCTCACTGGGGAACAGTGGCTCACTGGGGAACAGTGGCTCACAGGTGGGTTTGCTGACTCCCTCCCCTCCATATCCTTCAGATGGTCCTGCCTTAGATTCCTCTCACAGGGAAGTGGCAATGTCACAACTGCATTAGGTGGTGTTAAACTTATTGGACCCGTGTGTTCTTGATACCTCTCATCAGGCCCCACAGCTAGGACCTAATCCACTGACTAGGAGGAGGTACTTTCATTGGCTATCGACATAGAAACTGTCAGAGCTGCTACCTACATGTGAGCAGAGAAGATGTTGGGGATGGTGGATTCCCTCATCAGTATTTTCCTCTATTGCTCCCCAGGACTTTGTTTTTTGGACTTTGGTTTTTAGGTTTTTACTTATTTATTTTTTTTGGTAGGGAAGATGAGAGAGAGAGAGAAAGTGTTTTCCTCCATTTTCCACGGTGGTGAACGGTGGACCAGTGGGGAAAACACTACCGAGATAATATAAAAACTCCCGAATGTCTGCAACAACAAAGAACAAAAAAGGCGAGAAACAAAGTCAGAATGCTCTTCCCTCATAATGCCTTCAGAACCTTGACTGCCAGCGTTTCCTGTCACGTGGTAGTGGCCATAAGCCTGGGTGAGGACATTTGTGCAGAAACAATTCCGGCTAATGGGATTATAATGGGCTTAGACCCCAGTCCTGCTTCCCCAGAAGATGTGTGGATGGCTGATGTGGCCGAGGTGGCAGAGGTCCTCCTTGCTGAAGAAGCTGGAGAGGTTCTGAATGACCTTACCTTCCCACCAGAAGTCTAATATCTGCAGGTGCCTTCTCCCCGCCCCCACGATGAGCCATTGACCACAATTCTGGAATGATTTGCTTCTGATCGCCAACTTCCTTCTTTCAGTTTTCTTTCCTATACCAAAATATCCATTTAGCATCACCTTGTCCCCATGAAGTCAATAACTCCCCTAGGACCCTGCCCTTTATGACAAGGGGCAAGATATGAATAGACCGGAAAAATGGCATGCCCTCCACCACTGGAGTGAGGCAAGAGGGCTTTCATTTTTGCTCTGTAGGGAGATAGAGTCAAGGAGTGAATGTTCAATGCTAAGCTACAAAGTCATCTAAGTCTATGTGTGCACGAACCCAGAAATGGCAATGTTTGGAAGGTCGGACTCTGATCCCCCAAATTCTTTAGTCCTTCTGTCCATAAAAGAGGGATGAAAAATGACTGCTTCTCTATCCATAGAACACTCTCTGGGACCTGATGAAAGAACACTGGCAGCCAACATTGCTCATTGCACACAGACAGTTGATGTCACCCTAATGCACGGAGGAAAACAGAAGCTTAGAGATGCGGTAGTACCTGGTTCAAAGTCTGCAGCTAGTGTGGGTAGAAAGGCAGGGACTGGAGCGCAGTTAGTTGATTTCTATCACCCAGGTAACACATCGCTATCCTCTGCTTCCTCTTTCAGACATAGTCCAACGTCCTTCAGTTCTGTGGGTTATCAGTGCTTCTGCGGATATCTCTTGCTGTTCGCTTCTCCAGAGCTGTCCATTGCATTTGTGGACGGTCCCTCCTCATGGCTCCTTTGGTACTTCCTAGGTGCTCTTCTGTTTAACAGAAGTCAAAGTTAAGAAGGCAACCCTTTTTGGTGATGCTCACCAGCTCGTGGTGGTTGCTGGTAGCGAGCCTTTCTTTATGTTTGTTGTTTCTTGAAGAAACAATGCTTGCAACTCAGCTGGCTCCTTCTCGCCGCTCTCCTTCTCCATCTCTAATAGTTTCAAGGAGGCACTAATAGAATGAGGTCATAAGAGAAAGACTACAGATGGCTTCTGATTCAGTTTTGATTTTCCAGTGCAGATGTTTCCAACTATCTCTGGTCCCTTAACATGTTCTCAGACAAGCTCCATGGTGAGCCAGCTGTTACTGAGTGGTCCTTGTCTTTATGGGGGCAGTGGGATAAGGTCAGCATACGCTCCTGATGGGCCAGGTAGGCAGGAACCTGGGGCAGAAGGATTATATGCTGCGTTTATTATTATTATTATTTTCATCACCTGGAACTCCTTCTCGCGTCTCAGGGTGGACTGGAATCCTCCATTGAGGCCAAAAGTGAAAGGAAAACCAGAACAAAGAAATCTTCAGGGTGGGTGGGGGCTGGGCTTGCTTAGCCTTGGGGAATGGAGAGATGGCGAGGTAGCTTGTAGCTTGCCAGCCTGATATGTGTAAAGCGTTGGTACAGGCAAGATGGAGTTAATTCAATAAAATAAATATAAAATACTCTCTCTTCTGTCAGGCCTGCGAGAGGGAGGTCAGGGGTCACCGAGCCGCTTCACTGGAGCACTAATCGATTTGCTGTCAAGGTGGCCTGCTGGGGTTTCAAGTAGGAGAGGAATTGAGAGGCGCTCCGGCCCAATTTCCATAATTGCTCACTGCCTTTAGTGTACAACCTTTTATGAAACACAAAAAATATATCATGGAATTGTATTGATTAGCCATTGGGCTGAATAATTCACTTAGTATTTATTACCTGACCCCAAGAGGTTAAATAAATCCACTATCTAACTTGGGTTTGTGAGAAATATTACTTATTCATTGAGATGTGGGCTGATTATTGCACAATAGGCCTGTATCTTTGTTTCTTGATTTCGCAATCAAGATTAATCCTTTTTGCATTGGGGGGGGGTGAACAAGTTTCTTTTTTTTTTAAAGGAGAAAATAATATAGTTTAAGTGCTCCCCCAAATAAGCCCAATAAAAAACTCACCATAGAGTCTCACTTAGAAACAGTTTTTCTCAGTAATGAATTGTAGCCATCTGGGTCAAATTTCAAAAATATTCTCCTAAGACTTACGGATACTGATGGAATAAAGACACAAGCCCAGTTTTCATTCCAAACCCTACATTTTATAATAATGAACTCATTGGCGATGACACCAAACCCATATGTATCACACCATTTCAGGGGGAAAGCTTATCTCTCCCTATAAAAAACCCTCACAAATGAACTACCCCAAGAAAGAAGCAAGAGCTAGGGTTTGGGGAGGAGAAAGTTGACTTTTGGTCTCAACGATAAATTACAAACTCACCACAAACATTGCCAAAAACAAAACAGTAATTTCAGGTAACTTGTAAATATGATGGCATTGAGTGTGCAGGACCCGTAAAACAGTTGTAAACTTTGGGGGCGATCATTAATTATCTCCTGGCCACTGGTGTTTGCACACTTCCGTTACTCTTACTGGACGCTCAATCTGTTTTGATGTGTGATACACCCAGTCGCCAGTCCATGGCATCCAAATCTAATTATGTTCTCAGTTGCCATGGGCTCTCCCCGTCAAGATACAACCCTCCCTCTGAAAAAAAAAAAAAAACACGGTTTGAAACTTTTCTGTAAAGCTTTCCTTTGGTTTCCTGTCTGTATCCTCCAGAATCTCAGAGCATTGTTTTTGAAGTTTAATGGAATTTGTTGTAGGGTCAAGAAAGGAAGCCTTTTCTCCCTTCCCCTCTCCAATAAGGGAAACGTTAAAAAAAAAAAAGCCTTTGAGTGCAGCGCTGACTTGTACGGCTGTTGATGGCTTAGCATTTCTGTATCCAGGATCTAGCCTTCCTATGGAGGGTAGGAAAAACCAGAGTTCTGGCATTGCTCTCACAGTGGCTTTTCCTGTGGTGCATGTTTGTGGAGATGGCTATAAAGCAGGGTAATGCGTGCAGAGCTTCCTAAGGCGTGTTCAGGTACACCCTACTTCCCGTTTTCCATGCTTATGTGAGTTTGGGCATTTCATTTGAGTCTCGAATGTCACATGCCACTGATTTGTTGATCACCGCTTTGGAAATTTTTCGGGCCTGTGTTTTGATGCTCGGCCTCTATATTTAGTTTGGAAGTGGGGGCGGATGTTGGGAGGGTGGAGAGGTAGAAGAGGGAGAGAGAGAGAGAGAGAGAGAGAGAGAGAGAGAGAGAGAGAGAGAGAGAGAGAGAGAGAGAGAGAGAGAGAGACTGAATTCCGTTTCTTTGTGTGTGATGTTTAGATCATGCCTTCTTTTTTTCTTCTGCCTGTGTGGGGCTGGATTAAATGAAGAACACAGTTAACACAGCGACTTGAGAGCTCTTGATAGCCTCTTGAGATAATTTGGTTGTAAGCACCGAGCAAAAACACATTGTCTGGATAGACTCATTTCAAGTGCTAATCGTGAAAGTTACATTTTTACAGAAGCTTGCGTCGTAATGCCGTGCATGGCACTTCCAAAATAAATCTTAGTGAGATGTCTTACAAGGAGGGGGTCAGAGTAAGGAGGGACGGAAGGAGGGAGGTGTGGAGGGAGGGAGGCTGTGGATTGGGCTTCCATAGACTTCATCTATAGTTCAACCTTAGCTCTGACACAAAGCCATGGAATTGCTTCTGCTTAATAAGTATGATACTATATAGATAAGAGACTAGAAATACAGCCCTGGGTAGAGTCAGTGTTGGGTTAATAGTCCAGAAGAACCAGTTGAGTGCTGACCAAGACATGAGTGGTATGTCTTAATTTCTAAATATAATTGTTTTGAATAGATGTGATGTGGGAAATTCCTTCTTGTGAAGTGAGTGTAAGGGAAAGGAGGCTGGACTTAGGGATTGCAAGGGTTTGGACTTGAGTCCTGGCTGCCATGGGGAAACTAGTGAACTTGCCCTGTTCCTTAAATTGTTGCATCCCAGAGACTAGAATGCCATTGGTGGGCATAGATGAAGATCGCAGAAGATGATTCTGACCTGTAATTACTATGTCAGTAGGCGGTGTTTAGTAGTCTCCTGTAAGTGGCGTTTGCCACGCTCGTTGCTTTTTGACTGGACACTTTGGAAGGCCTCTTGATGAATCAGAAAACAACCCACACACGTCAGAGCATCTTAGAGTGTGTTTTCCAGGTAACCTAAGAGGAAGATGTCGTTAGACATTTGAAAATGCCCCTCCCTCAATTTACCATGAACATATCTTGCTAGAGGGAAGGACAGTGGCAGATTTTCAAATTCCACCCAGAAAAGATGGCCGTTTTGTTTTTCTTTTAACTAAAAGTGGCCAAGATTTCCCAACTGTTCTATTTTTACAAAATTTTAAAAGTTTCATTGCTGGGTCAGATTTAGGGCCTGTGTGGGAAACGACGATTTCTGCCAGAGGCGCAGCGCCATTCCTGCTGGGTTGCGGTTTCCGTGTATTTTTACATTCCACGCATTGCTGAACTGAGCCCTAAATCACTGGTACTTCGTGCGAGTTTGCGACCTTTAGGCTTGGGCTTCGGAGTGAATGCATTATTTTAAAACACGAGATGTTTTTCTTGCCATGGAGCTGCAGCTACTGTGTCTCCCTCCTCCCCTTCTCAGGGCTCCGCCCTTCACTTCCCTGCTTGAAGTCAAAGGTAAACTTTATATAGCACAGGAAACATTTGGGACAACAAATGTTAGAGACGACCAGGCTTTAATCGTTGGCTGCACATGCGTGGTTAGCCCATTAATGCTAGTCGAGATGGGGTGGAAGGAAGGAGTTTCTTACCTCTTTTCACCAATGTCAGATTTCCTAAGGACAGATATATGTCCAAGTGTATTCTGTGTTGGTCCCTGGAGAAGCCTGTGTCTGTGTAGACCATTTGTAATGGCGACACCTCCTAGCCATTCTTACAGCTCCAGCCCTCCTTCCATTCTCCCACCTTTGTTTATCCCTTTCCCCTTCTCCTGGGCTCGACTCTTCAGGGCTATGAGCTCCACACTCATGATGTACATTGTAGACACGCTAGTCTCTAGAAAGTTCCGTTCTGAACATGCTACTATCCGTAAGCATTCATTAGACTTTCTTCATTCTCAAGCGAGCTGTCCTGTGGACTCAGCATCTTGCTAGCCACACCTCCCGTCCTCCAGGCACCGTGTGCTTCTTCACACAGACTCCTTCCCTCTTTCCAGGGACATTTGGGACCCGTCCCTCCAGTTCTGTCTCCCTGTACCTTCGTGGTTTTTCGTACCTCTGTCTGTACTATTTGGAACCCCCTGAAAGGTCCACACAAATGTGTGTTACTGCCTGAGGCCTCTCAGGACCCATCTGGATACGGCTTTCCAGCTTCTCTCTCGGACTTAATTTATGACCAGATTTTAACTAAAATATATCTTTGTGTTCAAAAAGTGTTAGTATCTTCTCTAGGCCAGTTTATTAGCATGATGTTGAGATCTAAAAATAAATGGAAATGCATTGGGTCTCTGGCCATCATGGGTCATTTTTAAGTCTTAAGAAAAAGAAGTTTTTAAATCATGTTACAAAAAAAACATGGAAATAGAGAAACAATCCAACCATGTCTATTACATTGCACTTTTAATTTATGCTCATTTTTAATACTTCAATAAAGTTATAAGAGGCTGGAGGTGTGGCTCAGTGGTTAAAAGTATATATTGCTTATATATACACAAAGTTATGCTCACAAACAGGTAATTAAAAATAGAATAAAAATACTTAGAACAGTATGGTAGTATGATAACCTTTGTTTTAAATTTGTACATATTTGTATATATGCATGTATGTATGTGTAGTATATGTGCATATATACATATATTTATGTTTATTTTTTCTGTCTTTCATTGTAGCCCATATTACTTTGGATAGTACATTATTTTGCTATTGTTTAAAAATGATTTTTTCATTTTCAATATTATGTGTAGATAGTAAACATTTTATTATTCATACACAGTAAAATATGAAACCACTCATGTTTACAGTTATTTTTGTAATTTCAATCATTTCTTTATGAGACTGTGTTTCTTAAAAATATCAAGCAGTATGGTTTTTAAGAGGGCTTGAGATAGAATATATAAGACAGAGCTGTGGTGCTTGTTCTGAGGGTAGGGAATTGCAGTGTCTGAATGAGAACAACTTTCACAGATGCATATCTTGGTGGATTGTTGGGGAAGGATTAGTGGGTGTGGCCTTGCCGAAGGGGGTGTGTCACTTCTCTCGAAGTGGGCTTTTGTATGCCATTTCATAGCTCTCTCTCTCTCTCTCTTTCTCTTCCTTGTTATGGTATTTGTGGGTCAACTTAGGATGTAAGCTCTCAGTTGCTGCTTCAGGACCATGCCGGCTTGCTTGCCAGCATGCTGTTAATCATGATGCTCATGGACTCTAACTCTCTTAGCTGTAAGCCCCAAGTGAACTCTAGCTTCTATGCTGCCTCAATTATGGTGTCCTCACTACTGTAGAAAGTAACTGAGACAGTGACCCAAAGCCGTGTACATTCTTCTCTTTCCATAATCATTCTACTTGCTGTCCAGAGGTCTTGAGGTACCTCCCGAATCCTAGGGCTTTGCACCAAACAAACTCTTCGAGAGTATTGTGACGAATCTCCAGAGAGGAACTACTTCTACAGACATTGTAAACATGTTCCTGTCTCTCAGTGCCTAATGTCGAATTGCTTTTCAACAGCTGGAGCTCTCTTGGCTAGTCTTGAGAGCACTAGCCCCTTCCTAGCCTTGCCAGCACCGTGTAGCTAGCATCGAATTGGCTTTCACCCATCGTAATAGCTTAAAGTTGGACTTGATTTAAGCCCACACTTCTCTTACTATGGGTGCTGTTGGGCATTTTTTTCCACATGTACATTTCTTATATAATTGTATTTTTGGGACCTTCTGCATTTAATTCCTGATGACTATCTTTCCTACTGAGAGTGTAGTAGTTTTACTACCTTTGGTGAGTTCTTTTTGTTTTGGGAGATACAGTCTTGTTGTGTAGGTCTGGATGGTCACAAGTTTTAGACCCTGCTTCAGTCTCTCAGACGCTAGGCTGTAGAACCACGCTCAGCTCTCGCCAAGCTTAAATCTTTAGACAACAGCTGCCAAAGGTAATGTATTTGATTTATTATTCCACACTTCCGATTTTTCCTTTATTTACTTAGGTTTTTGTTTTTTTTTTCTTTTTGGCAAAACAGACTGCTAAGATTTTCTTTTCACAAAACTCTGGCTGAGTTCCGTGGAGCAAAAGAGCCCCGTGTTCCCACTCTTATGTGTCAGATATCCTGAGAGCACTTTACTGACGTGGAGAAAGCGATTCTCATGGCTGCTTGCTGTTTTCCATGCTCAGCCCTCCTCAAGTTCCAATGCCTATGTTTCTGTCAGTCCATCTGTATTCCTATCTCCAGCCTCACTGTTGACCCCTAACCTGGTAGGAGTCCCAGTATCACCTCCTCTTGGTGCCTCTATTCAAGTATCTATTCAAGGATTTTCTGTTCCTACTCTTAGGAACTTCTTCCTTAAAGGATATTCTTGACTGCCTCATTTTGCTTCACCTTGCCCCCCTTTACTCTCCCACAGACTCAAATATCATCTTCTTGGAGAATCCTTTAAAACTGTCCCCTCTCCCATGTATTTATGTGTGCCTTGGCATGCATGTGGAGGCCAGAGGACGACTCTTTGGAGTTGATTTCCTCCTTCCGTTTTTACATGGGTCCTGGGGTTTGAACTCAGAACACCAGATTTGTTGGGCAAGCACCTTTACTTGCTGAGCCATCTCTCCAGCCCAGAGAGTTCTTTCTTGTTCACTTCTCTCACTTTATCTTCCATCCAGCGAGCCTTTTTATGCATTTTTTTACAAGATGTCTAACTGATCCACCCCGGGTGCTGTACTTGATGCGGGGACATAGCGCTGAGCAAAATGGACGAGATCTCTGCTCTTACGTGAAAGATCTAATTCTTGCTTGCTTCTTTCCTGACTGATGGCATCCTCACTGCTGCCGGCAGAATGGCAAGCCCACCTCTTGCTCCAGCATCTTATCCCAGCCTCATTACAAAAACATATGCAGAACGAATCGGCCTCCTTCCCTTCTAGGCCAGTTATCCTTACACTTACTTGGTGGAGTCTTGGTAGCCTGCACTCAGAACCTTAGACTTTCTTAGTCCCACAGACTCTGTTACTTGTTTTTTTCCCCTCTTTTTGCCTTGTCACCAGGTTCCAGGAGAGAATGAAATTAAGGATAGTCCTCTCTCCCTCACCCACAACCCAAGTCTTCTTCTTCTCATTGGACCACTCAGTAGGTTTGACCCAGAGGACTTCTCTTCCTTTATAGCTCTGGCCCAGCTCCCATTAAGTGTTAACGAGGATGATGGTTCCCCAACTTGAGCCTGCTGGGGGTTTCAAACCCCATCTCCACACTTCAAACAGAGACACTGTAGAAAGTCGGAAGCAGTTTGCACAAAGCCCCAACTTCAACCTGCTTTTAATAATAAAACTCTCATTTGCCAAGTCCATGTCATTGTTTTTCCCCTTGTAAGCTCTATTTGGAAAGGGAATAGGCGAAAAGTTCATTCCTACAAAAGGGAGTAAATGAAAGATCCATATGAACCAGAGAGCTGGGGTGGGAAGCTCAGACATGACAACCTTGCGTGTACTATGAACAACTCCTAAGCTCTAGAGGCCTGCACAGCGTTGGGCTGAGGTTTACACTGTTGTGTAACTGCTGTGTGGACTCTTGAAGCTTGGGAACAGAAGGTCAGGGACCAGAATTAGAACCAATCCCTTTCAGCCCGTGAAGTGTTTGTTGAGTGCCTGCCAGATGCTAGCTAGGTACAGTGCTGAGTTATAAGAACATCACCATGACAAAGAGCTGACGTTCTGGGACAGTGCCCATCTGAGGATCACCTGTGTGTGAGTCATCTTGGTCAAACGAAGAATTCCAAGCCTCAGCGAGAAGCGGTTTCTGGGAGCAGGTGATGGGGAATTTGTATGTACAGCAAGATCTCTGTGGATTCCTTTTCTTTCTAAGGTATGGAAAACGCAGACATGGAAGTGTGGGAAAAAAACGACAGGAAGTCACGAGTGAGTGCTGAATATTAGATGAGGTGCTGGGAGAGGATATGTCAGGGCAAGCCTAGCCTGGTCTGCCAGGGAGCTGTGTTCTGGAAGGCTCCCGAAGTAAGTGATATTGCAGTGGTGACGCAGACGGAGGTGTGAATTTTACCTCGGAAACAGTGGGGTCCTGGCCTGCTCTAGGATAAAGCAGAAAGTAACCGGAGGAGAAATTTAACTCCTCTCTGAGAGTATTTAAACCTTCAGCATCAACCAGCATGTTGTCCGTGTGTCTCCCAACCGTGAGCAATTAGGGTAGCGAGAAGAAACTTCTTACTAATGAAATAAAGTCAGCATAGACAGCGATCCTCTCGCCCTGCGGAAATGCCGTACAAGCCTTCTTCCTGTTTCCTCGTGGAGGGGCGGCTGGATAGGAGGCAGCCGCGAGCATATGCACTAATGGTCCTCACAGATGCGCGAGCCCAGGAACGCCAATGGGGTAGGGCTAATGCTGGTTGAGCAGCACTCACGCTATGTTTGATGGGCCCTCTGTCTTTTCCTTTGATTCACTTTCCCTTGTGTTCGATTACCTCAGTGGGACTCTGTGTGGGGCACAGAAATATATCCATTGTCTTCTCATACAGTGAGACACAGGGAGAGGGGCAAGAAAGGAGAAATCTAAATAGTTAAGAAATAAAGCAAAAGAAACCCTTTGCCAGTCTATGGTACCATTTGATTTCAGTTTCTCAAAAACCACTGATTAGCATAACAGCGTGGAATCGAGTATCTAAGGTTGCATATTCCTTAGGAAAAGAAAATTTTGGCCGGGCAGTGGTGGCGCACGCCTTTAATCCCAGCACTCGGGAGGCAGAGGCCAGGCAGATCTCTGTGAGTTCGAGGCCAGCCTAGGCTACAAGAGCCAGTTCCAGGACAGGAACCAAAAGCTACGGAGAAACCCTGTCTCGAAAAATCAAAAACAAACAAACAAACAAACAAACAAAAAAAAGAAAAGAAAAGTTTGCTCAGAGACCACGCGGGGCCTGGTGTTCCGACTTGTATAAGGCAGTGGAGAACAGTGCACTCAGCTTCAGGGCTGACCGTTGGTACTGATGAGCAAAGTCTAGTGGTATTGTGGGACAAGAAGAACAATGGGGGTCAGTCTAGGACTCTGTGGGCCATCAGAACCAGGGTTCCCGCCCTTATTGGTGGCAATTGTTATTTTTACCCAGACAGTTTGTAACTGCTGTTTGCTTGGTTTGTTTGCATGGGTTAGCTTTCCTCTATGTAGCCTCTGCCCTCGCGACGTCAAGTGGTCATGATCGACTCAGCTTTTCAAAAGCAAGCATTCCCTGATTTGGGGTTATTTGTATCCAATCTGATATTTTTCTACCCGAGGTCTAATTTTTAAGAAAACTAGTCTTTGATTAGCACAGAAGACTGTTCAACCGAAGGACCTACTAAATCTGCCTGTAGAATTTGACTTCATGACCTTTTAGGGTGGCAAATGTCAGAGACTGAGCCCCTGAGCCGTGTGAAATAATAAACAACAGACTGTGAGATCCCGCTTGACAGTTATCATCCGAAATCACCTCCCTGAATTTATTAGAGTTAATCAATCCAGGCTGAAAAGCCGAGCTGGGAAGCCTCGCCTACCATGCTCTGTTTCATTCACACTTCCATCAGGCAAGAAGAAGTTGGGGGCATTTGTTTCCCTGTTGAATTTTGTGGAGACAATCAAAGGTGTTCCCAAATGGATGCTCCCGGAATGTAACTTGAAAGGCGATAAAATGCCCAAGAAGAAAATCACCAAGTTGTTTCGCTTGAATTGCTCTGGTCTTTCCCCCCTTCTCTTGCTTTCTAATAGTAAAACTTATTCCTCTTATACTTTGGTGCATGCTGGCCTTGACCAAAGTTAGCAGGAATCACATCTCATTCCAAACATCTAGACAGACCTGTAGAGATCCATTAAGGAGATGACCCATCGAAAGAGAACTACCTATGGAAAAATCCTACCGGGTTCAGGCTGGGGCAGCTGCTGGTGACCTCAGAGATTGGAAATCAAAAGGCTGCCATTAGTTCCACATCAGTTCTCAGAGTGAATGTTGCAGAGTGATGCAGGGTGTTAAAGCTGTCAAATACCAGCAAGGGTTAATAAGGTTAAAGAAGAAATAAAAGCCGGTCAACAATAAAACAGTGAGGATAAATCAGCTACAATAAATAAAGCATGTCACATCGTGTATACACTGTGTGGGAAAAACAAAAATCATAATTCACATATTTGGGCCTAAGTTAAAAAAATTGTTTTTTGATGGAACATCTCCAGATTATGTAGTTGAACATCTTATATAGACTTAGATATATACCGCTCACCTACCTCTTCCTTTTTACCTCTCTGCCTGTCATTTAGTTGTCTTTCTTGTTGGAGAATTCTCTAACATCAGTGGGCAAATGTAAAATGCAAGAAGAGGCAGAGTGGTATAGCACCTGATGTCAAAGAAAAGCGGCTCTAAACCACTGCCTGGTGGAGGTGATTCACTTTCTGCCTCCTTTGACCTCTGCCCTGGCAAGGGAGGTCAGCTGGATGCCTTCTGTGTGGGCTGACTTTGCCTGCCTGACCAAGGAAATGCAGAACTTTGGTGGCCAGAGGTTTCTGCACATTATCCTGACCATGTCCACGCTCTCTTCCAAGCTCATCATCTTGAGAGCCTGCAGCATAAATAACTTCACGCCCCTGGCCCCTTGGCCACAGTGCAGTCTTTCGCATGGGACTCTCACAGAGAAGATGGCTCTTCTTGCCTGCCTCAGTACCGTAAGCATGGTGTTCCAGCTCAGCTTTGGGGTTTGTGGTTGACCATTCCTGCTGACCCAGAGACCTTGCTTCTGTTGATTCATATCAGCTTCCACATCCAGTAGCTGTGACGAATGCTTCTCATTACTGTCCACTCCCAGTTAAGGAGGATTCCACACAGTATGTGTACCCAGTCAGATACTTATTTTCTGAAGGATCCCATCCCTGCATACTCAGTCAATTTAGTATTACCTTGAGATGAGCTGTAGCTCACTGGGTAGAACACGAGCCCGGCATGCGTGAAGCTCTGGGTTGGGTCACCAGTGCTGTCTGAACTGGATGTGGTGGAGCGCAGTTGTGCTCCTTGCTCAGGTGGATCAGAAGTTCAAAGTCATCCTTGTCACGTAGAGCACTTGAGGTCAGACTGGGATATGCGGAACCCTGTCTCGAAAGGACAAAACGAACGAGTAAACCAAAAGTGTGGGTTTGCATCCTGGCTCTAGACCCAATTTTGTCCCCTTAGTCTGTGGCATACTTTTGACTCGTCTTCATCTTCGTTTCTGTAAACAGCTAAACATTAGAAGCTAAGCAGAATGGCCAGGTTAGAGGACTCTTCTCTGTGGTATTAGATTTATTGAGTTCTGATTTTTTTTTTTTGCTTTGCTTTGATTTGATTTTGTAGCACTTTTCGAATATGTATAAAGCAAGAATCCTAACATTAGAAGACCTGCATGGTCTCCCCAAAGGTTAGCCTTTGGTAGGTGCCTTGCTTAAGCAGTCCCAGCTTGACATTGAGTTAGGTATCAGGTTTTTAAAGGCTAGGTGTATATTCTCAAAGATGTTTCCGGCAAGTAATGGGAAGACTTTGAACTTTATCTTGGCGATTCCTTTACTTGGCTCTGTAGAGATCTGGAATTGAAGAAATGGCTTTGCAGTGTGTGTAAGGGCTCCGGGACCTCAACATCAAGGGCGGCCACCTTAGGTAGGAAGAACTTGCCCTGCATCCAGTTGTGTTCCCACCGCTCTTCACCCACAGTTGGTGTTTCCTAGAGTGAGTGCTGACAGGAGTAAGCGAAAGAAAGAATTTTGATTCCGAAGGGAGAAAATTACCGAGCTGTGAACTATTAAAGCATGTCAACGTGGAGAGAAGCTGCTTGGGAAGGGGACCAGCAGGGCTGGGAAGGGGACAGGAGTGAGAACGGGGCAGGCGTGGGAAGGGGGCGGGAGAGGGCAGGGAGAAGGAAAATGATCAAAATACCACATGTTTGTATTTATATGTTTAAATTAATTTCTTTTTTTTCATTTTGTATAATATATGGATACTAATAGAAATTATGAGAGAGAGAGAGATAGAGAGAGAGAGAGAGAGAGAGAGAGAGAGAGAGAGAGAGAGATGGCGTATGGTTTTAGGTGGCCCTATGCCCTCCACTGTTTCCTCCAGCTTCACATGCAACTTAAGATTGTTTTATTTATTAAAAATTAAAATGTAAGAACAACATTTCCTCCCTTCCCTTTTCTCCCTCAAACCCTTCTCATGTCCCCTTTTGCTCCCTCTCAAATTCATGGCTTCTTTTAAAAAAAATTATTGGTTTTTTTTGTGCGTATACAAAACGTATAAATATAACCCACACAGTCTGTTTAGTGTTACGTGTATGTATATGTTTTCAGGGCTGGCCACTGGTGTTGGATAACCAGCTCAGGAGCTCATCCCTGGGGAGTACCGGTTCTTCTTCACCCCTTAGTTGCCTGTGGTTCTTTGTCTTAGGGTGTGGCCCCATGAAATGTCCCCCTTCCATGTTAGCACATTGCTTCAACTGAAGACAGGCTTTTAGGGGCTGGAGAAATGGCGAGGTGTCTAAGACTTCTCAGTATTCTCACAGAGGACCTGCGTTGGGTTCCTAGCACCAGGAAATACAATGATACAATGCCCCCTTTTGGCCCCTATAAAGGCTCTGTTCACATGTACCCCACTCCACATCACATACACGTTGTTAAAAGCAAAATCGTAACAAAAAGTTAGTTTTATTTAAACCCGAAGGACCGTTTGCCTTCTAATGGGCTGACTGGGCTCAGTCTCTCCTCTATGTGATATTTTTTGTAGTGGGCAGCACGTTAGTGACTGTTCTTTCAGGATGTGTTTCTGACTTTTATAGTAGAGAGTAGGTGACATAGACATTGGCCATTTGAAGCCTGTTAAAAAGAAAATAGTATAAAATTTGTAAAAATTAAATCAACCTGTAGCAGAAGACCGACAACCCGCCAAGGTGTAGAGAATAAAAGACTGAGAAATGCTTAGCCCTGAGAGGGACATCGATATCATCTCCTCTCCTCTGGAGGCTCAGGGGAGGAAGGTCTGAAAGAGTCAGAAGCCGTGCCTGACTGCAAGAAAACCGTTCTTCTGGGCACAGTCCGGGAGTTGTGCAAATGAACTCGCAGTAACAATGACAGCAGGCACAAGGCCGGTGCAAGCTCAAGCCGACGGAATTTCAGCCTGGAGGGGGGCGAGAAGCCACTAGTTGAGATGCTATTGGTGATTGAGAGCCGCCAGGAGGAGAGTCAGTTTTCGTTAAGGGTGTAGGTTGACCACGCTCTACTGGGAGGGCTACACATCCAAGAATATAGGGCCAGTGCAAATTGTATTCAATGGGCTTCAAAAAAGTCACAAAATAGGGCGAGCAGACAAGAAGGTGCGATGGATCTGGGAGAAGCTGGGGGAAGGTAGGTGAAGAGGAATAAAATACATCGCATAAAAATTTCAAGGGACCTAAAAAGTTATTGCCCTTTATAAACTTGTAACTTTACTAATATGTTGGAAGAAGAGCTTTTTAGTTCCAAAGGCCTAATTCTGTGGGAATATGGTACCCAAAGCACAGCATGCTTCAAGGATGCTACTTGCAGGTACAAGGAAAAAGAAAGCGTGGATGAGAGCGCATCAGATGCAACTGGGCTTGAATTCTGGCATGCTCTTACAAGTGGGCAAGCTGTGCTTTGCACAGTCTGACTCTCACTTCCTTATCTGTAAAATGGGCACAGCTCTCATTTCAGAAGGTTTCTCATGTTGCGTCTCTGTGAGCATGATAAGGCATACTAAAAGAGACCGCTCAACACACTCTCGATCCCCTCCCCTCCGCCACCCTATTTTGTCTGAAGTCATCTGTGTAAATGATTTGCATAGACAGTATTTGTTTTAGCAAGAACATTTTGGTGCCTGATATAGAAAATAAATTAGTATTTGCTTAAGAAGTCTCTTTTCTGCAAGTGAATCAGCTCTGATTATTGTGCGTGGTGCCAAGCCTCCCCAATTCCCAAAGCAGATAAATAAACCTGAGGGCTTTGCTGCATCAGAAAGAGAATTGAGAAGGTGAAGACTGATCAGGGTCGTGTGGAAATATAATCGTTTAATTTCATTTCTTGTTTTTTTTTTCCAATTTATCTGGTGACCAAAAATACTTTTTTTAAAAACGCATACAAAAGGCTATCCTTTTGCATATAAAAGTTGCCCAATGTCTTCCCCTTTTTGCCTCTTCTGCATCCTTCTGTCTTTGAATACTGCTGAGGTGGGGAGTCCCTTTGAGGAGCACATGACGGGCACCCCACGGCTGCAGAGGCCTGCAGCCTTCTCTGCTGACCAGCGTTCGGCAAACAGAGAAGGTTCAGCTTTCAGCCCCCTTTCCTCCTTTGTTACAGACAAACGAGAAGGCAGAAAGCCTTTCAGCCTGTCCCTTAATTCCTCGGCCCATCCCTAATTAGTGTTTTTTACTGTTAATCCCAACCATATATCTTGGAGAGTTTCACACGAGTCGGCTCCCTACAAGTTTTATTACATTCAAAGCAGTCGCAAGCTGGCAGCGCGCGATGGTGGGAATCCGAGCGGTCACCAAGCGGGGGTTGGCTGTTACTTGTAATTGATTGCTCACTGAAGCCTGCCTGCGCACTTTAGCCCGAGGCCTGACTTGCCTCCATATGCCTAGTGTCAGGACTTGGAAGGCAGCTGGTCAGTCAAGGCACATCCTGTGGGAAGCGGCAGACACAGGCGGCAGGGTAGCCATCAGCCTCCCCGAGCATATTTCCTCTGTGTTTTGATAATACTTCTGTAAGCTTTAATTATGCTGTGTGACAACACATTCATGAACTATCAAAATAAATCCTTTGAGGAGATGGCTGCTAACAGATTTTGAAGCAACAGGGCTTGTTGTAAAAGAAATAAGGAAGCAGGCAGTCAGAGTCTTTGCAGGATCCCCTTCAGTGTTGAAACCAGATGAGACGCTCCCTTGCTTTTTTGTCCTGCTGACAAAATGCTCCTTGGAAAGCTCTGCCCTTAAGAAGTTAACTGAAGACACTTATTGCAACACTCGGGTGTATCCAACATAAGCGGTTTACAATTAGCGGCAGTAATGTGAGCGTAAGAGCCGTGCCCCAATATCAGTCTGTAATCTGAAGGAACACCGCAGGGTCCATTAGGGCCATTTACAGTTGAGACGGAGACTAATGGCATTAAATTATTATAGCTATTGCTAAGGGGGCATTATAAGCGAATCCCTTCCAGCTGCTTTGGCTGTCCATGCTCTTTGTCAACAGTACAGCTCCTCAAAGGTATCCTTATTGTTTAGGATCGTTTACAGTCCAGATGCCGCCCGCGTATTCTACTAGAAGTCGGAGTAACACCTGACTTAAAGACTAGGAATTAGTGTGGGACTTAACTGGGTTTAGGGTTAAGTGGCTTTGTGTGTGTGTGTGTGTGTGTGTGTGTGTGTGTCCGCGCACACTTGCACACGCATGTGTCTATGCCTGTGGATGCCCACGTGCGATTGTGCATGCAACACTGTGCTTGCTTGGGTGCAAGATTACAGATAGTGCACTGATAGCCCATCTGTCAGTGACTTGTTTATTGTTTGTTTGTTTTAGAACTCTGTACAATCTGGGTGACTAATATTGGGTTCTTTGGAAGAATTCTAAAACACAGCATTTTAGGAAGTGAGCAAATGTTATTAGTCTCTGATTTCATCCCCTCCCCCTCTCTCCTGTGAGTGTGGTTGCCCTTTGTGTTGGTAGGCGATTACGGGAATCTCTTCCAAGATTAGTAACATTGTTAAATGTTAAGATATTTTTGTTCCCCGATGCCCAGTTGAACAACAGGAGACTGCTTTGGAGCATACTTGAGCACCGGGTCCTTAGAGGCAATTTACTAAAGAAAATGCCAGGAGAAATTGGGAAATGAATTCAAAGTTGCTCTTGAATTTGAATAATGAACTTGGGGTGAATTAACGACCCCAACATTGTTAAGGTGTTCACTAGAGATTGGATCACACATGGGAACCAGTCTTCTCAGGAGATCACAGGTCACCACAGATTGTTGTCCTGAGTACGCTTATATTTATGTGACATGTTATTATTATACCTTGTGCCTCTTCAATGTATAGATGAGGATAATTCAGTAACTGTAATTCGGTTGCTCCCAGGGTTTGCTTGGTCAGATGCATTTGTTGGACATCTGCTTATTTTTGTGACTTTTGCTGTACTATGTGCTTTGGAAGGGGAAGAGTAATATAAGTCATAGCTTTTCCTTTGGAGACTTTGAGATGGGATTGTTGTAAGATATACTAACCCGAAAGAGCAGTCCGTGATTAGGAAAAAGTTTAAAGTTCTGATAAAGAGTGTGTGAGAGGATTTGTAGCAGTGTGTAGAACAGTGGACTCTGGGTTGGCCATGGAGACACAAGAATGGTCACCAGGAGAGAATATAAGGGTCCGTCCTTTCAGTTGGGGTGAAGCTTGGAGGGATTGAGCAGGGTGGGGGATGGGGGGCACTGCAGAGGCGTGTTGGTAAAGACGTAGCCTTGTTCCTGTCCAGGATTATGTTAGACTTGTGTTACACATGAACAAAACCATGCCTGCCCCTCAGGGACCTGAAGGGCTGAGCATTCTCAAACCTGTGGCCTTTCCCACTGAGATGAAGTTTGTTTAACAAACTCAGGGAGCTTATAGTCTTTTGAAGCTCCTCAGTTGATCCTTAGAACCAAAGCTAAGAGCTCTTGCTTAGAACTGATAGACGATTACATTTAGGCGGATGGGTTTGCCGTGTGTGTGTGTGTGTGTGTGTGTGTGTGTGTGTGTGTGTGTGTATGTGGAGGGAGTGGGGGGGCGGTAACATGGAGAGACTTAAAAGACTAATGCAGAAGATTAGAGAGTCAAGATAATCTATGGCTGTATATGAGACCACGTCTCAAAAGAAAATGCCCTAAATATAAAACAAAACAAAAAGTATTGACATGGACAATAACAGGAACCTCTGAAACAACCCTTAGAGAATGTTGTAGACATGCTATGGCTGAATGTTGTGGACATCAATGTCCTGATCACCTCAGTTACAGTAGGCAGACTGAGGAGCCAGGGGCAGAGGTATTCTGGTCTCCCAGGTTCCTGGGAGCTCTTCAAAACCCTGAGCTGAACAGAGACTTCCTGCTGGCATCAGACCTTCTCAGGTTCTGCCAGAGTGGCCAAAAATGGTACAGAATGAAGATCTGAACTTAGGTTCACATCTCCGAAGCAGCGACGGCGGCAGAACAATCAGGGGTAATAAGAGAAAAAGGAGAATTTAGGAGGACGCTAAGAACAAAGGCTGCAGCCTCTGGTGGGAACAAGACTCTCTCCTGAATATAGTTTTAATGTGCATTTCTGCTTAATGGCAGTTCTTAGCAAGAAACCTCGTTGTGAACTTTGTGATAAAGCAGAGAGTTTTTGCAATCTTTGAAACCTTTCACTTTGGAAATATCCACAAAACAAATGGGAAAAACAAACATTAATGAGGCAGATATAAAACACTTTGGAGAAAAAAATAATTTAACATTTTTATGGTTGCTATAGAAACACCTCAGCCCTCACTCTTGCTAATTAGTTGGGTTTTACACATTTTATATTTGGAAATGCAAATCAGTTTTCATAAATTATTACTTATTTTTTTCCCATTTATATTTACAGTACTGTTATGAGGAGACACACAGGAAGTCTAGACGATTACTTAGTTATATAATGTGACATACTTAGTTATGTGAGCCTGACATTTATGTCCACAAGACACTTCTTAGTTTAAATATTCTCCTGTTAAATGTTGTGGGAAATTATGCAGAGATTTATAATTTTTACAGAAGAAAATGAGAAAATGTAAATCATGTGGTGGCTTCCTAAAGTGCTTTCTCATGGAGTCTTGGGAAGGAGGGGGCCATTACCCCCAGTGGATTCTAAATAATAAACATTTTAAGACTTTCCTCCGGCCGTGGGAATTATGGCTGGCCTGGGTGTCTTCTGAACCTCTGGTATGAAACACTGACCGTCTGTAAACAGTTACTGGACTTTCGGTGATTGGAGAAGACAGACGTGTTTGGAGGAAAGGGAATATGGGATAGCTCTGAGATCTGGGGCGGCTGGGAGTCTGCCTGCGAGGAGATGAGAGCTCTTCTCAGACTCTGTGGATGGCAATTATAGATTCCTTTTCAGTTTACGGTCAGGAGCCACGAGGAGTGAAACTGGAGGCTTTGGCTGCAGGACCATTTGGCAGACTTAGTTCAAGTTTGAACTCAGCTACTTCTTCGCTGCAGGATTTGAGGCAAACCATTCGCTCACCCCATGATTGTTTCTGTAAAATGGGCCAAGAAGAAAGATCAGTACTTTCTGGAGTCTTAATGAAGTCAGGGGATGATTGCAAAGAGTTTGCTTGGGGACTCAGAGTATGATAAACCCTTAGCTAGCCCTGGCTAGTAAAAACTTAACACGGTAGGATTGGCGAGATGGCTCAGCAGTTAAAAATTTAGTTGCTTTCCCAGGAAACCCGGCTTCAATTCCTAGCACCTACATGGCAGCTCACAATCCTCTGGATTTCCAGTCCCAGAAGACCTAGCACCCTCTTCCGCATGTACCAAGCATGCTCATGGTACACAGACATACGTGAAGATGAAACACCCTCATACATAAACAAACAAATACATTTAAAAACTACCACAGTCAATTCTCATTGTGTATGTATTTGTGTTCCCAATCCCAGCTATATATAAAGTGAAAAGAAAAAAAAAAAACAGCAAAGGGGAAACAGTTCTGGGAGTAAAGGAACTTTTTAATAACGCCTTGAATGGTACTCAGTATGTATCTCTGCTCTCATAATCCTGAGATTCAATCTACTTATAATCAGACTTCTCTGTATAGACAGCACCGTGCAAGGTCAAGAGTGAATGCATCCTGCACTCTGTGCGAAGTTTAAGGGATTTTCAAGAATTGATTTGGCTTTATGTAATTTTTATCTTGAACAGTGACATTAGGTGCTGACTCCCACTTCACTGCTGAAACCAGTGTACTGTTGGGTAGATAATGTCGTTAGCCTGACACAGGGCATCTGGCGAGTCCAAGGCAGCGAGTTAGATGAAACCTAGCTGACTTCATATGAAAAGGCAGTAGGAAAAAGGGTAGAGGGCCCTTCAGTGTCCATGTGAGCAGAGAGAAAGGAATTCAAGCAGGGAGCAGGCATGCCTCTGGCTAACAGGTCTTGGTGGGGCGTGAGCCTCAGAGAAATGGGAGCCCCACAGAGGAGATGGACTGGGTCCACAGTCACATAGCAGGAATAAACAGGCAGGAACCCTTGTGTGTCCACGCTGCGTTCATTGGAGATTGTCTTTTAGTGGTGTGTTTGAATAACCAGGTGTTCAAATGTTCCTTGGCCTTCTCAGCCTTGTGTCTTGAGTTATTTGAAAAACAGAACAACCAGGATCGCTTCCTTCCCTAGGCTGATTTCCTGTCTTTTCCTGAATCAATAAGCAAGGGTTTGTTTCTTCTCTGTGCCGTGACCCCATTGAAATTCAGAGTTCACAGTAACATAAATGGTAAGTGGTAGGAAAACAAACAGAGCACAAACGCATAAATAAGTTTCTTTTTGCAAAATTTACCACATTAAACGAGCCAAAAGTCTTGATGTTGCTTAGCCCCACAAGGTTGCGACTTTGCTATTTATTATACCTACTGGGTGATGGCCAGGCAGGAAATGTGAGGTATTGAGAAACAGGGAGGAACTGGAATGGCCTACAGGAAGAGAATGCTCCTTGTGGGGAGGGTGGCTTTCAGACGCATGCTCTAGCCATCTGCATGTTCATACTGTGAAGCTGAAGCCAGCAACCGGGCATGATTTTTTCCATAGAAGCCAAAGGTCAGTGTTTTGAATCATGGCAACTCATTAAAAAAACATACATCACTGTGAAAGCCCAAAGAGAATTCGTCTATGGGTTGTTGAGTAGGTCAGCTTTCTTTAACAGCTATGGTGTCTGGTGTGGTCACCACTGGCCAGATGTGACCGCTAAACACTTTGAGATGAGCTAGTTAGAATTGAGGTGTCTACTAATTACGAAATACACTCTGGAGATTTTGAAGACTGTAAAACATGCCTACAATTTGTACTGATCATATGTTAAAATGCTTGTATTTTGGATATGGCAAGGCGAACAAAATGCTATTAGTATTATATAACTTTTAAAAATGTCACTAGCAGGAACATTTAAAATTTTGTATGTGGTTAGTGTTCTGTTTTTAGTAGACATGCATCTCTAAAGAGCTCAGTCTGAGTCTTCTGTGATCTTCTGTGTCTTTGAGATCATTTGTGGGTAAAAGTCCAATATCCTTGGTCGTTTTGTAAAGTTTTGAGATGGTGTCTTACAGTGTAGCCCAGGTTGGCCCCCAGCTCATAGTCATCCTGCTTCGAGCTCCTGAGCACTGGGTGACGATAGGCCTCCGCTGCTAATCCTGACCTTTTCTCAGTTCTTAGGCCAACTTAAGAGGTCAAGGAAGGTCTTCCTTTTTGGTGGCTTCTCCGGGCAGGTCAGTTTGGATCCAAGGGTAAAGCTATAAATGGATCTCACACCTTGAGCATGGGTTTCAGTTGGCTGAAAGATGTGCATCCAGTTGTCCTTGCCTGGTCCCGGTAGTAATGACCCCGACATCTGGCATCTAAGTCATGGGCACAGAGCCTTTGGAACCTGGACTCTGCAGAAGCCATGGTGAACTCCTGGGAACCACGCTGCTTTTGCTTGCCATCATTTTGCTTAAAAGCGTGTTTATGTTGGGGGAAAAAAAAAAGCAGCCAATGCTTGGAATGTGCCCTGGCGGAGATAAGTTTGACAGCTTCACCCTAGTTCTATTTAGCCACATTGTGAGCTAACCTGGCCACATTTGAACTGATTTCTATTACTGAGTACCTAAACAAGACTCCATTGCCAATCCAAAGACTATTCCAGAAGAGAGCATCTCCTAGACACAAGGGAGTAGAAGCCAAGTGTATCTGGGAATATTGCCTTGGAAAGATGGAAGCCTACAAGCCGAGCTTTGAAGTAGCTTTTCAGAGAATGCTGCATGGATCTAAGCACTGGAGTCCATTCTAGGAAAACACGGATTCACTTTCCAGGTGCTGGGTTCAGTCAATTTTTTTTGCAGACATTCTTTCCAGTTTATTAACACAACATGAAGCATATCGAGGAAGCCTTGTTGAGCTTGTCGGCACCAGTTTTATCAAGGAAGTCAACTCTAGACTTTCCATCTGATTTTTGATTTTCTATGGCAGAGCACCTTCCATGCCAGATAGAGCATATGACTCGCCCCTTTGTTCCTCCCTTTCGTTAGTCTGGCTCAGTGGTTCTCAATTTTCAATACATAAATACAAATCTATATGTGTGTGGTGTTTTATAAAAGATACAAGTGACTTGCATGGTTAATTTTGACCATATGTGATTTGGTTTGCTTCTTTCTCTCTCTCTCTCTCTCTCTCTCTCTCTCTCTCTCTCTCTCTCTCTCTCTCTCTCTTTCTCTCTCTCCTCCCTCCCTTCCTCCCTCCCTCTCTCCTTTTTTTTTGTTCATGAAAACTTTGACTGTTGACTTTGTAGCTAAGATGTAATTCTTCTCCACATGTGAAGATTTTTTGCTCATGCTTGGACTATAACACAAATATGAAAGCCCCATAGTCCCTGACTCCGATGACTAAACAATACTCCTTGTTACGTTGAGATAAGGTCCTACTCTGTAGTCTGAGCCTCTCTGTGTAGTTCAGGCTGGTGTTGAACTTCTGGTGATCCTCCTGCCTCAGATTCTCAAGTGTTGGGATTACATGTGTGAGCTATTATATCAAGCTTCTATTCTGAATGAGGAGTTTTGTGAGTGGGGGGAAAAACCCACAGATGCATTGATTGCTTCTGATTTCCTGAAGTTAGGGCGTTTGTTATGGTTTGAGTGCAGAGCAGATGATTTTTTTTGGAAGGGGAGATGGTGATGGTGGTAGACAAGCAACATGAAAGGAAAGACAGCCTGTCCCAGGCTCCCTATCCACGGGACCCACAAATTGTTTAGCTCTTGCAGGGTGCTCTGACTGTGTGCTGCCTTTAGAAGGTGCTTCAAGCTCAGCTCCAAGATGAGCCCCCTGGAATGTCTAAGAGTGCCAGATGTGGATGTCATCTTTGAGAACAGCTTGGATGTTGTGCTTGCTGGTTGTCATGGAGATCAATCAGTAAAGCTCCTGAATGCTGTGGTAGCCAGGCGTGAGTTCTGTTGTATGAGAAATAAAGTAGGTGGAAGGTGACGTTTATTGAGGGCCTATTGTGTAACAGCCTTTACAGTGGCATCCTATTATTTGACTTACACCATGCTCATAGGTGAGTTTTGAGCATCCTCTTTTAAAGACCGAGAAAAAGAAATAGAACAGGGTTATAACTTGCTGTTTTTCTTTTTTAGATGAGTACTACTGATATGATTCTATCTGGCTACAAGTGTGAAAACCTCTGTTCAGAAACCACAGAACAGTGGCTTGCATAAGACAAAAATGAGCTGCTTTTACATACATGAACTTGGGCCGTCAATCACCCACAACTGAGATGGAGCTATGCCAGGCTGCCCGTACCACATTCTTCTGACATCTCAGGAGAGCAGTCTCATTCTTGTCATCAAGGATGGTACCATAGCCATCACTGCAACATCCCTCGTGGCAGGATGGAGGAAGAGAGGTACAGGGCAGATCCCCTCCTCCTAATGACAGTGGATAGTGCATACAGCATATTCTCATGTCATTGGCCGGAGCTGGATCACATGGTTACCTAGTTATAAAAGAGTCTGGGATATGCAGTTTTTATTGTGAGTAGGCATGTGCTCAGATAAATATTGGTGATGTAATCACTTTAGGATAAAGGAGGAAACAGGTATCTGTGACCAGAAATAGGCTTGGGTCACTGTAGTTGTCTTGGGAAGCCAGTTAGATTTCAGTCTGTCCTAATAGTAAGGATGTTGTGAGGTGCTATGGCTCTTTGGAAAGTGTTTGGTATCATTCAAAGAATCATTGCTATTTTTAATTATAACATGACTAATCTTTCCTTATGTCTGGTAATTGTGTACATGGTGACAGTCACTAGAGAAAACACTCCCTTGTTGCATCTTCTCACTCATGTGCATTTCCCTGTTAAGCAATTCTCATGAATCCTGAGGCTACTGTGTAATTTTAGTTTCCAGTCTGTTTCTGTGAGGATGAGGTGCAGAGATTCACTGACCATGAATCCTGAAAGGTTGGGAGAAGAAGTCATAAATGCTTTACACCCCTTACTTAGACAACTGAATGTTGATGCTACTCTGGCTGAAGAAGATTCTAGAACTTACTCTTGAAAAGGAGAGGGCTCAATGTGAAGTTCTAAACCTGGATCCAACTGTCCACCCATCCAGATTGTTAATGTCCTGAGAGGCTTATCTTTTCATCCAGAGGCTCCTCCCCCTTTCTCCCCATTTTTTAAACATGGAATAGTATTGTTCAAAGCCAATGCCTTCGGTTGGAAGACGTGTGAGATGGAGAGACACGCCTAGGATACAAAGTGTTTTCTGCTGCTGATGTGGGCTCTGTCCTCCGTTGTCTTTCCAGCGGTTGCATCAATCTGGATTTCATCCCATGTTACACTGGGCTCTGGTTTCTGTCCTCCTGCTACTCAGGTCTCAGCCTGCATCTCAGGCCTGACATTCAGACCATCCACCCTCACTCATGCCCTGGGGCTCTTCTGGTGTCAGATTCCTGCACCTGGGGGACCCCCCCCCATCACCTGCCCTCTGTGTCTCATCTCTCCAACCCACCTCTAGAAAGACCTCTGTGAGTCCCTCTCTCTCTGGAGTCACTCTCCTGGGGGCATTGGTCAACACTGTGTGTGTTAATGTGTGTATGGCTGGTTCTGGCTGTCTTCTTTCTTCAGTCTGGAACCTCACTAAGGACAGAAGTTATGGCCAGTTTTGCTTACACCCCTGTTCCTGTAGGACTTGGTGTTTAATGACTATTTATAGTGTTTAATGAATACAAATCACTTTGAAAATTGATTTATTATCTATGTGTTATTCTCTGGTAGCTTACAAGGTCTGTTTTAAAATGTTCAAAATGATTTATTTTTATTATTTTTAATGATGTGTATGCATGTATGTCTGTGGGTGCATGGGTAGGCCAGAGGTATCGGATCTCCCTGGAACTAGAGTTAAAATTGCTTGTGAACGTCAGGATGAGGGTGCTTGGAACTGAACTCTGATCTTCCACGGGATCAGTTCGCACTCGCTGCCAAGCCATCTTTCCAGCCCTGACTTATTTTCAACCTCAACAGTTGGTGAGAACACCAAAGTGCTGCCTCTGTCACGAGGAAGTGCCACAGAGTGAGCAATGTGAACTACAGAAGTTTAGTTCCTTACAGATCTGGGAGGTCACGATGAAGGTGCCAGCAGGCCTACCTTCCTCTGAGGACCTGTATCTCAGAGAAGATGCCTAATGATGCCATGTTCTTCCTGTGTCTTCCTATGGTCTCTTCCTACTGTTTGTTACCTTAAGAATGATGCCATGGTACAAAGAAGTTAGCCATACTGGACTAGAGCCCTTTTGTTGATCTTACGTTGTTTTAATTATGTCTTTAAACACCCTGTCATAAATAAAGTCATACTTAGAGGCACTAAGATTCAGAACAATGTGAACCGAAGGGGCACGGGTCACAATTTAGCCATGGCATCACAGACTTAAGTAGAGAGAGCTGGTGTTCCTTTCATTGCACACTGTAGGCATGTTTTAAGCAGCAACTAGACCCACAGTGGTTCACCTTCTTTTGGATGGAGGAATGCCGTACCGGTGGCTTCTGAATGACTTAGCAAGAAAGGTGGAGCATTGGTTCTGGTAGACCTACGTGCTCCACATTAAAGAATAGGATTTATTTTCATTATATGTTTTTCTGGACTGTGGGCATCTTATCTGGTGAGACAGGCTTCTTTAGAGCAGAATTTTGTTGCTCTTTTTTTTTTTTTTTGTGACATTTGGAGTTAATATAAGGAAATACCCTTTGTATTGCCTGGTATTGAAAATGTCAGTAAACAAACCCAGCCTTCCAAGAAGGGAGGCGGTGGGTGGGGAGTTGGTAACAAAAGACATTGTTTCTGGATGCAGGAGGTAACAAGAGTGTTCAGAACAAAGGTTTACTCAAAATAGGCTTTGTAGCCAACTTTTGGGTCCACCTTTTCCCCTGTTAGGTCCCTGCTCAAGATAACACTCTCATTATTTTAATTGGGCTACCACACTTACCAACACAAATACACTCTCAGTTTCAGGGCTAGGATGATCCTTATAGGATCACAAAACAAGTTGGCCTGTAAGGGCTTCCGGCAGCTAGCTAACAAAAACACACTAGCAGAGGATGTAACTCCAGGAGTCGTGGGACCCGCACAGCAGTGGGGACCTGCACAGCAGTGTGCATGAAAGCCAGCTTTTCCGTTTTTTTTTTTTTTTTTTAAAAGACGTTCAGCCCTCACATCTGGCAGACCTGTGACAATCAGTGTTAGACCATTTTAGAAATCAGATACCCTGGTTACCAGGAAGTTGATTTGCCTTCCACTTCCTTAAGAAAACACACATTAATATTTAAGCTGGGTTTTCATAAAAGAGGCGTTTGTGTGCCTGAGATGTGAAATAAAGCCAGGGGGCTGGGACAGCTCCTTCAGTCCCTCAGATAAAGTGACCCCCAGTGTAATTCAAATTACCCTTCAGATTGGGAAAGGAGGGTAGTGGGCTCCCCTTTTCCCCCCAGGGCCTTGTGGAATTTCCTACTTACTGTGGTATGGCATGTGCCTGTAATGTGTAGAGTTGGTCTTTAAGTTAGGAATTCCCTCTTTGGGGACAGAAGTTGGAGATCCACTAAGATTACCTTCTTAAGTGATTCCCCAAGCAATATCTTTCTCCACTCTGTGTGGCTTTTTTCCTCCCCTTTTCCAGCTAGTGAGCCAAGTGACATCTCTCATCTGGTGACCATGTTCACGGTGGATCTTACTCTCGAGGTCCAGCCTTTTGCATTTTCCTGCCCAGCCTTCATCCCATGCCCTGTGGAGATGCCATTGAGACAGTGTCAGGTTAATCGGGCTCCACCATCCTGATAGTGGCACTGAGACATCCAGGGTGAGGTTGGCATGTCTCTCAAAAGACTTATGAGAAGAATACAGTTCTTCAAGGGGAAGGTTCTTTTTTTTTTCCTTTTCCCAAAGATTGGTGTAAATGGTTTACTTTAAAAATAAGCATTTTAAATCACTTTGATCTCAGCTGTCCAAAAGATGCAAACTAGTCATGCTTCTGGGGGGAGTATTTTCCAGGGTTTTAAACGGAGCATAAACCATTTCCTCTCTGCATGCAAGAAGATAGATAAAGATAATGTTGCAGAACAATAGAGCACACGAAGGGATGTCTGTGTCAGTAAAAGCGAGCAGATACTTTCTTCCAGGGTGGGGGTTGAGTTTGATACTGAGGTTTTATAATACCCAGGCCACTTTATGTACTCAGATTTGAATCCGGCTTCCACATTCTTCCGTTCATGTCTCTCCTCCCCTCTTCCATCTACAGTGCATCTGCAAGAACAGACAAGTTTTCTTTAGGTCATTTCCATCTTTGAAAGTTTGCCCATATTGTGCCTGGCTGAACTTCACTTTTTTTGTTGTTGTTGTTTTGAAAATGGTGGTGTCTACTTTTGATCCTATCAGAGGAGGCAGAGGCAGGAGGATTTCTGTGAGTTTGAATGGGAGGCCAATGTAGTCTACATAGCAAGTTCTGTGTCAGCTAGGAATACATAGTGAGATCGTGTTGGGAGGGGAAGGAAGCACTTTACTCTTTTAGAATATGTTCTTGCCCCCTGCCTACACGTCATCATTTAAATAGGATCCTAGGATAGTTACCATTTGATCATCAAGTTCTGTATTGGTTATCCTGGTACATAATTTTGAGGGTTGTCTGAGTTATAGATTAACATAGATTAAAGGGGAATATTTTCCAATATACTTATGAAATCCCACCCGAAATTCTTCAGAGGCAACATGATCTTGAGATTTTCCTCCTGCTTCCTTGGCACGGAGCAGTATGTGTCAGCTGAGTTACTATCATGAACTATTTAATCCATAAGCTATCTCTTCACATGTTTTGCTGGTTTTGTATGCGATGCTTGAATAGTTATCTTGCACACGGCAGGAAGTCCTCCTTAGGAAGTCAGGCGTCTTTACATAGTCACGGTTTGAAGTTTTGTGTGGAGGACTAAGGGGAAAGAAGATTACTTTCAATGATATTTTTAAAAACTAAGATTAGTCCTTAAAAAAGGACTAATGGCTTTTTTTTATGTGTTTGAAAGAAGTCTCATACTTCACTTTTAACTGGCTTTCAGGCCCCTATGCAAACAGGGCTTCTTTGCCCAGTTCTGCAGTCTCTGAACGGGAGCTGTTTTGCAGGAGAGAATGCTTTGCAAGAGAAGGATTGGTTCCATGTGGGTCTCTTCCCACCATAAAGCAAGTGACTGAGGGTTGTACAGACAGAACAGAGTGGGTGCAAAGTGACTCGCGTGCAAACACTTGAGTTCTGTTCTGAGATCTCCCACCAACCAACCCTGTGAGCTGGGGCAGGACCTTTCACTTTTCCAGGAAGTCTCCTTAACTGTAAACTAAAAAGGGGTCAAGTTGACATCCACTTATAAATATACATAGAATAAATAAAAACAAAGCTGAGATGACTGAGCATAAAGCTGGGGTGGTACCCCCCAGGCCTAAACTCCCCTTTATCCATGAAATTCCTGAAATCCCCTGGGACAGTCAATGGAGGCCAGTATGAAAGTCATATACCCTACAATAGCATATTATAGTCCTTAAGTCCCAAAGAGATCCCATTAATTATAATGCAGGGACTGATGAGGTGGCTCAGCAGGCAAAGATGCTTGCTGTGCAAGCCTCCTGACCTGAGCTTGATCCATATAAGGGTGGAAGGAGACAACTGACTACACAGAATTGTCTTCTGACCACCATATGCCTTGCCTCGATGATAAATAAGAACTTAAAAAAAGAATTTAAAACGATGAGATCAAAAGACGTTTTGGTAAAATGGTATATGTAGAAACAGTGAGTAATATGGTCAGGCTGAAAGAGGAGACCGAAATAATTCTTTAGCATTAAATGCCCAGAGATATTAATTTGGAATATATTTTCTTTGTCCTTCTTATGTCTTCTTAACTCTGTGTGTTTATAGCATGCACATATATGTATATCTATATCTATACATATGTATATATATGCCTATCTATCTATCTATCTATCTATCTATCTATCTATCTATCTATCTTCTATCTATCTATCTATCTATCTATCTATCTATCTATCTATCTAGGTCTTAGTAATCGAGTGTCAAATGTCTCAAAACTGATTTAAATTTCAAGCAAATTCAACGTAATTATCCATATACACTGCTTTATATATTATAACTTCTAGTTAGTAGAACGCAGTGAGATATATGGATAATGAGATAACCTATATCAACAAGCATTTTTATAAAATCTTATGTCTTTGACATCTATTTTGCTTTATGTATGCCTATGGACATACATGGGCCTCTGTGCTAGTGAGGTCAGAGGGCAAGTGGCACGCCGTCAGGTCTCTCCTGCCATGTGGGTTCTGGGGACCAAATTCAGGTCACAAGGCTTGGTGGCAAGCACCTTTCTCTGTTGAGCCATTTCTTACGCCCTCCTGTGGAAAATATTTTACTGGTGATTTATTATCCCCACTTAACCATTCCCATTATTGTATATTTAGATTATTTCCAGCTTTTTAAATGACTGTAAACATCACTATGATAAACATCTAGAATATAAATCTTCAGCTGCGGCTCTGATTGCAATGTTAGCATAACTCCCAGGTGCGGAGTGCTGGAGTCAAAAGCTGGACTTCATACGTGTCTAATGCTTCCGTTTCCTTTCTGTGGGTACCACTTCCTTATAGAAATGCCCTCCTATATGTGGAAGCCTGATGAGCTGTTAATCACCATTAGGTAAAATAGCATGCTGTAAGAACAAAGACACGACACTTTTTACAGTTAGAGCACAGCCTATGTCTGCCATGTCATGATGAAATGGACCATTGTCCTTGGTCTGTGTTGTGTGTTATTTTCCAATTTGAAAATCAGTGCCGATGTCCGTGGCAGAACTGCAGTCTATCTGATCCCTAAGGGGTCCATTTTATTGCTGGTCTGTTTTTTTCTCCTCTGCAATGCACAATACTACTGTTTAAACAAGCAAGACTTCGGTGTTTCCAACTCCTCTCGTTTCTGGCCTCCCAGCTTTGTTTTGGTTTTTAGTTGGAACGGTGAATTTGGGGCTGAGTATGAACGTGTATGAAGATCCCTCAGGTGCAGAGAGGCATCCTGGCTTCTTGATGCTTCACGGAAGGATATATTTGAAAAGTGCTTCCTTGACCCTCCTCTCACTCAGAGGCAAGCACATTCTTCACTTTTCCCAACCAGAGCGAACCAAACTTTCATGAGCAGAGAGTGTGTTTTCAGTGGATTAGACCCAAAGCAGTGTTGTTCTAGAGTTTTAGAACAGCTTATGTAGTTCATAATAAGCTTTTTAGCAAAATTTAAATGTTGATCTTAGCATATCAACACCCATCTAAAACTATTTCAGAAAAGCCATATTTAGGAGCTGGCTTAAAAACATGTCTGGTAACAATTTTTCAAACTTGTTTTTGTTTGGGGAGTTTTCTTTAGTAATATAAAGTTTGTTTGTTTGTTTGTTTGTTTGCCTTGACTGGAATCAGATAAACAAATTCTATGTGCCTGCTTCTCTCTCTTTCTCTCTCCCCCTCTCTCTCCTTTCCGTTCTTTCCTTTTCCAGCTCTTTTATTCTTCTGAGACGTGAGATGACATTCTTTACTTTGCTGACAATGACTTATTTGTACCTAATTGCCGGAGTTCCGTGATTGTTAGGAAACTGTATTGACAATGATAATTTTCAGTTGTCTCACAAGGAGGGCACATGAATTAACACAGATCCCAATCAAAACATGGCACATGAGAAACAAAGCCCCCCCCCGCCCCCACCAGCGACACATTTCTGACATTGCCTTTGTTAAGCGTCGCATTAATAGTAAGGTGACATTCTTTTGAGAAGTAAAGCGTATGTAAATAGCAGGAGTTCTTAGAATTCTCCAAGTGAGAGAGACTCCTTTCTATGGCTTCATAAGGCAGAGACTAAGTTAGACAGCAGCCTTCTGGTCCAGAGAGGAGACTCCAGCATCGTTTTCCTGCTTCTTTCAGCAACAGAAGCTTCTGATGGGTTGAGCATAGCTGGGGATAATCTGACACATTGATTCTGAGCTTGAATCTCTCCATGAGTGAGGACCTAAGACATTTGTATGCCTTCTGTTGTTTAGGAGTGGGCCCAAGAGGGTGCTGGACAATGATTTTGGAAGCATGTTTTTTGCTTGGTTGTCTTATAAGATTGTTTGCTTTACTGGGACTCCATTCCATTCTCTCTCTCTCTCTCTCTCTCTCTCTCTCCATCTTCTTTTCCTTGTCCAGTTGCTTTATGTTTGGATATGTGAGTTGATGAGTTGTAAACTTAATCTCTGGGCAACAACAAAGGTAAATTATCTGAGAAAAGTTCCAGGCTGCTTTATCACCTGGTAATTATGGTTCTTGACTTGCTTCCCTCCGTGGGAGTGAGTGAGGGAATGAGCTGAATTCACCAGTCACCAAATGGGTTGGTTCTGCTCTTACACCCCATACAACCTCTTCACCATCCAGACTTTTAAAAGTTAATCCTTTGTAAAATTAGGTTGCAAAATATGGACAGAGTCACCCCCACACTGGGGCAATGGTGGCAGATTGACAGCATCAGCCCCCTAACTTCCCTGTGGACATCATCGCACTTGTCTGTGGTGCTCCCCAGCTCTGCAGAGTAAGAGTTCTTTTGTGGTCCCAGTTATCTCTTGGACGTGCGACTTTTCCAATTTGATTGCCCTGAGAACACACTGATGGAGAGACCCCCTCTCTAAGGTCCTCCTTTTAAGTGGCAGAGAGACGTAAACATAGCTGTCTAAACCGTTCCTAATTCATGTCTCTTCTACACTGTCATGCTCATATTGAGTCATGCATCCAGTGACAGAAGGAGAAGGTGTCACAAGGTTTGGGTTCCCATAAGATGTAATAGCCACTGGGCTTGAAATTATAAACACCACCTACGCCTGTGACAAGGACACCGTGTATGAGAAGCCAGTTGGTTGAAATTGTTTGTTTTTCTGGAGTTGGGAATACATAATTTAGGAAAATTTAACCTGTACATGATTTAATATGAGATTACAGGTGGGGCAGTGCAACTTTAGGAGATACCATGTCTTCTTTAATTTATTATGTAGACATTTTTTGCAGGGGGAAGCTTTTTATCAAATTTGTTACAAATCCATTCCCATAAAAAGTAAGGAATTATACTACTTTGTCTCTACAATACCTTTTTAAAAATATTTTAAAGTTGATACTCTACCCTTTATGAAGAAGAGACAATGCCTCTTCAACTCTATGCTGTTATCTTTAATTTTCACCTCCCTCCTGGACATCTCATAATAAAGATACACAGGAAAGAAATATAAAACGCCCTCCTAATAGCTCTGAGAACTGCACCCTGTAAGAGCGCTTTAAAATCAGGTTACAAATATAATTTCCAATTTGCTGGGGAGACAATGGGAAGGGAGAGTCCTGAAGAATACAGAATAAATCCGTTGAATGTGTATGATGAGTGGTCACTGTATTCTTCATTGGCACACAACTCAGCACATCTTTTGTAAGCAGAGAGTTCACACTTTATCGGTGATATTTAGGCGACACGCTCTCAGACCGGGTTTTCCTCCTTGAGCAGTAGGCCATGCAGGCAGAAAAGTTCCATTTTCTGGCATCATGAAACTCTAAAGGTGAATGGTGTCATCAGTTAGGGACACTTAGAGGTCTGAATGGGTCATTGATTGCACTTATGGGCTGTTTTCTCCTCTGTGGCTTATTCTGGATGAATTTCAAGTCCTTGACAGATTCCAGAAAACATATCCATTCTATTTTTTTATTCTGGGAAGCTACGGGAACCCGCACACTGCAGCCCATGGCCACTGTGCTGTGAAAAGCCTAGAGCTGGTAGGAGGATACTTTGCTGTCTAAAATTCTGCATTTCCCACAACCCGATGTCATCACTCTGCGACAAGCTGGAAGTGTTGCTGTGACTGTTTAAGCAGTAGGGGTGGATGGTTCGCTGGCGGGCTACTTCCTGGAAGAGTTTTGCATTATGTAGAACCTGGCTGCAGACTGCAAGTAGCTGTAGGGCTTCCACAGTGCATTTTTTAACTCTCTCAGCTATCTCTCATTCTGTCAAAGCCAGAGTATCATCACTGAATCCTGTGGACCTAGAAGTTCACAGTGGGTCTGGAGGGTCCTAAGTCAGAATGTGCTTTTCAGTAGCAACTAGGGAAGAATGGGATTTAGAATGTGCAGAATAAAACGTGGCTGCCACTCTGCGGTGTCCGGGATAGACTTAGATTGGTTGTCTTATGGGTTGCTTCTTTATAGCAAATTATAGTGTGAGAGCAGGGCCCAGGTTCTATTCTCCACTCTTCTAGTCAGAGCTGCTGAATCTCAAGACACAGCTTTGCTGTGGTAGACTTTCCTATGTGCTTCTGGAGAAGCTCTGTTGACATAGTGCAGGAGAAGAAATGGCATGCGAGGTGAGCAGTGTTTTGAGAAGCATTTTAACAGGAAGAAGGGATTGGTGTGTGTGTGTGTGTTTGCATGAATGTGTGTTTGCATGAATGTGTGTTTGCATGTGTGTGTGTGTGTGACCTTGACGGAGACTCTTCCAGAGTTTCTAGTTTAAATCAGAAACCACAGAACTTAGTGGTTCACAATTCTGCTCTGAAGTTAGACAGAGTCCGTATTTGTTCTCAGGGAACCTAAAAGAAGCCACATGTGCAGTCGGAACCCTCCTGTCCTCATCTTTAAATGCAAATAGAGATAGTTTTCCTGTAACCGAGTTTGAGATGGAGTGAACGAGTCGGTATGTAAGATGCGGTTCTTATACCGTGCCTGCTGGCACATGCTCAGTGCTGGGTAAATTAAGCCATTGTTATGCACCGACTCCCTTTACCCACATTGTTAAGAAGGAGCACATCCTGAAAAAGAAATTCCATCCCACAGGGGCCCCAAGAATGCACTCCACATAGACAACCTGTCATTTTAAGAGGAAGCCCTCCAAGGTCCTTTGGCTTGTTCTGGGCAATCACCTTCTATTACAATCACATTGGAACTTCAAGTGGTGGCAGAGCGCCAGCTTCTCTGGGGTTCTCAGCTTCCTGTGCCTTCCAGTGGTATTCAAAATACTTCACAATTCAACTCCAGAAATTTAGCACATCTTCAGAATAAATTATTATTGTCATTAGCACTTTCCCACCCAAGAAAGTCAGTACGGGAACAGAATGCCCAGAGAGGAATGCAGTCTTTCACCAGTGTGTGAGCCCCGGTTTTGCTAAGATGGTTCTGTTTTAGAGGCGACTTGTTTTTTGTACCCCGAAGTTCCAAACAAGACACACCCGGTGGTGTTTGTTTATCTTTTTGACTAAGGGAGTTAGCAGAGACCCGATTCAAATGGTTCAGAACAACAATAAGGTAAAGGATCCCAGCACAGAGAAAAGTTACCAGCACACAGAATCAGGATGTGAGCATCTTAGTGCCTCTGCACCTTACACATGTGAACATACATGTATATTCCAGCACATTAGTGCTTCTGAATATATACATGCAAACACACCAAACAGTGAACATATTCCTAGCTCCTGTTATGAGCAAAGAGCAATCAAAAGGGAAATCTGTCTTGCTGGTTTTCCCCAAACTTGGCTCTGATTTCAGTGAGGTTTACATGCTTTCCTACCCAGCTGTGGATCAGACCTCTAACCGTCCACCCGTGCTGTCACTTTCTGTCCTTGTGACATTTGTTCTGTGTAGTTTAACACGCGACCGAGACTTCTTGGTTTACAGCTTTCCAAAAGTGATAATCTCATTTTACATGATGATGAATCTTAACGATGAAGTAGTCTTTTAAACCATGATCAGAGGCGCCTTAATCACACATCTTTTCGAAATGGCATTTTTAATTTTCTCTCTCTATATATAATATTCCTATTATACATGAGTATATATCTATATATACACAGGTACATATATATGTATAATATATACACATCTGTACTTAAAGCTTCAACCCTGAACATAACCTAAACTTTCTTTGGTTAAAGGTGGTGGAAATGCTCATTATTTACTTTCAGCTACATGCCCTGTGGATCCGTAAGCCTGGAAAATAGGAAATAATTCACCCTGGTTGAAAAGGGTGGAGATTTCTTTGTTTCTTTTTATATTTATTCAGGAAAAGCTGACAATCGTCCCACATTAATGAACTACACCATCAATCACCGTGTCGACAATGAGCGGAAAAGCGAGGTATATGTCAGGCTGACGGCATATTGCCTTTTTCAGTGAGGGCAAGACTGTTGATAGCACTTTCGTTGGCAGATCCTCTTTGTACTCCAGCAAGAATAGAAAGAAGAAGTAGCTAGGCAGCCAGTGGAAAGGGCTTTGTATTTTCAGATTAAGGATAAAGTAATAGGAGAAGCTAAGAATTCTGTTTTTTTTTTTTTTTTTTTTTTTTTTTTTTTTTTTTTGTAGTTTGTGTACTTACTCTTTAGGACTTAAAGGGTAAATGGAAAAAAAATGAGAGAAAAGTTTTGCTTTAATTTTTTTCTGTCCCTTTCTTTTTTACCTTATTGTATGGGTCTGGCTCAAAGATAATGATAAAGCAATTTCTCAATTTTTATCCATTGACCACAGTTGAAAATGAGAGTCATGATAAAGCTAATTGGAAGTAGTTGGACTTTCCTTCCTCTCTTCTGCACTAATTTTGGGGGAAGACCTCAACTCTTGTGGAATCGTTGTGCCTAACACTCAGGCCAAACAGCCGTATGATCATAGATCCCTCCAGTAGAGACCACTGTCATCTCTATTTTCTGCCCTTTAATAATCTGAATGGCTGTGATTATTGTGAAGTTGACAAGTTGACCCAAAAGTTCAAGGTGAAGGTACTATCAGTGGTTAGTAATTACTAGGAGTCCCTTATGTGTTAGGAACAAAGTAGCTATTACCTCGTTGGATTCTTGTAATAGCCTTGTGGTGTGTGTGTGTGGGGGGGGGATGTTTTCTTTTACAGACAAGAAACCTGGGGCTCATGGGGATGAAATGACTTGTCCAGCCAATTTGTACGTGACCAAGTCACGCTCTGTGGCTCCCTCTTAAGCACAGATGTCAGCATTGAGCTACACTGTCGGTGCTTCTCAAATCTTTTGGCCTTAGGACCTGCATACCATGTTAGAAATAGTTGAGGATCCTTTGTCCTTTTGTTAAGGAGCCTGTGTTTCTGTGTTCAGTGCTGCCTGTGAAGATGAAAAAAAAAAACCGTATTTTATTCTTACTGAAATAACACTAGCAAACTAGGAAACCCAACATATGTTGTCGTCAATACATTTTCAAATGTCGCAATAGCTGTTTCCCCAAACAAAAGCATTTTGGGAAAAGGGTGGCAACGTTTTGCACTTGCACAAATCTCTATAACGTCTGACTACAGAAGACAGGTGCTCAGCGTCTTCATTCTGTCACTGTAGGTCATTCTGGCGACAGTATATGCAGGGAACTCAGTTTCATAAATATATGAGCTGCTGAGAGAGGGAGCATTTTGCTAGTCTTTTCCACAGAATTATGACTATTTTTTTTTGTCATGGCTCTGAAATTTGGCAAGGGGGAGCTTCCTTGGAGTGAGTTGCAGTGGGGAAGCTGAAGACAGCTTGAAACATGTACTCAGTCTTTACGTTCTGTTCCATTGATACAGACCTCAGGTTGAATGGTCATCCTTCTCTAACTCCGTGCGTCATTGTTTGGAAACGTTGGTCCACTAGTTAATGTTCACTGTGTGATGTGGCATGCTCCATCATCGCCAGAAGCGATGCAGGTTACGTTCTGCATGTGGGGCACAAGCTCCAGAATTGTTATTCCAGAATTGTTATTTCTACTCAAAAGCTTGAAGTTTTGCCATTGGTGATTCACACTGTCAATCATCTCTTTGTAGTGACTGTCATATCAGTCATATTTTGCTCCTTTTTTTTTTTTTGAAAGTTTGCCAAATACCCAAGCCGGAATACCCGCAGTCTGTTCAGTTATTCTCTTAAGTAGAATGCTGTTTGGAAAAACAGGAAAACAAAACAAAATGGATAACTTACAAATTAAAAAAAAAAAAAGCAATGAGAACCCAAACCAAAACAAACAACAAAAATCCAACCAGTTCAACTTACAACTCAAACAGTTGCTGTAAGCTTTGCTTGGAAGTGACCACTCTCCCGTGGCATGCAGGAGAAAGAGTTCTCTGTGTCTCATATTTCACATTCTACCCCAAAGAATATTAAATATGAAAGTGTCAAGATTTAATAAAATTGGCTATTTTTAAATGGCATACTAAAATTTCTGGTTTGACTATGCTATGTTTAATGCACGTATTTCCTGCAAGATGGCAAAGGATACCCTGAGTACCAGTGTTGGTTAGCAGTACGGCCTTGATGCTTGCCAAGCATCGTGTGCTCACCTCAGTCTGCTCGAAGCTTCAGCACCAAGTGTCTGTCCAGGATTTGGTATTTGGAAAGTTGCTTAGACCTCACGTACCCCTAAAGAGACTCAGAAACCTTTAGGGTTCTGAGGGCACCAAAGTTGCTTTGTAGGGTACGAGTTCTTAAAAACACCAGTGCTGCGTGTACAACTCTGTAGTTAACAGGAAAAGCAAACAATAGGAGAATTAGAGATTAATATTCTTAGAATGCACACTTTTGTACCCGTGTCTTTGCAATGGTAGAGAGATGGTTTTTTGAAGTTTTGATAGGGTTTTTGTTTGCTTGTTTTTGTCTTTCTCTCTTTCTTTTCATTCTTTCTCCCTCCTTCCCTCCCTCCCTCCCTCCTTCCCTTCTTTTCTAACATCATTTCTTTCTTTCTCTCCTTGTTTTTGACTCTTTCGGGTCTTTGGAGATTTTCTTAAGGTACAGAGGCAGAAAACGCCTGCTCTCAGTCAGCTGATGACATCATTCCTGAAGTCATAAGTTTTGTTTTTGAGCTGAGTTACCATAATTACTGCATCAGTGCTGGAGCACACCAATTTTATCTCTTTACAATTCCGAAGACTAGCTACTTAGAATAGATTTAAAATATTTGTGTATATTTACAGTATTTTGTAAAAATTTATCTTTGTTTTTTGACCATTGATGTTTTGCCTGTGTTTATGTCTGTGTGAGGCTGTCAGAAACCCTGGAGCGGGAGTTACAGATGGGTGTGAATTGCCATATGGGTGCTGTGAATTAAACCCAAGTCCTCTGGGAGAGCAGTCAGTATTCTTAACCACTGAGCAATCTCTCCAGCCCCCTATTTTTTACAGCATCTTAAGAGGTGAAAAAACCAACAACTTTTAGGTGGGCCATGGTAGCACACGCCTTTAATCCCAGCACTCAGGAGGCAGAGGCAGGCGGATCTCCATGAGTTCGAGGTCAGCCTGGTCTACAAGAGCTAGTTCCAGGACAGCTAGGACTGTTATGCTAGAAGCCCTGTCTCAAAAAACAAAACCAAACAAACAAATAAACAAAAAAAACCCACCAACTTTTAATGAATGCTTTGGGAAAGTTCCTTTTTAAAAATGTTTTTGGATCTGAAAGTATCTCATGTTTCTCTTTCTCCAAAAGAGAGAAAGTTTGATGAGGTCGAAGCTTCCTAGAATCTGAACTTAGCCAACTGTAAAAGAGGTGCCTCTTAACAGAACAAGCATGTGTTGGTTAAAGTGCAGAAAATTTGGAAGTTTTATGGAAACTAATTTTATTAATTATTTTTGAAGTCATGTCTCCATTGTTTTGGGTGACTGTTGGTAATATTTCCTATTCTTGGTACATTACACAGATTGGACTTTGTTCAAATATTGTATGTCCTATGTTGTCAAGATATTACATGGTAACATGAATGGAACTGTGTTGAGCCTCTGAGTAAAAACCCTTAGTGTGGGTCTTTCACTCTGTTTTCTTTTCTGTGAGTATTTTTTTTCTTTCAAAAAGAAAATGAAACACAAAAACTCCTGTGTGTGTTTGAGGGATATTCACTGCAATATGAGAAGTGTGGCATTTGGATGGAGCCTTTGAAGCTTTCAGAACAAAAAAAAATGCTTAGGGTATGGGCACTAAATTTTTCAGGCTCTGGACATTTTTCAGACTAGGTGAAAAGCGTGTGTAATGTTACTCCATGACCTGGCATGGCTGGGGATGCAAAGTCCTGGTCAAGCTGGCAGCATTTCCCTAAGTCCCAAGTTATCAGCGAAGCCCCAGTGAGGACCCATGGCAAGATCTCAGGAAATACACAGATGGTTTGATTTTTCTTTTAAGGACTTTATTTTCAACGATGTCTTTATATGTGTATCTCTGTGTGGGTGCACACACAGGAGTTTTTGTGTTTCATCTTCTTTTTGAAAGAAAAAAAAAACTTACAGAAAAGGCCAGAAGAGGATGTTGTATCCCCTGGAGGTGGAGTTAGAGACTTTTGTGAGCCACTCAACATGGATCTTGGGAGCTGAACGTGGGTCCTTTGCATAAATGGCAAGCACTCTTGACTGCTGATCCATCTCTCCAGTTTCTTAATTGATTTCGTTTGGCTTTTCAAGACAGGGTTTGTCTGTGTAGCCCTGGCTGCCCTGGAACTCACTTTGTAGCCCATGCTGGTCTTGAACTCACAGAGATACAGTCCCTGATTTTAATTATTAATATTATGTGCTTGCCTTTAAGATTGATTTCCATTTACTGGTAACATTTTAAAATACTTTTCCCTGACTGAATTAGGACCAGTTTAAAGAAAAGCCTTAAGTAAATAACAAGAGCAATGAGTGGATTGGAAAAATGATATGCAAATAATTGAAGTATTAGGACGTGGGAATAGTTGAAGTATGGCTTGAGCATTCATCTGCTTATCCGTTATTTATGGAATGGCTGCTCCTTTGAGTTACTACATAAAACAAGGTAGGGGTGTTACAGACCAGTGCCTTACCCTTGTGGAACTCACATTCTAGTGGGAAAAGAAATAAGTATGTAATAGAAGGTCAATTAGTTTATAAAGAAAAACAAATCAGGGTGGGGATAGAACTTGAGGGAACAGTTGGTTTAGAGATGTCCGAAACCTTCCAAGGTGTTCATAATTGAGGAGAGGCCACGTAGGATTGAGTTTACTTGGCACACCTGCACTGGGTGTTTGGCTTTGATATGTGCACAGCTTGTCAGAGGAAGCTCATAAATGTGGAAATAGACATCTTAACATTTGTTGAGACAGAACGTGAAAACAGCAGCATAAGAAGGAAACTTTGAGGGCAAGGAACAAGGTAATGCCTGTTCTAAGAGATGAGCATTGAGTCCTCAAATGTCTTAGAAGAGATACTTCCAAAATGGGTTCTTCAGAAGTAGGAGGTAGCTGGGGAACATGTCCTCAGGAGGCTGAGAGTGCACACAGCATCCTAGAGTCTTTCTAGGTGGCCCACAGTGGGTCTCCAGCAAGTGCTACTGATTAGAAGAGCCAGAGAAGAAGTTCTTCGATGTTGCGAGCACACCAGGGCTGAGAGTGGGTATGGAAGGGTTGAGACCAGGAAAACCTGGAAAGGGGCCCTTGGGATTAAATCCAGGAAGAACCAGAAAGGAGTGATTGGCTGTGAAGAGCCAATCACTAGGCTGGGCACACTGGGGCTCACTGGGTGGATTTAAGCAACTTAGTGCAGAAGGTAAGAGCTACATTGAAAGGCACTGAGGTGTAGATGGGAATTCAGCAGGTCTAGGTGTGACGATGAGAAAGATTTTACAGAGTCAGAAATGCCAAAGCATTTCACGCTAAAATTGCTATGTGGGATGTTGGTGATTTCTCGGAACAGGGATGGTTGTCTAGTACCGCCCATGGATCCAGCTGAGAGGTCCATCTGCTGGGACTGTGCCCCCGAGCCAGTCCCCATCTGTGTCTCTCCAAGCAATCTCCCCGCTGTTTGGACAAGAAGTCCATTGGACCTCTTAGGCTCGGATCTTTCTGGTAGATCACTCTTAGAGAATTGTCAGGACAAGGAGTTTTTTTGTCCCAAGGGCTTTGATCCCATTTTGAAGGCCCAATTCTCCTTCCTATGGGGGAAGCTATCAATGTGCACAAGTGTAGTTGTGAGAAGTGGCCGAAGGGCTATTTGTGGAAAGTGAATGAGGAGGGACATTGGGATGTGAGCACCGGTATGTTTATGCGTGTTACTGAGGCTCCTTTGAGTTTAAATTGAGAGACTAAAGATGTAACAAAATAACAGAACACTTGTCGAGTATGCTTGAGTCTTTTGGTTTGATCTTCAACACCTCTTAAAAAAATCTAGATACTATTTAGAATGGGAGAAACGAGCTAACCTTCATGCCTCTTCAAGTTCTTGAGTGGAATTTGGAGTACAAATCCAAGAGTTAAAACATCAAACTTGGACTTTCAAGTGTAAGGAAGGAAAGAAGGGAGAATATTTGTTAGGGTAAAAAATAAATCAAAACAAACTTCAAGTGTGTTGCTCACCTTATAAATCCTAAATATTTAGATATTTGATACACTAGCCTTCTTTTAACAACAGCGGCTCTTAATGTGTTGACTGCAGACTAGAAACACAGCTATATATAATAGCAGAGGTGCACAGCTTCTGTGAGGCTATCTAGAGTGGGCTTTCACAAGCACAAAGTCTTCTCAAGTCATCGTTAAGATTTGCTTCACATTCCACCAGCGTCCCATGTGTTTAGTGGCTTTGGAGCCCTGTAAATACACACGCAGAGCAATCTTCCACAATCCTGGGGTGAGCTCCTACTCAGGCCATTAAAGAAGCAAGATTTAGAGAAAATGTGCACGTTCTTTCTCCATTTGGGGGGCTTAAAGGCACAAATCGCACTTTTTCAAATCTATATAGCAATCTTTGTGGTTAACCTATAGAGTGTGATTAATTGAAATATTTCATAAAAATTAGGAAAAATTGGAGCAGACCCATCACTAGTTTACCTAGGAAACGTATTAAGAAATTATATGCTTACAAGTTATTTATAAAGTCTTGGACACAGTTCTTGATCTGATTAAAACAAGGCTAAGTACTTCCAGAAAAATTCCTTTCTAGATAAAAAGATCCAAGAAATCAGCGGGATCATCACATTTATCCAATAAAAGAAAGGGCGTAGGAAAAAGTGAATTCCAGATAAGTCCTGTGTAATACTCCTGAAAGCCATGAGGTCACCAGTAAATTAAAGTTTGATTCGGTACCCAGAATCTGTTATAACCATTTGTATTCTCCAAGGCTGGACGCCAGACTGCCAGAATCAGGGCTGAGCCGCAGAGAGGCTGAATTGAAATGTTGTTGGTGTAGTTGCAGCATTTGGCCCTGTTACTGCACAACTGGGATCCAGGAGGTTTGACTAAGATGTTTAGGGGGTGCTCTGCATGCATCATGCTACAAAATCGCATTGATGTTTCAGACTGAAGAATGAGATCATATTCTTAGCTCATGGTTTCAGATCAAGGCTGCCCTAACCCCTAGGTGGGGTAGTACAGAACGCTCTGGGAGAGGAAACAGACGGGGACCGGGGTTTTATTGTTTGACTGTCTTTTGCCAAGAAGGGTGCTGGGTTCTTTCTTTAACTGGCTAGTGAACCCTCACAACTCCCCTGTGAGAAAGTCAGAGAGGTTAAGGAAGAGAGCAGAGCTCACAGAGAGAAACACATGTCAGATCCCAGCCCTGTAGTGTCCTGCTCTGGGCTCTTTCCATAGCACCACACAGTAGGATGTCAAAAGGTTCTGTGTATGGGAAACTGCTTCGTTTTCTAGTCTCAGAGCTACAAAGAGGACTTGGGAGTTGGACAGTCACCGACTCCTATGACAGCTGTCTGTCCACATAATTTTGAAGCAGACACTGCCAGGGATTCCATAGGTATACTGCTACTTTGCCCAAATGCTTTTCTTTCAGTGTGACCATTCTTAAGTAAAATATCATTCCAGGAAAAAGACACCACGAATATTTAGGGTCTAGTCATTTTGTGTTATCATAAAACTCCAAGGGCAATGAGATGTTGTAATGAAATAGGAGAGGGGTGGTCTGGGTTAAGATGTCTTACTGGGCAAAGTAGAGCGTTACTAATAGGAAGATCCCAGCCTCTCAGAGGATGGATGGTTGTGTAGCATTACAGACCATACATGTACCTTTCAAACCACCTGTCTGCTCTGAGATTGTTCATCTGGAACAAACATGAACTGGAGCCGGGCGGTGGTGGCACACGCCTTTAATCCCAGCACTCGGGAGGCAGAGGCAGGCGGATCTCTGTGAGTTTGAGGCCAGCCTGGTCTACAAGAGCTAGTTCCAGGATAGGCTCCAAAGCTATAGAGAAACCCTGTCTCAAAAAACAAAAACATCAACAACAACAACAAAAACACAAAAACAAAAACAAAGAAACAAACAAAAAAAGAACTGGAATATGCTTTCTAATTGTGAAGTTTTCCATCATGGGAAAAGGCAACCTTGAACCTTCCGTATTATTAGTTTGGCATCCCAGAGTGAAGTAGTGGGCTCTTATTATTCAGTCCTGACAAAAGGGAAGAATTCCCATTTAATGAGAAACGTCACTCATATGTTTTGTACCTTATTGACTTGAGCACCTACCCTGCACCCCCCCTCCCCCGTCTCTTATAGAAATGAATTTCTCCAGAAGGTAACTTCAAATGATACAGTGATGCAGGATCAGTCATTCTTGCTATGAGGCCTCCAACTCCCATGATCATAAATGTTGAGGTCAGAGGAAATGGAAGGCGCAGGGTTCCAGGAACATGACTCAAAAAGAATGTAGAACGGTAGAGTAGACACTGATGTCAGGGGATTTCTCCCGGGCTGAGTCACTTATCTCTGATATGTTCATATAGCGAATCATAAGGCATCTTCAGATTGTGTGTGTGTGTGTGTGTGTGTGTGTGTGTGTATGTATTAAACTTTGTGAATTAAAATTTTGAAGATGGTTTTCTTGGTGAGTTTGAGCAAATCCACTCTATACGATACCCAAGTAACATCTTGAGTGAGCCTCCTCATTGAGCTTATAGAAAATCGGCGCACACATCTATCTGTTCCTCTTGTTTGGGTTTCTTACTTGGCTTTCTTCGGTGGAAACACGACTGAAGAAGCTCATCAATTTGGCCCAGTGTGTTAAGATGAGGCTGTGTTCTCTTTGTTCTGAGGTGGGTTCCAGAGGCTTCCTGATGTCTGTTCTCTCCTTGCTCCCTACTGGCCAGAATGTTTGGCCAAGGTAGGAGAGCGGCATGAGAATGAGACATGGTCGCCATGGCTCATCTCAGCTTCCCAGGCACCTTAAGAAGACACAAAGGTCCTTTCTCCCAAAGATAAAGGTGGTGGGAAGGTACACACCTGCATTTCTTCTTACTGCTTGTTTCCCATAGAAACTGCATCCAGTGGTCTTCCTCCTGCCTCTGCTCTGACTACAGTTTGAGATTTTTTGCAGCTAATCTCCCAATCTCTTGGTCTAAGTTGAAAGGTTATTCATTCCCTTTAGTTGCTTTGTGATCGTGGCTCTCAATTTAGGCTTCCAAGACCAGCTAGAGTCAGACACAGTGATATGGTAGGCAAGTTTAGACATTATGGGATGTTTCCTCCTCACATTTGCCAACCCAGAACATCTCTGGAGCTCTTAGTATCAAGGTGATTAGGACCAATTTACAGACAAAGAATGAAGATTGGTTCAGAAGCTAACCCTTTGGTTATTTGGTGTCTATCACCACATCTTTATTTCTCTGTTTTCTCCCCTTCCACGACATTTCCCATTATCGCTGAATGGCTGTGAGTAGAAATACTATCTTCACTTTCAACTGAAAAACATTGAACCTTGAAGACTCCCCGCCCCACACCCAATCCCCTCTATAATCCATCCATTTATTAACCAAGCCAGATACCAAGCAGAACTTTCTTATATGTCACACCCAACCCCTAATAAGTCTTAGGAAGCAGCAGAGCTCTTAACATAGCCCCTAGTGAAGGTAAATCTTATAAAATTACATTTTAACTACAAAAGAGACAAGCAGACTAATATCAGTGTGAACCAGGCAAAGCTGTATTTACAGAGCATCTCCTGATGCTCTCCCCAGATGTCTCTAAAAAGAAACATTGAGCTACATGCAAAAAACTGAAAACCAGGAAAATAATTGGTAATAAACATAAACTTGTCTCTCTCTCTCTCTCTCTCTCTCTCTCTCTCTCTCTCTCTCTCTCTCACACACACACACACACACATACACACACACACACCAAAAACAATTACAACAACTTGATGAGATATATATATATATATTTTCTCAGCATCAGCATAAAAAAGCAAGAATGTTCTGATCCAGAAATGGTATGTAAGTAAATAAACTTTAATTGGTTTGACAATGCCCTTTTTCCTGGCAGTGCCAAGAATCCTCGCATTATAATTACATAGTTCTGGGCAGACATGTGGTTTCCATTAAGAAAGACTTGTGATTGACCGAGTTCATGAGGCATGTCAGAAAAAACACATCCATGTCTCTACAAGAAGGGAAAAGGACTGGGTCCGAAAGTAACTACACAAGACACACGTTCATAAATAGTTTCAAAAGGGCACACGTTTTTAAATTCTGTTGAAAATCAAATCGTTAAAGAAAGCAGTTATGGGCACTTTGGCTCCTATCTCTGCATGAGATCAGGGCCTTGGATTTACAGAATGGGGTACCTCTCTTGACCTGACAAGGATTTATTTAAGAATTATGTGAGGGAAATTTAGAGGAAATCTTAAATGAATAATAGGTGGCTTCGTGGGTTTAAATACTGTCACCCCTCTTTTTCCTCTTTAAATGTCCTTACATTAACAAGACTCCCCCCCCCCAAATCCTTTCTTTCAGTCCAGTGTGTTGAACCAGGTTGGGCTCACTCTGTGCTATCCTACCTCATTGCTTTAATAGAAAAGGAAACAGTTTGGGGAAGTTAGTGTGTTGCTGAAGGGCTTGTAAGGTGTAAGTGCTTCCAACTTGAAAGTGTTAGTGAAAGTTAGCTCGGGCAGCTGAGGAGGGGCTTTGCCACCCTTACAGCTGAGCCCATGTCAACACAGATACATGTTATAAAATAGGTTTGAGTTTGATATGTAGAAGGCTGGAGCAGCTGCTCTGGGGAAGGGTGGGTCTCCAAAAATATTTCAAACTGGATCCTAACTATGTGCCTTAATCACCCAAAGTGATTATTGAATAGCTTATTTTTTTTGCTTTTGCCTAAATACTTCCAAGATGACAAGCATTTTTAAGTTTGCCAAATACTGTCATCTTTTGGCAATATTATTATCTTAGGCTTGATGTAGTTTCTTGACACCAGAACATTTTGTGTTGGTGTTTGTGTGTGTGTGTGTGGGGGGGCGTTCTTTTATTGGAAAACATTTTGTCAAGATGTAGTGGCAAAGCACATAACAGTTTTTTAAAAAATACTCTTTCTGCAAAGACACATCTTGCATAAAATATGAGATTTAGTTAATTTAAAAAAGGAACCAGGAAGTTTGTTTCTTCAGTGGAACGTCTAAAGCTGTTTCCACAAGTGATTCATATATTTTTAAGCAGCCATCTGGTATGCTACAATATGCACGCACAATATTATAGTCTGAAATGAATGAAATGATGGCCTATGGTGCTGTCAATAATAACCATAGTGGCCAATGGTGGCCATGATTTAATCAAGTATTTATTGTGTGCCAGGCTGTGCTCTGTGGAGTGTTGAAATAGGAGCGGCGGGGCTGCGTCCCCAGTACCCCGGCCGCCTGCTAGCTTATGCCCAAAATAACAACACACAAACTGTATTCATTTAAACACTGCTTGTCCATTATATCCAGCCTCTTCTCGGCTAACTCTCGCACCTGGACTAGCCCATTTCTAATAATGTGTGTAAGCACCCCAAGGTGCACTTACCAGGAAGATTCTAGCCTATGTCCATCCTGGGTCAGAGCTGCCTGGGAGAGCAGAGCCTGGCGTCTCTGCTCCAGAGAGCAGAGCTGTCGAGTCTCTCAGGGAGCAGAGCAGAGTCTGGATATAATGGACAAGCAGTGTTTAAATGAATACAGTTTGTGTGTTGTTATTTCGGGCATAAGCTAGTAGGCGGCCGGGGTGCTGGGGACACAGCCCCACTGCTCCTATTTCAACAGATGGCGCCCAACGTGGGGCGCCAAAATGAAGTGGCAGCTTAGATTAATGTAGACAAATTGTGTAGGTATTTGCACAACTTTAATGAAAACAAGACTCACGAAACCAAGGTTCTAGCGAAGTACAAGAAGCAGGAAGGGAAAGGCGGCTTCTGCGTGCCCAATTTATCAGTAAACATTCACCCGAGGCAAGCCCGCCCCCAATGGGTGGGCTTATCCCTACAGTAGAGTATGTTTCTTTACTATTCTGTTTATGCTGTGAAGTTGGGATTATTAATACTATTTTATAGGTGGAGAAATGGAGATTTGGTAGTGAATTGCCCAGGATCACATAGATTGCAAATAGCAGAACTGGGGTTCACAACCCCTTTCCTTCCCTATGGCAGGTTACTGTTTCTACAGAGAATGAATATTGCTACCTCTAGCAGATTCTGTGAGGCTAAGATTAACTTGTGGAGTTCATGTGTGAGTATGTGGGGTGTGTGCGTGTGTGTGTGTGTGTCTGTGTGTGTGATATTTGAATGGGATTAGGCCATGTGTGGAGTTAGATTATCTCAGGCATGGAAACCAACAAAGATATTTGACGTGCCACCTTGCAGAAGCAATGTGACTCTAGTAGCTTATGCTGCTGGAATTCTTTTTAATATGAAAAAAGATTCCTCACTCTGCCCATTGTAATACCCAGTAATTTCCACATTCACTGTAGGCAGTGGTCAATGAGGAGGACAAGTTGCAGGGAGTTAGGGTCTAGCTTGAAGTTTGGGTTTGAGTTAGAGCAAGAAATAAGAGGAACAAGACTTGTTGACTTGAGGCCCAGATCTGTATAGAACCACATCATATCTCAGATCGGAGTCCACAGTATGCATTTTCAGAACTGCACTAGTAATGTCACAATGAAAGCCATTCTCTGTGTTCCCATCCTTTCATGCTATGCCTATAGTTCAGGTCTATCTGCTTTTCTTTCTATCTTGATGCCCTACCTAAATAGCTTCCAACGGTCACACTCACCATGTGCAGCTGTAGAAGTCTTCTTTCAAGTCTCTTTTGCAATACCTCTCATTAACCAAGGAACTTTAGCTAGTCGAGATTATTGCCTTCAAAGTCTTTTGGTATAGCCTGGGTTACCTGGGATGTCCCGTAACTTGCTCCTTCTTGGTGTCATGCCGGTGTTTGCCCAAGTCTGTATTTTCCAATCTGCATCATGCTAGCTGCACTCTGCATCCTGACTGCACCCTGTGTCAGGGGGCTCATGTTTCTTTATATACCTATTCTTTTTCAAACCTTAGAGTTTCAAGTTCCTTATTGCCCTCCCTTATGGCCATTTCAAAGTCCTGTTGTTTTCTTGTTTGGATCCTCCCTGCCATCCACCATTCCCCCTTTCTCTTCTAGCAGTTTTTGCACATTTAATTCCTCCTGCAGAGACTGTAGGCTTGTGAAGGGTTGTGCAATCTAGAACTTAGTGTAGAAATATTGCATCCCATAATATTTAGCAGCGAAGTCTGATTTGTCTGGAATGAAGGAAGGAGTGAGTTACAGCTTGCCTTGAGTGTGAGTATAATCAATCATGATGTCTTGGATGAATGGACACGTGAATGAATGTCTGTGATTGGCACTTGACCTCTGACTGACTCTTCCATCATCTTGAGAAGGAAGTATGAGGGATAGAGGCAGTGGCTGCTGCCTTTCTCTCTTCTGCACCCAGCCCCTCTGTTCTCTTGACTGCAAGCTGCATTAGGGGTTTCACACACAAAAGAAGAAAGACTTTGATGAGAAAGCCTGCAGCCCCTGTTGAGGTTTCTGTCTGCCTCCATCATGTACTTGATTTTAATTGGTGGAGAATAACAGTGATCGTTGTCTGGCTAAGCACTTGTCTTAGGTTTCCCAAGGACTTCATGCCTGACTATTTGTACCCATCATTTGATATGAAGAGGTTCGTGCTTGCTCTGTGTTCTGAGAAGAGATTGCCCTTCATAGGCACAGGAGCAGTCTCCAGCAATCCTCATTTGGCTCCACTATATTAAGAACCAAGAAGCCAAGCTCTGACTTGGAGACGGAGAATAGCCTTGTAGAAAGCCCTCTTTTCTTTGGCCCTTTCCATTTCTTGCTGGAACAAGAGGAGTGCAGGCAACTTTCTGGATGTGGTGGGATTGACGTCTGTAGCTCAGTCTAGTGTTGGAGGTGTGTAGGCCAAAGCAGCTTCATTCACTAACCATATACAGAAGGACTTCCCACACCAGAGGTGACTGGAAAGATTCATTGGGTACCAGAAGCCAGGCATCTATCCTTATCTTGGGGTGTTCCTGAGAGGCTGTGAAGTTTGCCAGACATTCATCCATGTTCCTCTAGGGCGAAGAATCTGTCCTGAGTCTATGACAGGCAGGGCCAGTGACTGCCAGAAGAAACCTAGCAGTCAGATTTTCTGGGGGATGGATGCAGATGAGGCTGCTGATGAGACAAAGAATGTTCCTTTTTAAGATTCACAACCATTGTGTTCTTTCTCTTGATGATAATTCCATTTGTTACATGTTGCTCAAGTCTGAGCCAGAAGGAGAGAGTGGACCACAGTATTTAAAATGAGTATCTCTCACTTGACTCAGAGAGGCAATAGTCACAGCTATCATATTGGGATAATTTGTATTATTGATATGTTCTAGGAGCCTGGCTCAGAAGAACAATGGACTCTATGCAAACCCTCTTACATTGTTGAAGTTTGTACCTATTCACCAAACGATTCACGGGAATGGGCTACTCCCACTTTAGACTGCCTCGTAGCTCCTTCTGTCTTTGTGAACATAGATAGCCATCCATCCATCCATCCATCCATCCATCCATCCATCCATCCATCCTTCCATTCTTCTAAAATGAGGTTGATAATGTGCTAGATGCTAGAAGTATGGTATTTAATAATTCAGTTGTGCATGTTATAATATACGCTCCAGACAGAGGATTCTGCTCCCCGTCCTAGCAAGGCTGGGATGCACATGGAAAGAGCCCTTGGTTGTCCTCCACAAGGAAGTTCTTATTTCACTAGCTCAGACTATAGTTATGCTAATAATTGACTTTCTAATAATTTTCACCCGCTAGTATTTATCCACAGAATCTGCAGTGTATTAATTCCAGCTCATTTATGTTTCTTCAGAACTGTTCATAGATCTTTTTCCTGGGCAGTTAGCTGTGTTATGATCCCTGTTAGATATCCAGCCTCCCCTAGACACATGGCACGTTTCCCCATTCACTGGCTTTCCCCATTCACATCCTTCTTGCTATGTCTAGTAAGAAGAAGCCACAGGGTTTTAGTGCCCATGCCTATCTGGGTAATGTTGGAACTTCTGAGCTTCTTTAGATTTTCAGTCTTTCATCTCCCTGTCCTGTCTACCTCATCACCTCATCAGATTGTTGGGAGGATCAAGTGAATAAAGGACGTTAAAAACCTTTTAAAACTTAAGCATGATTTTGAATAGCCAAGGAAGATTAAGATTCTGAAGCTACCACTGCCTATTCCCCCCCCCCCCCCCCCAGCTACCACTGCCTATTCCCCCCCCCCCCCCCGCCCCGTGCGCTTTTTGAGACAGAGTTTCTCTGTATCTTTGGAGCCTGTCCTGGAACTAAAAAGACAAGATTCCCTGAGTAAACTGGGTGCATGGGAATCATGGGAGAGAATAGAAAGTGTTGGGGAAGAAGGAAGGAGAGCAGAGAAAAATATATAGCTCAATAAAAACTGAAAAAGATTCCATGGCTATAGGGTATAGGGATTAACACAAGAAGAGACAATGACTCGTAAGGATTAGAAAACAATCATAAGAATCCAACTTAACCTCGCATGTGTTCTACTCCAGGCTCTATGCTGTACCTTCATATGACTCATTGCCCACTATGAGCATTGTAGGAGATAGCAATGCTACCTCCATTTTATGGAGGAAAAAACTGATCCCCAGAAAAGTGAAAAAATGCTCAAGGGAATTTATGGTACCATAGACTCAGGGCTGTTGAGCAGAAGAGCATGTGAACTGTTATAGAAATGGTGATGAGTCATTAATTCCATGATTGATAATTGAGTTGCTGAACTGGGATCTCAATCTGACAAATTCCTGTCCCTGTTTCTTCCAAACCCCTGACTTAGGTAACTCTCCAAAAAGCTACACATCTGAGTTTGTTTCTCAAAAAACCTTCTTGCTTTGGTCTGTTGTATATTCTTTTCAAATTGAACTGAGTGTGCTGGTTCAAAACTAGAATCCTGCCACTCACAGAATGAAACAGAAGAATCAGGAGTTTAAGGTCAGTCTGGGCTACATAGTGCGTCCCAGGTCTGCCTAGACCACAGAGAAAGACTTGTTTCCAAACACCAAGCAATCAAATATTGCAAAATCAGATTTCACATTCAGGTTTACTGAACTGACTTTTCTTACATAATTGAAAAATGTATAATTCTGAGATTATTCTCCTGACCGGACACTACCAGCTGTCATTGGCTGTAGCTGTCCCCTACATAGAGAGGCAATGTTTCTAAGGATTTCTACAGGGCTTTGTGTTTGAGACCCCTACCAGAGAGCCATCACAGTCATCTAGAGAGCTAGAGGAAAGGACAGATGTGACTCCTTTTAGTTAACACAAAGTTTGTCCAGGTCTCTTATCAGTGGTCACTCATTACTCACCCCCATCACCCCTACCCCTACTGGTTGACCTTGGATGGAAGAGATGAAAAGAAAATCTAGAGGAGAGAAGTGGGTGGGGAATGTGTTACTTCTTAATTAATCTGGAAGAGGAGACAGAGGCTAGGGGAGATGCGCTGGTTTGCTGCTCAGCATTTATCAGGCTTTTGCCCCCTGACCTAAGTTCGCCTGCTGGATGGAGGAGCCAGGCTGCTGGGAATGGCTTTGCTGATGGGCCATTCCTGGGGTAAGTCGTTATTGATGAAGGGGCTTAAGTGGTAAGTGCACACTAGCCCTTAAGTTAATGCCCCCAGGCTCTGCTGGGTCCTCAATCTCTGAGACTATTTGAGATACAGTACTGCTCCCTCTTGGGTTCAGGGACTGAACTTCAGAGCACCCAATGGCTTCCAGGTCAAGGAACTGTTCTTTCCCTGTCCTCCACTCTCTCAGACACTAAGCTAGGAGTTAGCAACCTGGGCTGTTACTCCAGGCCTCCCGGTACCTCTGTTTTAGTGTCTTTATTTCTGGTCTGAGGTCCAGAAAAACAACCCATTAATGGCTTTTCTAGATAATGGTGACTTGAGAGTTGTTCCATCAGCAAAACTCAGAAAGAATAAGTGATTCCAGATGTTTAAAAGAAAAGACGAGAACTTAAAAAATAACACAGTAGAGGCTGGAGAAATGGCTTGATGGTTGGGAGTACTGGTTGCTCTTCCAGGGGAATCTAGGTTCAATTCCCAGCGCCTGTATGGCTACTCACAACCATACATCACAATCTGTTACTTCAGTCCCAGGGGGTCCTATGCTCTGCTTTGGCCTGCTCAGACACCAGCTGCATACATGAGACACAGTCATACCTGCAGACAAAATACTCATAAAAATAAGAGTAATAAAAAAGTTTAAAAATTAAGAGCAAGGAGTGAGCATACTTTTGCATTTAAAACTATTTTTTAGTCAATGATTTGGGGAATTAAATTTCCCGGGAGCTCCTCCATGCTTACCCTTGATTAGACTTTCTGAGAATACTCTTGTCTAATATCTGCTTTCAGAGATGTGAGGGTAATTAGTCCGAGATAGAGCCCAGACACTGGCATTTTTTTTTCCCGGCAGATTCTAAGGTGACTACAATGTAACAAGGTTGAGAACATGTAGCGAATGTCATCTTATGGACAGGAAGTGATGTCTAGTGACGCTGTTTATACAGTCACGGTGCTAGCTACTGGTAAGCTACCACCAAGAAATGAGGTGTAGGTTTCCCAGCCTCGGTGCTCTGTCTAGCGCAGGCTTTCTGTGCAAGTACAATTCCCACCCCACCTCTGAAGTTTTAGGTGTGATCTCGTATCCCTACTATTTTTTTTTTTTAAAAAAAACAAGTATATTAACTAGATCTTTAACCTTGAGTTGAGGAAATTCCACAGTACTGCAGGAAGTGGTGGTTCAGACTGGGATAAATGGAGAGCACTAATGATTGCCGGCAACACTGTTGTACTGTATCTGGGCATGCGACTTGCTGGTATTCTGAGATTAGCATAGTGGCATGTTCGAGAACTGATAGCACCAGGCTAAACCTGCTACATTCCTATGTTGACTTAACCAGAGCAATGAAGGAAAAATGGGAGGACTGGAGAGATGGCTCAGTGCTTGAGAGCCCATCCTGCTTTTGCAGAGGACCAGACATTCAGTTCGCGGCGTGCTTTTCTGGCGGCTCACTGGCAATTACACCTCCAGGGGTTCTGATGCCCCCTTCTGGTCTTCATGGTCACCAGTACTCATACGCACACATCTGCACAAAGACACGTACATCCCAATAATTTAAAAACATCAACATAAATGTTCTTTAAAAAGAAAGAAAATTGAAAAAACAACAACTAAAAATTACCAACAATAATGTTCTCACTTTGTGATGTTACTCAAAGTTCATGTGTTCGGACCATTAAAATTAATTCTTTGGAACACTTCATTGACGCTACCTTGCTTGCCCTTCGAAAACGATGGCGGGAGTTACATAACAAGGAAAGTGGTCTGTAAACAGCCAAGCTTCAAAGATTTAAGAAGAAGGCCAGAAAACAGAATGAGAAGGAAGTTTAAAGTCTGGCATCCTACAAGAGACCAAATCCGAGGAACCTCAGTGGTAATGAACAACATCGTTGAAATCAGTTTCAAGTCAGGTAGAAATGCTGGCATTAGCAGTGGGGGTTCTTACTGGAATATTAGAGACTCAGCTAAGCTGGAGAGATGCTTTTATCATATCGTCTGGGTTCTAGGTTTGATTAGGAGGCTTTTGAGGTTCCTGGGAAATCAGCTCCTGATGAGCTAAAATATAAAAGAAACCAGCATTTTAATATTACTTGTTATTGTTAAAATTTTTGTTGAAAGAGACATAGTTTTATTATTTCTCCCTCTGTCTCTCTCACACACACACACCCCACACACATACACACCTGCTTTGCTTTTTTTTTTTTTTTTGTGACAGGGTTTCTCTTTAAGAGCTCTAGCTATCCTGGAACTCATTCTGTAGACCAGGCTGGCCTCAAACTCACAGAGATCCACCTGCCTCTGCCTCCCGCGGATTAAAGGCGTGCACCACCACCGTCTGGCACACCCTTACTTTGCAGAAATAAATGTCCTTAGCTAAAGTGCTGAAATAGTACCTCATAGTTTTGTTTTCAAGGCTGGGCCTGCGGCCTATCCACTGGAGGCTTTGGTTGATCACAGCCTCTTAAGTTTGGTCATTGCCTCTGCGTTCCTACCGCTCTCCCCCCTCTCTCTATGATGGAGTTTTCACTTTCCAAATTGAAATATCTTCATATTCTCTTTGGTTTCCATAGATATTAGAGCCTATGGGAGTCTCAGTCTTCCGGTCAATACTCCTGGATACATTTACACAAATAGTGTGTTCTTTGTCATGTTGTTGCAGCCACACAATAATTAAATGCACCTTCAAACAGTGTTGAAGGTACAGTCTTTGAGATTATTGTGTAATTCGTTCAGTTTGTCCCGTAGTTCCCATCACCATGGGATCAATATAGCTCTATAGAACATCCTACCAGTATAGGAAACTGATGCTTCTTGCCTCCTTTCCTGGATGCAGTAGGGCTCAGATTGTGATGGGAAGCAGTCATACTGAAAATGCTAAGCCAACCACACTTTCAGAGAGCTTGCCAACTGAATTTATCTCTTCAAAACCCACATCTGTATACCAACCCCTACAGTCATCCTTGAGGCCCATTGTTCTTTTAATCTTTCACATCTTCAGGTTACTAAGAATTTCAGCCCAATCAGAGAGGCTGGGTAGAACAGAAGTCTGTAGAGTTGGGTACTCAGGGCCTCTTAGATGATGACAAGGATGGAGTGGGGGATGTGGGGTTTGTGGTCAGCAGCAGTGGAGTAGGGCTTTGTCCTACATGGTGACAGAGCAGGCTTGAGTAGGAGCTTGACCAGAAGAACTTCAAAGTAGCTAGCCATGTATTAGATGAGATTGACTTCTAGGTTGATTCTCAATAGTGCATAATCTGCTAGAAGGAAGCTTGGTCCTCTTAGGCCATAAGATATTTCTTTTCCCCTTAAGTACCAATGGGATTATGTTCTCCAAGTCTACTGATTGTGTATATTTTAAGTTGTTTTTTGAAGGGCTTACAACAAAAAGCAAGCTAGAAATGTCAGAAAATGCCAAGGATAGAAACTTTGACTGCAAATACCTTGTCAATAAGAATATTGGTTTGTTTTATTATTAATTTATTCATTTGATAAATACTTACCAAATACCTTCAGCGTGACAAGCAGCAAGTCAGGCAGTGCTTTGATCCTCAGATGGGCAGCCTAACTCGATCCTAATACCCCATTGCCATACTTCCAGCGCTCTCTCAGTAAACCGCTGTTAATGTGGACGGAAAGTTTGCTCAAGTGTACTCTCTCCGCTGCTCTAGACTTTGGTCAACCTGTGCCCCTTTGAGCCTTTATTATCTGTGTAAATAATACTATCAATGACAGCTGTAGATGTTGATATTTATTTAATAAGTGTTAAACAGTTTACATTCACTAGTGGGTTGTCTCTATGCACGTCGCTGTTTGATCTGAGATTTTTCAGAGCTATTTCCGGTCCTAAATAAACCTGTCTACCTTAGCTCTGAAGTCTGAGTTTGTGATTTAATCTGGGCTGTTATGACTTGTTTTGAATCCTCTTTGTTAAGCCATAAATTAACAATTTATGCAGTGTATCTTAGGCACATAGTAGGTGCTTGGATAGTTTCTGGTTGAGCAGCTTAAGAGTTAGGCAGTCAGGTGCCATATCATGAATCAAGCACCTCTGATTTTTACAGTGATGGTTTGAAGTCGTCACTCAGTCCTGTGATGCCATGGGTACCTTACACACTTTTGGATTTTTTTTTTCTGAGAACAAAAGTAATAGTGGTATTTTGATGAAATAGTTCAAACAAAACTAGCAAATGGCCCAGTTCTTTGAGCATAGTTCTGTGAAGTCCCTTCCTGGACCATTTGCTCAGAGTGTGTGGATTGCATCATATGTACAACAACCACATAAAAGCCTTTAAAAAACACAGAACTCAGCGTATGCGAACCTTTATAAAGTATTTTAAATTAATTTTTAATGAGTTTTAATATTTTAATATTGTACTTGATCTTAAGTAAGAAAGTTGCTCTTGTTTTAGGCGGTAGGGTACAATATTATTTCATGGGATAGCATTTAATTAAAATACATTAATTTATGTGTTTGTTTATTAGCTTTACCCCTAAAGCAGAGAGAACCACTGCACAATTTTATGAAAAATGCAGATGAGAATGTTGGCATCCCTAATAAATTTAGATGAGAATAGGTAAACATGTATGCTTCTGTTTTATATAAGAAAGAAAGTATTGATTTGACATACAATAAAGATCACTTCTCAACGAAAAGATTAAACTCCCATGAAAACAACCTTTAATTTTTGTAATTTCCTTTGGCTTTATTAGTTTTTTTTAACCTGATTTGTTCTTGTCTGAAACCGTTTTCCCTCATTTCTGTAACTCCCGGAGTCATGTCGTTGCAAGGGTATTGTAGGGTAAATTTTGTTCGGAACATTTGGAAATAGTTAGCTACCCTCATTCCGTATGGCCCACTTTGAGTATTGATGTAACAAATGAGAAACACCTTATTGAGTAGTGCAAATTCTTTGCTGATTTGGTTTGCCCCTCACTTAGATTTTATGCTCCTCAAGATCGGGGTCTGTTTTTTTTTTTTTTTTTTGTGAAGTTTTGCTGTGGTTCTGAACACCCTTCATCCTTTCAAAAGAAGCAACGATCTTATAGCCTTCACCTTATTATGACAGAACTCACAAACTTATTTTTCCTTTTATACAAATTTTGTTTAAATCTCTTGATGTAGGCATAGAGAAGAAAAGCAAGAAGAAATAGATAGTATCACCAGTCCTTTTTTTTTTTTAGCATTTTATTTCGATATTCTAGATGCTAGTTAGCACACAAGCACCTATTGTTTGAACTGTCCCATATACCAAGGGTAGACCTTTAAAACATTGTATTTCCCTCAAAAAAAAATCCATCAGAAAGGAAAACAGACTCAGAATGCCTTAGAAATGGAACTGCCCTGAGATGTTTTCTCCCTTTGTTAGTTATTTATATTCACACGTCTTCACTTCACCACATCCCTTGGTAAACAGCTTGCAGGGGGCTTGATGTTTGTTAATGAACTGTCAATAAACACATGTTCTCCCTGACTTCTTAAAAAAGACGATTTTTTTTAAGTGGTGGTGGGGGGTGAAGGTGCTGGTTTCCTGTTCTTGTTATGGAGACAGAAAGATGGTCCTGGCTAAGCACTGACTGGGCCTAGGAGCTGGGCAGGGCTGGCCACCACGTGGCGCAGGCACAGTCCCTGCAGAGACTGGGAGGAAAGGGGCAGATTTTGAGACTGCCAGCAGCTTTTCGGAAGAATTTGGGGAGTGATTGGAAGCAGCCCCGCTAGCAGTCCCTACAAAGCTCAAGGAGAGGTCTCTGCAAAGAACAAAAGGCAAACATCTTCTCCAAGAGAGGACTGTATTGATGGAGAAGCTGGCCCACCTTTGAGAGGAGACAGAATAATATCTCCATCCGTCTGATTGGACTTCTTTACTCTAGCTAAATATCACACCACTGCCCAAGTCCTCAGGATGCTTCACCATTGGAAGGGGATCCGTAGGCATTCAGAAACTATACTTTCTTGCCTTCCCCCCCCCTTGCCAATGTGGGCATTGGGAGAGCAATGACATATGAAGAGTGGGGGCAGTGGGAAGGCCAAGCATGCGTGCCCCTTTCATGTGGGCACCCACCTGAGCTACAAATTAATACAAGAAACTTAGAACCGCCTTTAACCAAAACAATTTTTAATTTAATCAGTGCTATTACCACCATCTATTCATTTTGGAACAAATTGTCCCAAGAGCAATAATTCTGGAAGTTTTTGCATTGGGAAAAAAAATGGTGAATTTCCCGGGATCCTTGGTCTTTTTTTTTTTTCCTTAAAAATTTTATGCATTGTTAGGGAAGAAAAGTCTAGTCTAACTCACAAATGCATCCTTATTCTCATGTATATTTGATACTGGCCCCAGTCTAATCTGATAAAGTGCACTTTGCCTGTGGTGTCTTACAATAAGCTGGCTGCATTAGTGCCGGGAAAAATCAATACCGATTTATAATTTACCATCGCAAAAACCTATCACTTTTTATGACCCTCCATCCTGGCTCATTAATATTACATTAAAACACACACACCCACTGCAACAGGGGGAAACTGTAGCTTGTCAGGTTTCCAGCCATAAAGAAACCTTTAATTGGCTTAGTTTGGGAATTCAAACACAGATTTCTTTTTTCCTATTTGTTTTATTTTTAATGTAGGGATCTTGGCTGGGGTGGGTTTTCAGATGCGCACATATCTGTATGTTGCTCTGAGAAAGCATGTCAGGAATTCTGAAACATGTTTCCCTATAGTTCTGATGATAATAGCCGGTCCTTAGCACCTTCTGCTCTTCTCCAGGCTCCAAGTTCCTCCTTTTTCTCCTGTTTGTGCCAACTTGGAGCTGGTTTCTTTCTCGACACAGCAACCTTCTAGCCGAGCTGATGGTCTTTCTCTTATCTTTGTGGTTTGTCACAGTTGATATTTACCGCCCCCTCATCCACCCCAACTACCCACTCCTGGCTCAGATCATGGAGAAACTAAATGCCATCCTTTGCATTGTCTGTCTCCCAGAGAAAGGATGCAGATTTGATTTTCTTTCTCCACTCAATGGGGAATATCCCTTTGACCCTGCTTGGTAACTAAGCGATTTTGTTCTCTGGTAGAGAACCATGGACTCTGTGGGTGAGCGTGTGTACACATGTGTGTGTTGGGGGGGGCATGCCTCTGTGGGTGAGCATGTATGCACATGTGTATGTGGGGGGCATGCCTCTGTGAGTGAGCATGTGTGCACATGTGTGTATGCAGGCGTGCCTTTGTGGGTGAGCATTGTGTACATGTGTGTATGTGGGGCGTGCTCTGTGAGTGAGCATGTGTGCACATGTGTGTGTGGGGGGGGGGACATGCTTCTCTCTAATTCTTTCAGCTTAAAAGAAGCCCCGAAAGAAAAATTAAACAATAGTTTTTCCTTAATCAAGTTTATTAAGCTATTAAGCAGTTTTGACCTCATGGGTTTTTTAGACTTAAAAGTCATATCTAAATTCTTTCCAGATAATGTAAAAAAAGAAAAAAATGATGTCATTGTTTATGTTGGCAGTGGTGACGTGCTCTATTTATTCCATGCTATTCAAATAGTTTCCAGGGAATTTTTCCGGTTTAAAAAAAAAATCACAAAAATCCAACCTTACGACTCACTTGCCCCATTCCCTGACTGACTTAAAGGTGAAGGGTTTCTTGTCTCAGAGGAAGAAGTGCAAAGCTGCACCAAATGAATAAATAAGTCAGAGAAGGGGGAAATTCATTGTGTTCTCAAGTGTGCAGTGGATCCACACCACGCAGCGAATGCATGTCGTGATTGGGTTTTTAAAAGACGTCCGACTCGCCCCTGACTGACAGGGCCTATTGATTTTTTAGGTTTCTGCCGTCATCGGTTTCCAGCCTCACAGCGGCCGCATGTCGGGGGTCAGGGCGCACCGGGGCGCAGTGAGCCAGCCCTCGCCACTTCCCAAAGTGAAGGGCTGCTGAAAGAAAATCAATCATGTCATAAGTGAGAAGCATCAAAAATTTTCTCCCTGTACGGCCAAGGCCCATCAGCCTGTCTTCGCTCAGTAGCTAAGGTTAGCATCTGTCAAGTCAGAGTAGGTGAAGAGTATTAGAGATGCCAGTTAACCCATGGGTAGACTGCAGAAGGGCGTGAGGCTGGCCTCTTCCCTTTGTCTGACCATCTGGATTGACAAGGTTGGCGGTTTCACTTGATGTGGGAGCTGGGATCACCCATTTCCCCTCCCTGTAGCCTCTGTCTGCACTTCTTTCTCTTGTTTCTCCTTTCTCCCCAAGGCAGAATGGACCAGGCCCCAGACTCTATTGGTTTATAACAAATAGGCTCAGAATGAATTGTTCCCTCTAGCCTCTCTACTGGGTGTTTAGGTTCTTTTAATTTAAAAACTTGTTTTAATTACATGTATGTATCTCTGTGTGTATGTATGAGTGCACGTGTACATGTGTGTGTACCACGGTGTGTGTTGAGGTCAGAAGATAATTTTCAGGAGTCAGTTCTCTTCTTCTACCATGTGGGTTCCAGGAATCAAACTCAGGTCGTCAGGCTTGGTGACAAGTACTTCTAGGCCAAGTATCTCTCTGACCCTACTGGGTGTTTTACAAGTGTGCCATCTTTAGTGTTTCTAACAGTGTTCACTATGAGAAAACAGAGTTCTGGAAGCACAAGGTTGATTGCCATTTCATCTCAGCGACAGAACATGTGTGTGAGAAAACTCACGTCCAGCTTGACTCTTCTGTCTAATAACTACACATTCATTAGTGTTCATAGGCGTTGTGTTGTCTGTAGGAAAAGAGGCATGCTAAAGAGATGGAAGAAGGAATTGAGGGAGGGTCATTTTCCTTTGGGACATTGGCTATTAGGAAGTTCCCTGTGCCTCAACGAATGACCTCACATCTATGCTCATATGGAGAGCACTAATTAGGATCAGCCTGATAGATAGATAGATAGATAGATAGATAGATAGATAGATAGATAGATAATAGATAGATAGATAGATAGATAGATAGATAGATAGATAAAAAGAAAGAGTTGGGAATGTGATAAATGCGATGGGGGATCCCTCAGGGGAGTATGTGTCTGATAAGATAAAATTAAATTATGTACATGAATGAGATAGTCCAAGAATGATATGTATGTGTACCAAAAAATTCAGAATGCTGTGAATGGAAATTATGCAAGTGCCCATTGAGGGATCTTGATTTCTGACCACAAAGTCGTTATACGGTGTGTTCTATAAACAGACATTTCATCTCTGCTATATAGGGCAATGCTCATCATGGAGAAAGAGGCCTATCTGAGGCCCCTGTAAAGAAGAGTTCCTTTAGGGACCACTAGGAAGCCAGCCTGGTGATTTTTTTTAAACCAAGTCATAGAATATATTTCCCCAAACAAAGCCAACTCTTTACCACTCTTCCTATCTTGCTTTGTGACACACAAAGCAAATATAAGTTTATCCAGAATAAATGGTACATTATAGGGTAGACCAGTTGTCTGCCACTATGTTTATAGATCTGGACTGATAGGTCTCTACTTTTTCTTCCAGTATAACTCATTGAGAGAACATGCCTTCATACCTTTTCCATTCTCAGAAAAAAAAAAAAAAGATCAGTAATGTGCTCTTCATTTAAAAATACCTTCTGATAATCTTTGGGTTCCTAGACTAAAAGAAATGAGATTGCAGTTTGGTGAAAGAAGTAATATTCAGTGGTTGAGTTGAAGAAACCTGTCTCTAGGTGCCTGCCAATTCTGAGTTGGTTATTTAATTAAAATAAAATTCTAGGTCTCTTATAAGTTATAAAGTAGAGACTGTGTGTTCCGTGTGGAAAAGGAGCGATTTTGGTTCATATACTGGTTTGCTGAGCAGAAATGGTAGATTTGCAGCCTGACTATTGGGTAGACCTCACTGGTGTGTGGTTTACATACACTTAGTGGCTCTCATTTTTAGGTACATCTCTGTTGACTGACCCTAGTTCCATGATGATTATTGTCACTTTAAAAGTAGTTTGACATCATTAGTGATCAGGGAAATGCAAATCAAAATAACTCTGAGATAGCATCTTACACGGATCAGAATGGTTAACATCAAAAACAGTGATGCCAGCTTATATTGGAGAGGATGTAGTGTAAGGGGAACACTCCACAATTGCTGGTGGAAGTGAAAACTTGCACAGCTTCTGTGGAAATCAGTATGGTGGTTTCTCAAACTTGGGAATCAATCTACCTCAAGACCCAGCTTTTGGGCATATACTCAAAGGATGTTCAATCATACCTCAAAAATATTTGCTCAACTATGTTCATAGCAGCCATTATTCATAATAACCAGAAACTGAAACAACCTAGATGCCACTTAACCAAAGAATGGATAAAGAAAATGTGGTACATTTACACAGTGGAGCACTACTCAACATAAAAAACAAATACATCTTCAAATTTGCAGGCAAATGGATGGAACTAGAAAAACCATCCTGAGTGAGGTAACCTGATGTGGGATTCCCCTCTGTATGCTGTGAATATGTTTTACTGCCATTGGCTAATGAAGAAGCTGCTTTCAGTCAATGGCTTAACAGAGTAAAGCTAGGTGGAAAATCTGAACAGAAATGTAAAAAGAGAGATTAGGAGAATAACCATGTAGCTGCCGAAGAAGACAGTTGCCTGGGAACTTTGCCAGTAAATCACGGGCCTCATGGTAAAATAATAGAAATAGGTTAATTTAAGATATGAACTAGCTAGCAATATGCCTAAGTGACTGGCCAAGCAGTGTAGTAGTAGTAGTAGTAGTAGTAATAGTAATAATAATAATAATAATAATAATAATAATGATTGGTTTGAAACCTGAAAAGGCCTTCTCAACAGTGGACTTTGTTTATGTGTATGTGTGTGTGCGTGTGTATATATACATGTGTGAAGATGTGGGGGGTGAGGAGTAGATTTTAAAATCTCCTGCTTGGCTTGCGATGACCACCCCAGTAGCATCCAAAGAACTCCAAACTGAATTGAGCTGAGAGTTTCATTGTAACTTTCCACACCTCAATTGACATTCACTGCCTGAACCAAGGTATACTCACTAATAAATATTTTAGCTTTCTATGCCTCCATGATTACACTGGCCATCCCATCCGGATGAAAAGACAAAATGTTTCTTTAATCAGTACTGTGATATGAGACCATTAATAGTACCTGAAACTGTTAGAGTCTCAGAGATATTGACCAGAATGGTTTTGGCGTGACCAATTATATAATCACATTTTTAGGTTACATTTTTATGGACTTAATACTAGTTATCCCAACATAACAGAAATTGCTGTCCAGAATTGTAACAGAGGGAAGAACGATGTAGGTTGAAACCTTCAGCAACACAGGCACCAGGGCTTGCTAATATACTATCTAATTGTGATCAATAATTTCTTTTCTCATTTCTGTAATGACAAGGCCTTTGCAATAAAAACTACCATCCTCTTGAAATCCACAGAATGATAAATGACCTAGGCCAACTTGGGGAGGGAGTGGAGTGTGTTTTATATTCCCTGTGATTTATTATGAGTTTGCACACATAGCCGGTGTGAAATCAAGTAGGGGAAAGGAAAGTACCCAACAAAGAAATCCATTCTGTTTCAAATGCATAAGTTTAAGTCCCATTACCACTGATGTGAGCTAAGTACCCTCATCAAGGGGCTTAGGAACCCTCCAGTATTTAGATTCCTTTCTGTAACGTTACAGGGAAGGGAAGAAAGCCAACACAATGAGCCACTACTTGGCTATGTATGAATCGCTGGGTCAGCCTAACTCATGTGTTACATAAAAAAGACCTACTTGATTCGTTCTCGACAATGAATGAAAGCCTAGCTGTGAGGGTGCTTTTTGCTGTCTGAGACAGTCTATTGGACAGGCTCTGGGAGGAAGGCAGGTTGCGTCAGGTGTGAGAAGAAAATCTCTCTTCGTTAACTATTAGGGACCTAACTTGCTTTGCTGTGATGCTGAGTCCCACCAACGCGGAATCCCCTTCCCAGTTACAGGGGTATGTGGCTGCCCTAATCAAACCCAGCTGGCCATTCGGACCTGATAGGTAAAGGTTTTGAGGAAACCCAGCTGAGACTTGTGAATTCTAGAGGAGAAAAACTATGAAAAATGTGTCTGCCTGCGCCCCTTTTCAATTCCAGACCCGCGGGTTTATGTCCAGCCGTGCTTCTCATGTGACTGTGGTTCCATTTTTTAACCTCTGTTTATAAGTTGCCTGTGACATTTCCCTGCAGGCTGGTACGTGGCAGGTAGTTTCAGGGGTGCCTGAATTCTCAGAGTCCTCCCGCTATCTTCTCTCTCCCTCTCTTGATGTTGCCTTTGTTTTCTTCTTCCCCCCTTATTTTATTCTATCCCCGAACTCTTCTTTTTCTTATAAACCCCCAAAGCTCTTTTATTTGGAAAGTTGGGAAATATATGAAGTCACTAAACAGAATTTAAAATATTAGGGATGATCAGTTGTTTTATTTTTTTAAAAACTTTTTTTTCATATTAAAAGCAAATCCCATTTTTCTTACCTGAAAGACAGTAACCAGTTACCAGTCAACACCCAGTGTGAGACCTGGGTCTCTTGTTCAGATGTGTTATCAGGTTGTTTGTTTGTTTGAGTCTGGACTGCAGAAGGAGGAATGGGCATTTAGGAGATGAGGTTTTCACAGGATGTCAAACCTTTTGTTTCTCCAGAATGAGACTTGGGATGAAAAGGGATAACGTTCATTCTACCGGATTTCCCCCAGTGACCAATGTCTTAATGCACTACTCTTAGCAAGTCTTGTCGGTGACCAGAGCTGATGGGGTCTTTGACCATTAGACAGCACCCATTAGTCAAAGTCCCCGGGCTAGCCTCTCTGGATGGCGTTTTCGTCTAAGTGTGCCATTAGTTAGTATAATGGACTGGTGTCTGTCAGCCTTTGGGACAGGACAGAATGGCATGTGGAAGACTCTTTGTTAGAAGGTGGCTGTGTGTTCTCTTTTCCTCTGGCCTGGAAACATGTTCCCAACAACATGTTTTAGGTCTTGAGAGACAATAGAAATTAATGGTTTCAGTAAAGTATGATCTCCCAGGTCAGAAATCCTTTATTTTTCTCTTAAAGACTCAGTATGGATTTACAAAATACTCTTCAAAACCATTATAGTCTTTTGGGTAAATAGTTTTCATTTAAAAGATTTTTATAATGCACACATTTTAACGTATTCTAAATATGTATTTTTACGATTGATCATGACAGCGCCTTAAAGAGCCATTATTGCCTATCAGGGAGTTAATGTGTGTGTGTATTCAAGAGATTGTCTACAAAGAAAATCTCTAAGCTGTGTTTATTTCCAATGAGGATTTTTCCCTCTCACCAATAAACTTGAAAATATTATGCAAAATGATAGAAATTTAGGTTCATCATCAAAGGGATGCCATTCTGAGTTGTGGATTTTGGTAGTGCCTGTCAAGTGACAATTGAGAAATTCCAGCATGTGAAACATCAGAATTCCGCCTAAGCTTACTTGAGTCTGGGAACTTTGCTCACTATAAGTTTGGGTGGCTTGGCCAGATGTCCGGCTTCAAGTTCACATTCCTTGAAAAACAAGGCTTTGATTTCATCAGGCTCTCTGGACCAGAGGCTGCCATCCCTTCCGAGTAACTGGACAGAAAGACAAGGGTGTCTTTGGTTGGTTGGTTGGTTCAAACTTATTGAATGCATCACCTCGCTGGGGTAAGAACAGAAAGAGAATAAGCCGCATTTGTGCTCTTGGAGATTCTGAAAATTTGCAAAACACTCATGTGGGAAAATTGTGGAGAGGGGTCAGGAATGAATGGGAACATCAGCTAGGTGCTTTAGGGATGAGGAAAGGTTTTGTAAGATGTGTGCGTTTGCAGGTCTCCTTCGGGTGTGAGACAGTAGTAGAACTTGAGGGTGCTTGATGGTATTTAAGGCAATGTCAACAATGCTAATAAACACAGTTATGAAAACTGCAGTTACTAGTAAGAATTACTAAAGCTTTTTATTAATGAGACACATAGCTTAGAATAGTATAGAAATGAATTTGTGCTTCAGAGAATACATTGTTTGCCTCACTGGATTGATAAATATTTATTGCATCCTTTATTTGTGCCAGGGTCTTGGAATTTAGTGACAGTAGGCGCCAATTTTTTTTTTTAAACTTACAGCTAGTGGAGTTGGGGGTTAAATATGAAACCACACACACAAATACAAATCCGGTAGATGATAAGCTCATAAATGGGAGGGAACTACATACCAGGATGATTTTCTGAGCCTGATGAATGGTGTGTGTATGTGCATGTGTGTGTGCACGTGTGTGCACTGTGTGTGCGTGTGTGTGCGCACGTGTGTGTGCACGTGTGTGTGCATGTGTGTCTCGCAGTTTGACATGGTTAAAAGGAAGTCAGTGAAATCTCTGAGAAGGTGGTAATGGTGGAATTTTAACATGTGAAGTTTTAACATGTGAAGATATTGTTTTGAGCGTGGCGGGACATAAAAGGATATTTGGAAGAGAGAGAAAAGGAGAAGAATAGCAAAATAGAAGAAGACAAGGAAGCATCGTGTATGCATTTCTTGTGTCCTGTGAGTCATACAAAGGCTCTAGGATTTTACTAAGCAGGATGGGAAGCCACTGAGGTTGGAGGACACTGCCTACACCCTTCTCATTTGTCACTCACCTGGACACCCAAGATCTGTCAGAATTTGTTAAGCAAAACCCTAAAACCACTGCAATTCAATTTTATATTTTTGAAGAAGGGCTTCTGCGGAAGGTCACTTTACGTCAGGCTGCCCTTGACCCCCAAAGGATGTGTGTTTGGAATAGAACTATTTCATTCATTAAAGGTCTTCTATAATTCGGGTTCTTAGAGAAGCTAAATAAGAAGGAGAACCCAAAGAAAATCATATAGGCATCCTCCTGAATATTAACCTTCATCAGGCGATGAAAGGAGACAGAGACAGAGACCCACAATGGAGCACCGGACTGAAATCTCAAGGTCCAAATCAGGAGCAGAAGGACAAAGAGCACGAGCAAGGAACTCAGGACCGCGAGGGGTGCACCCACACACTGAGACAATGGGGATGTTCTATCGGGAACTCACCATGGCCAGCTGCCTGGGTCTGAAAAAGCCTGGGTTAAAACTGGTCTCGCTGAACATAGTGGACAATGAGGACTACTGAGACCTCAAGAACAATGGCAATGGGTTTTTGATCCTACTGTACCTATTGGTTTCGTGGGAGCCTAGGCAGTTTCGTGGATGCTCACCTTACTAGACCTGGATGGAGGTGGGTGGTCCTTGGACTTCCCACAGGGCAGGGAACCCTGATTGCTCTTTGGGCTGATGAGGGAGGGGGACTTGATTGGGGGAGGGGGAGGGAAAGGGGAGGCGGCGGTGGGGAAGAGACAGAAATCTTTAATAAATAAATAAATAAATAAATAAAATTATAGTAAAAAAAAAGGTCTTCCATTCTAATGCCGTTTCTACAGTTCTGCTGCCTCTTAGCTATCTTTCTCGCTAAGTGACAATGGGCTCAAATAGGCAGGACGGTGTATGCTCTCCCTGGGTTGGGGGGGGGAATGCAAAGAAGTCAGCTGAGACTTGAGTGACAAGATGCCCAGCGGGGGAAGGCAAAATCTGGGGAGGGCGAGAGAGCAGCTGTGGATGCAGATGCTTGTGACCAGGGAAGACAATAGCCTGTCATGATAAGCACCTTTCCTGCAAAGGTCACCAGCCCATCACACAGACACAACACCCACACCTTGGCTTTTGTGTCTGCTGAAGTTTCAGTCACTAGGGAAGCCCCGTGTGTATCTCCGAGAAAGGTTAAAGATCATTGTGACAATTAGCAAACTGATCAGGAAGCAGACATACTTTGATATCTACATTCATGCGTCCTGCCTCCCGTATATAAGCGTGCTCCCTTTGCTTCCTTCTAGAGCTGTAGAGCTGTACTCTTGCTTTAAAAGTAACCTCTCAACACGAGCAGCAGTTTGAAAATGGTCCAGATCCTCCCTGACTTTGCCGAGGGGGAGGTGGGAAGCCATCCCTGGGGCTTAGCTCTTAGAGGCTAATATGGACTGGTGTTGGCTTGCTGGGCTTTCAGAAGCCAAATGTTTTTGTCCCTGGTGCTCATGCCTCAGGCAGGCTTTGAGGTCATAGGTAGCTAGCGTCTTTTTAAAGGAATCTTTTGGCCACCCTTTCCTTGCCTTTTGCAGTATTCATTTCAGACAAGAGGGCCTTGGAGACAATTGGCGACAATTCTCCTCTTCCTCTTCCTTCTCCTTCCTGTGTGTGTCTGTGGAAGTGTGGTGGGTGGGTGTGGGTGTGGGTGTGGATGCAGGCATGGGGCGTTCAGAGGATAACCTCAGGTGTCAGCCTTCACCTTCCACCAGGGTCTCTTTGTTGTTTGCTACTGTGTCACAATGCCTGGCTAGCTGGCCTTCTCTTTTATTTGTTTGTTTCGCTGGACTCCTTCTAACCGCGACTGGGAGATGTCTGGTGACCCAAGTTAAAACCCAGGGAACAGGTGCTGAGGAGTGTGGTGTTTGATGCTACAAAGTGATTTTACTTCATGCTTCCTGGCTGTTTGTTTTTCTTGTTGGCCTAGCGTCCAAGTCAGGTTGATTTTTAAATTTCTTTCTTTTTCTCTCATAATCTGATCGCACAGCGTCAGAATTCACCGGCTTCCGTCATCAGGCTATTTCCCCAGACCTATGGAAATAGGAAAAATGGTTACTCAGTGACTTTCCTCATCCAATTACCTTCTAGATAGGAACTTATTTTTTCCTTACAGGAAGCAGGTTTAGCCATTGGTGTTCCCAATGCACAGGTGATAAACTGACCTGCGAGGTCACTCATCATGGTCCCTCCCTTTCTACCTTCACAAGACCAGAGCAAGAAACTCCTGCCAACACTGACACTTCCACCGAAACCATAGAGACGGAATCTGCTCCTAAAATCTGTGGATGCTGGGGAATGGCTCAGTGGTAAAGTGCTGGCTACACAAGCACGAGGCCCTGAGTTCAGATCCTTGGTACACATGTAACCTGGCAGGAGTACCAGCACGTGGCAATATTCCCAAGGCTGGGAGGTGGAGATGGGAGATCCCAGAGGCTGGGTGGCCAGCTCGTCTAGCTCTTCAGTGTCTCAAAAAGTAAGGGGAAGAAAGCGTCACCTAATACTGACCTCTGGCCTTTGTGGGCACACGTACCTATTGACTCCCC
>NW_026067912.1:2526328-2563796 GCF_014885135.2 Alexandromys fortis | reverse complement strand
CTCTCTCTCTCTCTCTCTCTCTCTCTCTCTCTCTCTCTCAATTCAGCTTCCCAGAACCACCCATGTGCCTTTTCCTCGTAGTTGGTTTCTATATGCCCTTGTAGCTCTGCTACAAACATACAGAATTTAAAGTTACGGTTGGCATGGATGCTTGTGAAATTACTCTCAACTGCTTTAACCGGGAGGTGCTTCTGTTTCCCAATTAAGCAAGCCCTAACCACTGGCCAGATGTTAAAAATGGATACCAGTCAAAGTGAAGTATGAAGACTTTCTCCAAGTCGACCCTCTTGAAGAAGAAATGATGGCGATTTAATATAACGAGAATAATTAATAAGGAGTGTGCCAGTGACCTTGAATATTAATATTGTTTCCCTGTGCTGTAAACAGACCCGGCTAGTTTATTATTATTTTTTAGTGTGTAACTTGGCATGAACACTCCTTTTCACATAATTTCCCCAGGTGACTTTTGTCTCCTTGGCAATTTCCGGCTTTAATAAAGAAAACCTAATTAAGAAGGAGCTGTTGATTGGTTTGCCAGTGTAATTAACACAGGTGATGCTAATGAGTTTCTATGAAACCAGTGGTTTATGGGAAAAATAAACAGACCGTTGTTACATATGGCCCGACTGATATCGGCACTCTGAAGTAAAGTGATGATTCCCAAGTCTCCTGTGAGGGCTTTGTGGCCAGGGAGCAGGCAGATAAAACATTTTATAAGATTCATTAGTGGAATCAGACCAAACTGAGAGCCAAAGTCTCTATGTTAGGCCATATAAAAATGCAATCATTGTCTCTAGTGCTTGTTAGCTATCTTTTTATTTAATTTGATTTTTAAATTAAAATTTTTTCCACATTAGTAAGAAAAAAATGGCAGACTTCCTTTATTTGGGGGTGTTTAGACTTCTTGCTGTGGGCATTCTAAGTCAGCAGACTGTAGACACGCTTCAGTTTTTGTCCTCTCCCCACTGGCTCGAGGATACTCTGTCCAGGGGAAGCATATGGAATGGCCGCAGCGAGGAAGACCCTGGGAGTTTCCTCTCTCAGCTTCCACCTGCTTCCTGAGAAATGGAGACATGTGGATTTTTGGTGACACCCACACTGGTGTATCATATCCATAGCCACACAAGAAGAGAGTTTCCTCTTTTGCCTTTTCTTCCTTCGTTGGGCTGGGAGAGGAGGTAGGGACAGAGCATCAGTTCTTAAGAAGAACTCTGTAGTGACCAATATTCCAGCTGCTTCAATGCCCTTTTCCTCACTGTGAATTTTACCCAGGACACTTGATGATAGTTTATAGAAAGACTTGCCCACTTTCTAAATAGATTGACGAAGCCATTTGTATAGAAGACCAATACCTACAAGACCTTGGATGTTTACGTGGTTTTTCTAAGTCCATTTCCATTGTTTTGGATCAGTAGCGCTTCTCCACTTTCAAAATTTTTTCTTCATCGGCCAGTTGCATATCTCCTCCTCTCTAACTCTTACCCCCCATCTCTGTCTCTGTCTCCATCTCTCTCTGGTTTCTAACTCTGTCTGTTCTACTTTGCCTCTCGACTAGAACTGTGACAGAAAAGCCAGAGACATTCTGTATCTCGCCGTGCACCTCCAGGGACATCTTTTGAACTCTCATAATTTGTATTTATTGCCACCCACTTTGTAAGTTCACAGTTTAATTTGCCAGCAGTGGCAGTGTTAGGCCGACACAGTAAAACAAGATAACGTTAAAATGTCAGGACGAGAGGGGCATGAATGATGCATTACCCCAGCCAGGACTTGGCTTGTCATTCCCTTCCGCCAATGTGATGTTAACTACCTTTTGAGAGCTCGCTCTGACTGGTGTTGCTCCGAAATAGGATCATTAGTTCACTGTTCTGATTAGGAGACTGCTATGCTTGATTAACTCTTCTTGGACTGGGTCCTCAGCGGAAGCACCAACCGAGGCGTTCTGCCTTCAATGTCGAGAGCTAATTTACAATTATTTTACAATTATTTGTACTTGTTGACATGTGTTTTTCCATGATGTGGTATTAGTGGAGCAAAGATAAGAATGTTCAAATTGCATGTTTCGTTCACATTTCAGTAACGGTCTAGATTTACACACCCAACCCCAGATAGATAAGTTGGCATTTTTAATAGTGTCTCTGTATAATTCGTGCACAAACTTCTTAAAACTCCCAAGTTTTGGAAACTGCTCCTTATATAGGTTTTGAAGAATTGTCATCCTGAGAGAATATTGGCCAAATACTTGTTTGGTCATGGTGGCAAATTCACGTGCAAGGTTACACCTGTCTTGAAGACCCTTTGAAAATAATAAATTAGGAATCTGGGGACGGGAAAGCCCTCCCCCCATTCCTCCAGCATACCTCATACCATTCTTTCCCAATTAAAGCCATCTTCTCTCTCTAATTGCTTTTTGAAATCGTAGCATATTGATTCTCTGCAACTATGTAGCTCGTAATTCCTCGTCTCTTTCCAAACAGACACGCAATACTTACTCTTTCATGAAAATGGTCTTTTAGTGAGATTCCAGAGTAGACGTCGACAGAAAAGCTCTAGAAAGAGCAGGAAGCTGGTGTGGGAGTTCTGGAGAGAAAGCTTGTCCTGCATAGGTCTCGGTGGGACGGAAGACTTAACTTTTATATTCTAATAGGAGGCTGCACTTCACAAAAAGGACAGTCAGGGAATCTGCCCCAGAATTCAAGACAGAAGCGTACCTTTATTTTGCTTTACGAAAATAAGAATACTTTAATTCTCTTAATATTAGGCAGAGATAGAGAAGGAACCAACTGGGATGGATTGATGTAACTTCCACACCGCTGTGTAAAGAACCTAGAACAATTTTAAACTGACTGGATGAACAGTTCTTAGTCCTTCCGCTCTTCTCCTACTGCCTTGTTTCCTGAAAGACCTCTTCTCTTCTGCTCCTCCTCCTCTTCCTCCTCCTCTTTTGCTTCTTTTCTTCTTCTAAGTCTGTACAAACCCAGAAATTTAGGGTGTTATTATAGAGGCCCCTGATGAACCTGGGGTACCCAGAGCACGTTAACATTAGGTCTCCTTATCATAAACTTGACATCTGCTTCAAGTTCCTATCCTTTGCTGTTGGCTCGAGTCAGGGTTCTCTTCGGAGATTTCTTGGCAGTGCACACTTGGCTGTAGATGCAGACAAATTGGCCATGAGCCCTAGGTATTAAAAATATAGCTATGACTTGCTGTACCAAGGAGGTGATTGAACCTCATTTTTAAGACCAAGCCATGTGTCTGTTTTTGGAGTGACCCTCTTATCTGCTTGGAGAAGCTGGATACAAAAGCAGTCTCCAAAAGGGGAACTGGTGGCTTTTATGGCAGTGATTGCACCAAACTCCTGAGAGACAAAGGGAAGAAAGTCTGTGTTAGTTTGTGTTCTTAGGTCTGCAAATCTCTCTCTAACTATATATATATACGTATATATATGTATATGTGTGTTAGGGAGATAATTTATAGCAAGTTCTTGTTTTTGATACTTTTCCTTGTGAACAAATTTTTCAATTTTTTTTGGCCAGAGAACTGATTATAAGACTTGGCTATAACGCTCTTTTTGTAGAGAGAGGAAGTAGAGGCTTCAAAAAATAGTTGTTTTTTTTTAATTCATGTGAAAAGGTAGTCATGGCATTGTTGGAAACACCCCCTTTCTTTCTTTGTCTGTTTTTAATCCTTTTCTTTCTGTCTCTGCCCCTCTCTGTGTCTCTCTCTTTGTGTCTTTCTCTCCTTTGTCCTCTTGTACTTCTGTAGAAAACAAGTTGAGCGACAGAAGTGAGTCCTGCCCAAAATCAAAAATTTCTTTTACAACTGCAATCATGCTGCGTGTGGTGGTACATCACTTTAATACCAGCACTTGAGAGCAGAGGCAGGGGAATCACTGTGATTTCAAGATCAGCCTGGTCTGCATATTGAGTTCCACGCTAGCCAGGGCTGCATAGTGAGACCTTACCTCAAAATAAATAAATATATACATAAATCTGTGAAATAAATAAAGTCATTTGAAAATTCCTTTCCTAATCCTTTCTCCTAGAAGGGAAGGTGAGCATGAAGTTGGGAAAGAAGAGCTGAACAGCCGAGGAAATATGAAATAGAAAAATCTCTCTACTTCCAGGTCACACATGGCAGCAAGCCCTTTGGGGAGTCAATGGATGTGACTTTTGGAGGACAAAAAATGGTGGGGACTGAATTATGGTGACTTGCCCAAATCGGCCCCTCTGCTCCACTCCACTCAAGGTTTCCTGTGTCTTGAATGGGTCCAGACAGAGAACAAAATGAAACTTTCCCCAATTCTGTCTACCTTTTTTATTCTTTGCTCTAAGCCAAGGCTCTGCTGCACCATTAGGATGTAGATGATCATATTTAAAACCTGTGATGACACCGTTGTACCCATCTGAATGATTAATCTGCTCATTAAAAGAGCGCCGATGGGCTAGTCTAATTGGAACATGGATCTTCTTAAAGGACGTCACAGGGTCGGGAATAGGAAATATTACTCATAACATAAAGTAGGGATTAATTATGCTACTAAATACTAGTGTGTGAAATTTACATATGGGTCTGCTTGGAGACAAGGATTAGAAAAAGTATGCCCTCCCGCTTTATAACGTTTGTGCCAACTTAAAGACAGGTGGTGTGTGCCTGCTTTAATCCCAAATCTTAGATCAACATTTAAGAAAAGCTGTTTTGAACTCAAATGCCACAGAAGGTTGGGATAAACATAGAATTTGCATGAGCGCATCACCGTGACTTAACTGGGAGGGCTTGCAGAAACAAATGCCAGGATGCTGCAATCTGTCTCTTCATCGCTAACCCTTTAACTTTGGGATGGTGTTCATCGTCCCAGAGATGCAGAGTGCCACTGGGATGGTTAAAGACACATGGAACTTCATTGAGCACAAGTTTTCAATTGTCCCCCGCTTCCACACCTTCATTTATATTAAAAACAACGAGACACAATGTGGAAAAGATGTGCAAATAATATCGGGGAAAAACGTGCAAGGTTTTGCACTGGCTGCAAAGGGGACAGGGTGATTTGAACCCACACTCTAACGCTTTTCTTTGACGATGGTGGTCATATAATCAGCAAGCCAACTTACAACATGGAGGGGAATTCCAGAACTCCATGGTGAAAGAGTAATTTTCTTTTTCTTTAAAGCCAGGGTCTCATGCAGCTCAGGCTGGCCTCAAACTTGGTAGGTGACCACGAACTCCTGATCTTCCTGTCTTCCTCTAGAGTGCTGGGACTGCAGACATGCACTGCCAGGCCCATCCTGCTCATCTCTGCAATGCTAGGAACAGAATGTAGACCTCTGGGCTCCAGGGTAGGCATAGAGGTTAAGAGCAGTGGCTGCTCTGCCGAGGGATCCAGGTTCATTTCTCAGCACCCACACGGCAGTTCGCAACTGTTTATAATTCCGGTTCCAGGTGATTGGGCACCCTCACATAGACATACATGTATGCAGAACACCAAAACACATAAGATAAAAATAAATAAATTATTGAAAAGAAAACAATGTAGTGCTTCGCGAGTGCTAAGCAAGACGTTACCAGTACCCACATCTTCCGAGCCTCAAAGAACCTCGAAGCCCTTTCACTGTGTTGCTCTTATGAGAAGGCATGGGAGCAAAATTCTTACACAACCAGGGACGAGCCAGAGCTAAACAGCACAGTTTCTGACTCACGGTCCAGTCCTATTTTCAACCTCTGTAGTCTGGTTACCAGATATCTTGACATTCTGGAGTATTTGTTTGATGCATCGTGTTTTAAGATATCTCTGTTTACTGAAGTCAGATCTGTTTGACAAATGTAAAATATTTGCTTAAACATCCTGAGGATTTGTGGCAGTTCCACCACTTGAAACCCCATGTTCTTCCTCTTCTTTTTAACTTGTAGACAGATGTTATGCCCCGTGTGAAGTAAAAGAATGTATTGCCGCCCCTCTGGAATAAACAGTCTACCATGCTGGCTGCTTCAGAAGCAGAGAATATAAGGGCTCCTGCTTCTAAGTGGGCCTCACCTGCCCGATGAGCTTGGAGGGTTGTATTACTAGTTCTTGGGGTGGGGGAGGTACTGCCAAACTCTGGGTCCTTCCTTGGACTTTGATGAACTTGGGATTCCTCTGGAATTGGTGATGTGCTAGGCTGCTATCACAGATGTGTTTCTGTGTTTGCACTGGGATGAAACCCAGGGCTTCATGTATGCTAATCAGGCCCTCTACCAACTGAGCTATATCTCCAGCGAAGGTGTTCAGCTAGTGTTTCCAGGCACCTTTGGGCCCCCTTAGCGGCCTCTCGTATTTCCACCTGATTCTGCTTGTTGGGCTAAGTGCACCAGCATCTCTCGTTCAGGTTTTTAGAATAACTGATTGGCTTTACTCAGTGAGTCATCTCCCTTCGTCCTGGAATGATCTTTCTTACATCAGTCTCCTCCTTGAAGACAGGTCATTCGGAAAGTCTGGCTCCTGGTTGTCTTAGAGACAGTCTAACTCACCCCTGCCTGTGGTATCCCTCCCTCTCTCCTTCCCTCCCTTCCTCCCTCCCTCCCTCCCTCCCTCCCCCCCTCCCTCCCTCCCTCCCCCCCTCTTTCCCTCCCTCTCTCCTTCCCTCCCTCCCCTTCCCTCCCTCCCCTTCCCTCCCTCCCTGTACTCTCCTCTTGCTGGGCCATCTCATACTGACATAACTGGATGACTGTTGCTTGTGCATCTGATTTCTCTAACTCCAATGTCTTTCTTGGCTTTCTTTGCCTGCCCCCCTCTTCCACTGTCTGTGGCTTCTCCTTTGCCCCCACTTTTGGCTATCTGTGGCTTATCTGCAGGATGGATTTCACACAACATCCCATCCTTTCCAGACCCGCTCCTGTCACCCATAGTGTACACCCCTACTTTTTATCATAGTGGTTTTTCACTTGACCCAGTAACAACTTATCGTGTGGCCTCCCACAACAGAGCTCTTGTACGGTAGGGACCATGCTGTTAGCATTGGTTTCTTACCGTTGTTTCCAAGTGCTGTGTCTGCTTCAAACGGGGAAATTCATAAACATTTGGGGAAGGAAAGAAAGAAATAGATCCCAGCAGATTAGCTTCTAATAGGTTGTGCAGAGGAAAATGCTCTAACATTTCCTTGGTTAGATATTCCACCGTAGACTATCTCCACTCCTCCTGCCTCCACTGCCCTCTCCTCTTCCTCCTCCTTCTCCCTCCACCCCTTCTCCTTTGCTTCCTTCTTTTTCACCATGTAGTCTAGACCAGCCTGGAAGTTGATATCCTTCTGCCTCAGCCTCCTGAATGATTTGATTTACAGTGCACGAACCGTCATGCCTTTCACAATTTTCCCTGATCACCAATATAGACTTTTTGATTCTCCCTCTTTGTTTTTTGTTTTCTTGTGGTTTTTCTTCCTTCTCTTTTTTCTCCCTCAAGTTACATGATGGATTGCTAACACTGTCTTCTCTGCTCTCTTTTTTGAAAACACCCCGTTCCCTTCTCCCACTCTGTGGTGTGTTTCACATGTAGGTAGATGCCTACAGAGGTTACTAGAGGGAGCAAAACTGTTTTCCAACCAGAGAGAAATGCTTTGTAATGGATTTTTGCTGTATTCTGTAAGCCTGGATTGTGACAAGTCTGGGAATCGGTCCCATAGCACTGTGCCCGGATATTGGAGATGAGCTTTTTTAAGTAGCCCATGTTGCCATTCTTTCAAAGTTAATGGCAAAGTTTCACTGCCAAGCTGGTGGGAAAACGTTTGTTTTCTGAGGTAAACCTCTGATCATTTTTGAAGACTCGAGAGTATGTCCAGGAAAGCTTTCTTTAGGACTTCAGATCTGGTGGGAAGTGTTATTATTGTGCTATAAAAGAAGAGGCATTTGGGCAGAGTGGTGTTCAGTATGCAGCATTCACCGCTGGGTTACCACAGCCTGCAAGCGAAAACGCAGTCTGTGGGCCACGAAGTTAAAGGAGAATTGGGGTGCCGTGTGAAGGTTCTGCCTCCTTGCTTGTAAAGGGGCTCATTGTCTTTGTTAAATGACAGTGTGGTTATGGGGTGCGTTGTGGGAGCTTGGGCTGAGGTTACATAGGCACTGACTCTCCTGAATCGTTTTCCTCATTCATAGACCTGGGCGCACATTTTGTTAGAGTAGAACTTACTCACAGCCCAAACAAACTTACCCTTAAAGGAGAGGAAATGGAGGCCACAGACATGACCCTGGTCCCACAGGTGGGTTTTGTAGCTAGTCCTTGTGTCTCTTATTATTTGTTCTTTACCCTGTCCTGAAAATCTTCATATGGGCTTCATGGCTTTGAAAAAATAATGCTTCTTTTAAAACAAACAAACAAACAAAGAACCCAGTATGTACTCCGAGAGTGGCTAGAGTTGGCAGAAGACTAGGAATAGGGTGGAATAAGTTACATTCTGGTAACACAAAGGTTTCCCACAGGGCCGCTAGTTCCTAGCCTAGACAGTCTTCCCGTTCTGAAACGCACCCCTGGGGTGTGTGCAGTTGAAGGCAGCAGACTGGCATATTCATCGTAAAGACCTGGAAGAACACGGCCTCTGAGCATCCTTAGCTGCTGATCTCTGGTTCCTGGTGGCTCATGTCATTATATCACAAGCCTGGTCTCAGAGGCTTTTGGACAGAAGCACTGAGTCTCATGTGTTCTTTCGCTTTCTTACAGGGAGGTAACTAGGAAATGCCTATTTTTTTTCCAGGACGTGTGAGAAGGGCTCTGTGTTTATGGGAGGAACTAAATGTTGACAATATTATTTACTTATCTGGAAGTGTAGTGCTCCCCAAGCCACCATCAGCATTGTCAGACCATGTCAATCAAGTCCTGTGACCCCACCAGCATTGGTCCAAATCTTTCACGATGGGCAGCCTTTGTGTGCAAAGATGGTTTATCGGTCTGTGCATCGTACAGATATGAAAAGGACACAGATACGATCGTGTTTGCATCACTAACTGCTCAGGTGTGGCTGAGTGCTATCCAGTGTGCCCTGTCTTACCTGAGCAAAGTCTTTCCAGAATTTAGGTTTCTTACTTTTCTGTCCTTTAAAAAAGACTCTCTCCGACCTGAAACTCAGCCATGTATGCACATGCGTGCTCATACATGGACACGGATGTATGTGTGTGCTATATAATTTTTAAAGATAGAAACAACTTTCTGGGATGTGAGTTATGCTGAGGGCAAGGGTTAAGTATACCCCTTATCTCATGTTCCTAAAAAAAACTTTTAAAAAATTTGAGAGAAAAATATAAATGACTTAATTTCATTCTTTGAAAGAAATTTTAAAGTTCATAGACAGAAACGTAAACACTGTTTTTAAAAAAAAGTTTGGGCTTGGAGAAAGTATCTTTTTACACTTTTCCAGTTTTGCTTTTAGATTATTCTCAGCATATCAGCACTGTATTTTTAAAAGGTAGAACTACATTGTTTTGCAGTGTGTTTTCTCACTGACTGTGCTGTGTTTAAAGTATTGCGTAAGCCTTGAGATAACTCTCAGGACATTACCGCCCATGGACATCACTTTTTAAAACACCCTTCTGCTCTGGCATAGCGCATTTTCACGTGTGTGTGTGTGCATTGTGTGCATGTGTGTGTGTGTGTGTGCATGTGTGTGTGTGTTCTGCTGTTGCTGAAATTCAGTGATAGGGTGTCATGTGTTCGGGTTTTTGTGTGGTGATGTGAATTTTGGTCTTTAGGCTCAGCTTTAGAAGAGTGTACTTTGATATAAAGGAGATGGATAATTGTAGGCCTTCTGCTGCAGTGTGGCTGAGTTTCCCTCCAAAAACAGACACCCGTTTAAACTGCCACACTTCCACGTGTCAGAAGCAATGCAGCTTGCTGGCATCACCCATGGACTCCACTAAGAAACTGCCTACTTAATCAACTGAAACACATTCTCTGCTTCCAATTGCAGTTTGAATCTTGAGATCTGTGAGAATTGGTTATTTTCTGTGTGTGTGTTTGTCATGCATAAATTTTCATTCTTTTTTGAATTACCTATTAGTTTTTCTTCATTTTCTTCTCCTCTTGCATTTTAAGTTTAAAACAATAAGTGGTTAACAAAAAGGATAATAAAAAAGAATAAAGAAGTAGCTAAATGGATGGGGCATGGAGACACACACCTTTAATCCTAGTACTTTGGAAGCTAAGACAGAGAAATAGGAGCCCGACACACAGAGAGACCTTATCTCAAAAATAAAAACAGAGCACACCAAAAGAGGTGGAATAGCACACATTTATTGTCACCGGAGTTTTTGAATGGCCACAGTTACTGGCAGGACTCTCTGGGACTGGGGGTTCCCCTTTACATGGTGGCTTATTCAGAAGGCTGTGGGCACATGCTTGTCAACCCATAGGAGGACTTTCCCGACTATTCAAATATCACAAGGACAGGGCAACTGGCTTTCCAGACAGCTTGAGGCTAGAGAAGCAAACTGGGAAAAAGAAACTCAAATGCCTTTCTGACCCAGCCTTGTGGTTTCACGTTGCACCCCAGTTCTGTTACTCAACAGCGAATCCTAGTCCAGCTCTCTTCCATGGCTAGTTGAGTCTCTCTGAAGGTTGCATAACAACTTAAAGAATTTGTGGACACTCTTTGAAATCACCAGGGAACTTTGTTTTTTTTCCCCACTAGTCTATCTTTCAAAAAAAATTTTTCCTGGTTTGTCTTCAATGTAAAAACAAGAAATGTTAATATAATAAATTCTATTGATCATTTCCTCTAAAATTTTATGTCTATTTCTGTGTTTGTTTTGGTGTGTGTGTGTGTGTGTGTGTGTGTGTGCACGCACGCGCGTGTAAGCACACATGTGCTTCAGTGTCCCAGAATAGAGTCTAGAGGACAATTGGAGAGAGTTCAGTTTTTCTCCTCAACCATGTGGGTCCCAGAGCTCTAACTGAGATTACCAGTCTTGGTGGCAAACATCCTTACCTGCAGAACCATCTACCCAACCCAGATTTTGACTTCCTGTAGCCCAAACTAACCTGGACCTCACACACTCTTTCCTATAATGGCTTTGAATCTGTGGTGCTTCTGTCTCAGCCTCTCGGGTGACTTGGCGCTTGACTCATGGTTTTCATTTATGCTTAGTAAGGTCTTCCCTTCACCAGGGTCACATAAATATTCATCTGTAGACATTATGTATGTATATGTGTGCACAGATAATGCATATGCATTCTCTGTTGCATTCCCTTTCCCCACGTAGCCTCACTACTATTTCTCGAATGTATTTTTAGTGCGTGGCATGATATAATAGCAGTCAGTTATTTTTTCCTAAGTAGTTAATATTTATTTTAGTGGCAGTTTTGAATCAGCTTGACTTTTCCTGACAATTAGGATGCCTTCTTCATTATCAATAAATTTAGCAGAGATCTTCAACCGATACAATGCTTTTGTGCTGATTGGCAAAACACCACTGCCTTGAGCTCCCCAACTTCCGTTTCTTCTCCGGTTCGCCTCTCCCTTCATCAGTAGAAAAAAGGCCACATGGAAAGAGTGTGTGTTTGTTGCTGGTATCCCAAGGACATGAAAGGAATCATTTCTACTATTTTGAAAACTGTCCCCAACCAAGAATAAACAGACTCATTGATCCCTTTGTCTGGTCAGAGTCCCTTACTGTATGACTTCAATTGCTATGGCTCTATTTTAATTCCTATTGGATGACTTTAATTGCTATGGCTCTATTTTAATTCCCATTGGATGTCTAATTCTGTCACCTTCTCATTTTTATACTGGAATTGCTTATTTGGTCTTACATATAGACGACATGACCATTTTTAGTCTCGGAGGAATTCTAAATGTTGAATAAAATTATGTTAAGGAAAATATAGAGGTAGGTGAATCTCTGAGTTCGAGGCCAGCCTGGTCTGCAGCGTGAGTTTCAGGACAGCCAGGGAACTCTGTCTCCACCCCCGCCCCTGACTAAAATGGGTGATACTATAGTAAACTGAAAAAAAAAGTTTATTTAAATCTTTGATACCCTTCAAGAAGAGGTTTTTCTTATAGTTTTGCTTTTACTTACGTGCTGTTAGAAATATTATTTTTAATAAAATATTGGCAATGACTTATTTATTGTTCAGATTGGTGAAGTATGCAGAGGTTCATTAATGCAGTAGTTTTTCCTAGCTTCAGAAAGATTGCCAATTTATTAAAATAGTTTACAGAACCCTTCTCTCCTCCCTCTTAGATTTCCATTTACCTTGATATGATGCATAAAGATTCTGGTCCCATACAAGATGTAAGTGACACTGGGGACATTCTACGTGTCAGAAAGACAATCATCGATTGATACTTAAAAACTCTGGCCTTAAAATGCCATTTTCTTTTTTTTTTTTTCTTTTTTCTTTTTTTGGTTTTCGAGGCAGGGTTTCTCTGTACCTTTGGTGCCTGTCCCATAACTAGCTCTTGTAGACCAGGCTGGCCTCGAACTCCCAGAGATCCGCCTTCCTCTGCCTCCTGAGTGCTGGGATTAAAGGCTTGCGCCGCCACCACCACCTGGCCTTAAAATGCCCTTTTCTTATGAGTGTTTCTTCTCACAATGTGAATGGCACAAGGAATTGACTATGGGGGGGGGTGTTTGGTTTCAGATGGTGTGCTTTGCAAACTGTTTTCAGGTCCTATAACAGGCTCTCCTTGAGAAGCTTATGCCAGGTGTGCCAGCCCTTTTCCCTCTCTGTCATAAAGATGACAGGTGACTGTTAGCAAAAGCGATAACACCAGCAGGATGTGTATATTAACCCGTCTTGGGCGGGGGGTGGGGTGCCAAGAGCAAGAGGCTTATGATTTAGGTAATAACATTAGTCTACGAAAAACATGCTTCCTTTGCCTGGATGCTAATCAGGAAACCATCAGACAGTCCTCCCTGGCTGATCAAGGGCAGGGTGGGATGGAAGTCAGTTGTCATCATGTCTTTGAAGAAGAATTTAAAAAAAAAAATGGAGAGGTGAATTGAAGTCTGTGGATAGGATCTTTGCGCTCCGGGCACCTCCTGAAGTTAAAGGTGTGGCTCTCCAATCAGAACAGCAAATTGGAAGCAACTGATTTGCATGGATTAACAGGGGTGGGTCACCACCTTCTGACAGGTCAAGGGCACCACTGGGGATTGGAAGAAACTTTGATTCTTCTGCCTTTGCCCCGCTACCCCGCTACCCGGCAGCAGTCAAGCTGCTCTATTGTAAAAGAGGGTCCGGAACTCAGAAAACCAAGCTCGTCATTGAAATTCACCCAAGTCAGGACACCGTGGAGCTCTGTCAGATGTCATTCTCAATACAGCAGGACAATGTTTTTCAACCCCTTGCCTCGAAACACAGAGGCCTGGATCAAGGGGGAGGGGCAGCTCACTGGGCTTGGGGGATTTTTACAAAGGCAAGATTGGAATTTTTCGTTTCAGGCAGGTTTTCTTTTTCTTTACATTTTCTTCTTCCTTTTTAACCCCCCTTTTCCCTTTAAACCATGTGTAAAGGATGTCTCCACAAAAGAGGAGAGAAAAAAAAATCATATGGGTTGTAAAGACTACTTCATTCGAGGGTCTCCTTGAAGGCTTTGAGGCTGGGAAGGATGCTGGTATTTTTCTACATCAGAGGTAATGGCTCTTTGCCAGTCATTTCCCTCCACACATACTGGTTGGTTTTAAGGTAACTGAAATATTTGTCAGAAGAACCATCCCCAGTAGATGGTAGGATGTGAACCCTGAGCTGTGGGGACTTTCCGATGCCATCGCTGGTGCCCACACCCAGTGAAAACAAGCTACCTGCTGTCAATCTGGTGCTGAACTGGGCTGCTCTCCTCAGTGAGGACTGCCAACATGGCCTGAGCCACCCTCTCAGATGAGGAAAAAGCCCGACCTGGGCACCTGTAGGGTCAGGCTGCTCTTTATCTTAAACATTGGTTAGTAAATGTTTGAGAGGCGAGTGTTCTAGGGGTTTTAATACCCTCACTGAACACATACTATTTCTGTTTCTTGCCAATTGTTTATTCACCATGTCCAAAAGACCAAATATTTTGTCAGGCCCTTTGGACCCGACTTGCAACACAATCAATGTGGTTTTCCTCTTGTAGGATGTCTTACTCGTCCGTTTTCTCCTGTGGCTTGATCTTGGCCATTTGAAGTCTTATGCTTATTTATTTAGTTTTTCTTTGTACCACAACACTTTGCATTGCAGTATCTTACAGACAGATCAAGTGGTTTCCTCCTCATCTGATTGGCTACTCAAAACATTGAAACCTGCGATGCCTCAGTTTTCTCTTATGTAAAATGGGATGATCACCACGGAGTGCTTCCTGCAGAGAGGTTAGCCCAGGGCACTCTCTTAGTGTTCTGAAGATGTTAACATTTTTTTCCATTAGTAGAGTGGTACAGGCATCAGAGGTGTATGTGCTTGACATCTCCAACCTTCTAGTCAATTCCATTGGGACTTGGTGTATGGTATTTTGAAATTTCTTTTTAGCAAGCATTGCAGTAGAGGGTGGATTATTATTTGGATGTCTGAAGATAAATTGGAAGACCCTGGTCATTATTTGAAAAAAATTCTCGAAAGTTCCTTGTGGAAGGAATATCTGGAAGTGTGTGTGTTTTGGGGGAGGGGTATGACTTACAAACTGAGTCTGAGGTTACATTTGCAGTTAATATCATGGTCTGCGAAGCCTCTTGGCTTGAGCTCTCTTTGAAAACACAAGCCTCTTTCAGAGGTATGGACTCATAAAACACAGACCATTAATCAGCATGTTCTGAGGAAAGCGTATCGCTGGGATTGGTCTGAAATTCTGTGTCATGCCCCTATGAGACAGCTCCAAAGCACTGGCTTCTTCGGTAGCATGAGATTATAAAGGATAGTACTGCTAGGGTTCGACCAGGTTCAAAAACTGTTCTTTCCATTTATTAGCTTGGTGGCCTTAAGTGGGTTTTTAAGTCACACACACACATGCACATACAACTTATACACACATACACAAATATATACATACATATAAACAAGTATACACACAAACACAAACCCACATGCTCAACACATGTGCAAATGCAAATACTACATAAACCTATGTATATATGCATATACAAGCATGCACACAGGTATCTACACACAATTACACATATATGGACGCACATATGCATAGACTAACACACAGAGACATATACATATATGTACACAAACATACACATACACAGATACATAAATATACATACAGACAGATTTACACACTGATTTGTTAATTTTAAGCAGCATCAGGCATATTTAAGCAGGAGTTTGCAATATATAAATAGCAAATAAAACCAGAAAGTATTTGTTGTGCCTAAATAAATGGATGGGTAGATAGATGTTGTTGCAGTTAATTTTCCTTCAGAAATCCATAATTAAGCATAGCTTTGATCTTTCTCTTCCTTTTGGTTGCTGGCCGAACTTACAGCACCTAAGACCCTCCTGGATGGTTGCAGCATTCACTCTGTGAGGGCGCAAACAGCCAGAAGGGATCTGTTGTAAATAATCCTACTACTAAATAAACAACTTGAATCAGAAGTGTTGCGTCTCTTAGGGAATGGTGGTAGGACAGATACGCACCATACTGCACAGCTTCCAAAGCAGCAGAGAGTTTGGAGGCAATTTCTGAAACACCAGAGCAGAGTAGGGTGGATCCATTCATTTGAATGCCTAGTTCTTGTTTGCACGAAAACTGATTTTTCCTTCAGGTTCTACCCTGGCTACTCTGCTCTGGAAAAAAAAAACCCACAAACAGTGCAGTTTGGCTCTTGGTGATGCAAGACACGGAAGGCTATGTTTTATGCTGCTGAGTGAGTCGCGAGTTTGAATCTTGCCTCTGCCGATTGCTAGCTATAAGGTCTAAAGTTTATTTTAAAAAGTGCATTCCATAGTTACTTCTCTGCAATTCCCCCTCCCCTCTGAGGATTGCGGGATAAAAATAGGCCCGGCACACACCAGTCCATGTTGTCTCAGGGCTATTTCCCCTTTTTACAGTATTTTAGCTTCCTTTTCATGTGTACTCAAGGCTCTAAGCTTGGCTCCACAAGTCCCAGAGAAAAACGAGCTGAGAAATGAATTCACAAGAACTTTAGTGCTTCAGCCTCATGCTGTTTTGCTCTTGCTGTGTGGATCTGCACTTCCAGGTTGGCATCCAGAAAGAGAGTGTGCAGTGCCTTCCAATCTCAGGCACGGAGAGGCTGTGCATGAGGGCAGGGTGGCCCTAGGCTCCCTGCTCTTGCCACGCTGTCATCAGACTCCACTGGGGGGACAGGAAGATTGAGGTCGCTGGAGTGAATCCCTTCTTCTCATTAGGCTAGTAGTCTGTACAGACAGATACTCGCAGTCATTACCAAACAGGACCCCTTGGCTAAGTAAGGGGCACCCCGAAGAACAACTCTTCACACACGGTTGCTTTATCTGTTTTCATGGGGGCAACTTACAAGAGCACATGGATTCTAAACCATTTGCAGCCGTGTTCAGTGTCTGGATTATGTGTTCCCAGGGTCGAAAGTGGCATCCGGTATCACTGCTGACACTCTTGGAGCTCTCCCGTCTTTGACAAGCTAGCCTCCCTGGCCTGGGTGAATGGCTTGTATTCATTCGGTCATTTATAACTGGATTGAACCAGAATAAATCCTGAACTCTGAGGAGGGTCCTTAACTGGCAGCTCCCAGGCTCTGGCCTGCTGGGCCACGCGTGGATGTGAGCCTTTACAGAGAAGCTAGGAACTGAAAGTGGCAGACGGAGTACCCTGAGAAAATGATGGTCAACCGAGTAGAAAAGTCCGCTATTTGCATCCGCACGATAATATACAGGCACACAAGGTTTTCGGTTCCTCAAACCCAAGAAGTGGTCGAATAGCACCGTGTGAAGTCTGAAGTCCTGCTATACGTGTGTATGTACGGGCACATAGAAAAAAAATCACAGTAAAATCCCCTTGTATGTAGAGAACTCTGCATACGTCTCCCTAATTAGGGAAGGCCGCCCCTCCCTCCTCTCCTTTTCTTTCCCTGTGTTTTCTTCCTCTCCCCATTTTCTTTCCCTTCCCTTCCCTTCACTGCCCTGCCTTTTCCTACTCCCGTTTCTCTTCCCTTCTCCTTGATTTCAGGTTGATAATAAACTCAATTATGAAACCATAGCTTTAAAATCCACCAAGAGGCCAGCAAGGTGTGGCAGCGGGGATGAATGCTCGCTGCGAAACCTAATGACTTGAGTTTCTTCCCTGAGATGCACATGGTAGAAGGGAAGAAGTGACTCTTAAGTTGTCCTCACATGTGTGGCCCTGTCCACATGTCTAACCACACATGCGCCATGGCACAGGCATGCCTCTGCTCCCCATATCTCCAACATAATAAAGAGAAGGTGAAAAAAATTCAGTAAGATCCAAGGCTGCACTACTTGACTTCAGGAATCCTTAACACATACCAACCCCTCCTTTTGTCCTCATCCACTCTCCCCAAACCTTAAATTGCTCCCTTCTTATAAAACTCTGAAGTTCTGTGTATCTCTAATACAGAGAACACTAACATTTTTTAGGGCAACAAAGGAAACCTGCAGTTGACTTCTTTTTTCCCTCAACTCTCCTTTGACTATTCTCTCCAAAGTGTCCCTCCTTCTCTGTCCCTTTCCTCTAATTGGAAATATAGAACTGGACAGAAGTGGCCTTGCAGAGATTTGAACTTGTGACTCAAGGCACTGACTTCATGCAAGAGGCCCATGATATGGGGGACCAGCAAGTCAAAGCCCTTGCTTTTGTCCTCAGAGCTTCTACTGTTTCTTCTGGTGCAGGATGAAGGTTCCTGTCATTTATTTGTCTAAGAGGCTAGCAGAATCCCAGCCTGTCATAATGGTAAATAAAACGTGTTGGAGTTACTATGGAGAAGAAAGGAGCAATTACAACGGCTTCAAACAGTATTAAAACATACTTAAGCAGAGGTTTGCCACGTAAACACACAATTAAAGCGGGAATTCGTGATGGATGCAAGGGTTTGACGGTCCCAGACATACTGTTTACTGGGGTAGTTAGCAGATGGATAAGTCAACTGATCCCAGATGTGCGGCTTGTAAATAGGAGCTCACATCTTACTGCTGATGTATGCCTGCAAGTAGCAACAAATTACATTCTGGTTAACTCTTACCTATTGGATGCGGAGCGATGTCAGACTCACGGGCTTTTAAATAAAAGAGTTTTTTTTTTTTTTTTTTAAATGAAATTCCTCATTCAAATGTGGTAACCAAATATCTAAGAAAAAGAACTTTTTTGTGTGTTTTAAGTCACTTTAAAAGGACAGACTTAGGTAGGTTTGCTTTAGTCTTTCAAGCTCAGATATCTAAGCCTTGGATCCTCAGTCACAGTGTTCAGATACTTGCGGCCAATTAATTCCTGGGAAATCAAATCTGAGCCAAATTAATTTTTCCTTTTAGGGCACTCGAAGCAACTTTTAGGTAAGGAGGGGAGAAAAAAAATGAAAACAGCTTTTGTTGCCCATAATTCCTACAACTAATGAAAAGCGTGCTATCACTGTCCTGTCGAATACAACAATAACAAAACACGAAGCCACAGCACGGCGCTGTATTGTTATATTTGCTGTTTAAATAATTTAGCTGCAAAAAAAAATCTGAAGGCTGCTTTAGCTGTAATTAATTATTTATTAATGACATGCTAATTGCACAATTCCTTTGAATATTTAACAAAATGCAAAAAGCCAGGCTCTGAAGTTATGTTTTCCTGCAAGGGAGGGGGAAGAAATTCTTTAGTCCATCAGTGTTTGGGGGGGAGGTCAACAACAAAAAGACTTTTTTTTTTCAGATGTGAGGTAAAGTAGTAGTTGTGGCCTACTTTCTATTCACCCTTCCCATCACCCTTTGTGCCACCGAATATAATGTCCTTATCTAGACTTAACAATTGACAGGGTGGTAAATCCCTTGACTTTTGTCCAAATGATTTCTCTACAAAAATGGGTTAATTATCGCCTTTCCCTAGCTTTTTGACTAACAAAAGGGCCCTGGATCCCTTTTTTCTTTTCTTTCCTATTTACTGTGAGGAGCCCTTTGAAATAGGATAGTTTAATCGGCAACACCTTCTGCAAGAGGGATACTGAGAAGCCAGCCTGGCCCAGCTTGGAGCTCAGGTTCCTGTGTGAACATTACCACGGTTAGAAGATATGACCTTCATTATACCAAAGCCATCCTGGACTTTCAGGATGAAAAAAAAAAAAAAAGAAAAGAAAGAAAGAAAAAGAATAAACCCTCCCCGAGTGCTCCAGAGTGGACTTCGTTTGTTTCTTCCAATAAAGGCTGGCGGGTTTTTAAACAGTGTCTTTTAGTGGGTAGGATGGCTAAAGGGCGGGCGTGTTGAACTGGCTTGGTCGTGTTTCATTAATTCCCTCCAAGACCTGGTGTTTGCATCTTACTGCACTGCATTTGAAGGCTTCAAAGTGCCTCATTGTGTCGGCTCTGCAAGCCAGGCATGGTCTTGGTAGTAGTGGCTGAGCAGAGAACGCGACAGCCCACACACCGCCTTCTCTTATTTGTCGTTCTCTCCAGCGTGGTCCAAACCAGAGAATCACCGACCCCTAATTTAGTACGAGGTGGCGAGCTGTGTGGCGGTTTGTGGGTGAGAATCTATTTCATGCGCTAGGGCCTGCTTTGCTTGCGCAGCCGTGTTTTGCATGTCACTCCCATCACTGTTAATGGCATTTAGGAATGCACATTGGCGGGAAGCAGCCCCCCGTTGAATCTGTACATTAGGGGACGGGGAATTAACATGCTCCGTGTCTGGTCCATGATGGATTTTACTGTGGCCTGGAACTACTGAGCAGTTAAGTGAGAAATCACCATTAGGTACATGGGCCTGCCAGAAACCAAACGAAACCAAACAAAACCCTGAGTGCATTAAATCAAGAGGAGTGTTGCCTGAAGTTGGCACCAAACGCCCCCTTTGGCCTTCCTATTCTGTCATTTGGGAAATGTTACATCTGCTTGTAGCTGTTGTTAAACAGGGCAATGTAAAAATGCACTGCCCGTGTGAGAAATGAATGGAACCGCTAAGGCAGTCCCGGCCAAAAGTGTGTCAGTGTCAGAAGTGTCTTTAGAGTCCACTTGGGAAATCACAGCTTGCTAAGCAAAAAGGAAAAGGATGCAAAAGTCTGCTCTAACCTGGCAATATGTGAATCAAAGCGTTTGGTACTGCACAGTGACAAACCACACACTGGGGTCAGGTGACAGATGCATTTTCACAGCTTAAATTTCTTTCTAAGTTTGAATTAATATTTTAGAACTGAAAGGTTTCTATTAGGATCCAATGCCCGCCTTCTCTAGGGACATCGGAAGGTCTAAGACCTGAGGCTGCCATTCCAACCTGACAGTGACAACCAGGTGCTAGGTACCAGGGCTCTACTCTTCAGTTGGGCCCTTCACCTGCTTGGTGCCTGTAGTTGGGAGATGGAAATTTGAGGTACAAGTGAGTGTGAGTATTCCCAGAAGGCTGCCTTGTGGACAGACTCGACCCAACGAACCCACACACTTGCATGGTGTTGAGCAAGAGATTTCAGATGCTTCCTGTCACCTTTCCCTCTTCAGACCTATAGGTGGTCATCTCCCAGTCCAAAATACACACACACACATATGTGTATGTATGTATGCATATATACACATATATGTGTATATGTGTGTGTATGTAGTGTGTGTATGTGTGTATGTATGTATACATATATGTGTATATATGTGTGTATGTACTGTGTGTATATGTATATATATGTGTATATATATGTGTGTGTATGTAGTGTGTGTATGTGTGTATGCATGTATATATACATATATGTGTATATATGTGTGTATGTAGTGTGTGTATATGTATATATACATATATGTGTATATGTGTGTAGTGTGTATATGTGTGTATGTATGTATATATACATATATGTGTATATATGTGTGTAGTGTGTGTATGTATATGTGTGTATGTAGTGTGTGTATGTGTGTGTATGTATATGTGTGTGTATGTAGTGTGTGTGTATATGTGTGTATATGTGTGTGTATGTAGTGTGTGTGTATATGTGTGTATATGTGTGTATATGCATATTTCCCTTGTCTTGTGCATGGGTCTCAGATCAATGCCAATTTCACCAATATGACTTATTGTGATTCTTTGTAGATCTCAAAATAATGCTTATTCTGACCTTGCTGTGGGCGAGACACTAGGTACTTTCCACAAGAATCAAGGAAAAATGACTTTTTTTTGGCTCCATCAAGGCTGGACTCAGTAGAAATCACTAGACTGCGATAGGAGAATATCTCTGAGAGTGAAAGTTTATTGAGAAATATCAGCATGGAGAATTCATGTTTTTCATTGACTCCTGGCTCTGGGCTTTCAACCTCTTCTGCTTCCCTCTTATTGGGAATTCTCACTAAGGATGAATGGATGACGTTGATACATAGGACCATATTTCCTCTGCTGTCCCGATGTAAATGACATCTAGGGGAAGTAGGCAGGAATTCCAAGAGAAACCAATTTTGTGAGCCTTAATTAGAGACCTTCTAGCCAGGAGCAAAAAAAGCATCAGCAATCTATTTCTTCTTTGCTGTGGAAAGATAGCCTGGAACTTTCCATGTTACTTCACAGTCTTGGGGAAACATCTGGGACCAGGCACCACATGCACCCCTGGGGATTGCTTAAAAGTGGCAACAAGGAACAACGTGAATCTCTCAAGTGGAAAACGCTTCTGTGGGGGAAAGTGGCTTACCAACAACTGAGCACAAGAATGCTTCCTTCTTCCTGCAGGTTTAGATTGAGGTGGAGACTGGGTTGCCAGGAATGGGTCTGTTCTAATCTACAGTGGGGATGAATGCCTAACCTGGGAGAAGTAGAATGTGGGATTCTTGAATTAGGCTGGGGAGACTATGTGTGACTTAGGATCTATTCTCAGATAGATTGGACAGCCAGTCCTGTGTCATCCCCCCCCCCGCCTTTTTTTTTTTTTTTTTTACTTAGGTAGGAAATTGTTTTGGAAACAGTCTTCAGCATAGTCCTCTGCGGGTAATCTGTCCTTCTCCCTTATCTTGGCTGTTTCATAAGAGCCAGTGTGGTGAGTGGGTAAACCACAGGGAGTGAAGGCATAGAAGAGCCAAACCTGCTTAAGAAGCTTTTAGGGTTTGATAAGGGGCAGGTGATCATGGGTGGGGCCTTTAGCAGTCATCAATAGAAAGAATAAGTCAAGGAATTAGGTCAGCTGGTAAGATGGTTGGAGATGGTGTATAAGAAATGATGTGTTAGTATTCGTCTATCCTCATGAAAGAAAGTCACAGACGATAGATATAAAAGTGTGTGTGTGTGCAAGCGCGCATGTATGTGCATGTGTGTGTGCGTGTGTGTGTGTATGTGTGTGTGTGTGTGTGTGTGTGTGTGTGTGAGAGAGAGAGAGAGAGAGAGAGAGAGAGAGAGAGAGAAATCCATTGGCATTTCCAGAAGATGTCCCATGACTGACTCCTGTTGCAAATGTGCCTTTTACCACGGCAAGGTGATAAAATGCCACGACCCAATGCCAGAGTACAATTAAGGGCCCGTGGGATACAGCAGGCAGCCACTCCACACTTGAGAGTGTTCACTGTGTAATTAAAAGCGAGTGGAGGGGCGGGAGGCGGGGAATACAGTGGAGTAAGGAGCATTGGCTGAGGCATATTCAGACATGACATTTGCTGGATGTCGATAACCATCATGAGCTTGGCTTCTCTGCCCATGAAGACAAGAATGTCACATGCCAGTCAAAGGCAGAGCCGCCTAGCAGGGCTGGAGTCTGCAGCAAACAATGGAAGGGTCTGTTTGGCTCACCATGGCCCCATCTCGGGCTTTAATTGTGCTTTCTTTGTGTTGGTGGTGCCCACGTCCAGATTTCTGATGAGAACTGATGCATTCGGAGAGATAGCAGCCAGTGTGAGATGCGCTCGTCCCTTTCAAGCCGGGATTCTAGGCCATGCATAATCCCAGTGGAGCGGCTAAAAATAACACACCTGAGAAACAGTCTCAGGAATACTTACTTCTAAGACCCTTTTTAGGCAGTTTGGGCCCTTACAGAGTACACTTGTATAATGCCCCTGTCGCTGCCCAGTACATCTCCTTAAGCCATCCCAGTGTGTACCTCTCCCCTCCACCATGGCCTTCGTTGTTCTATTTATATGTCTAAGTAAATCTGCCTCCTCGTCCTTCGGCTATGTGGAAGCCGCTATTGGCCTGCCCTCGGGCCTCTCCTGACATCACACGGGCAAAGCAGTTGTGTGAGAAGATTCCAGATCACCCCAAGCAAAGAAGGGAACAAGGTCTTCCTTTTCCAACCCTCGAGAATGTCGCTGTTTTGACACCTCCCTAACCCCATGCACAGGAAAAAACCAGACTGTGTGTTCCCGAGACTGGATGTTACTTTGGGTCCCTGGCCAGTTCTTAGGAAGCGCACTCACCCTCTAGGAATGGAGGATATGTGTTTTAAAGGCGCCCTAGAAGTTCTTTAGAATACGTTACTTTTAAAAACCATCCCAGTCTGGAAACCACTCTGCCGAAAACTAGTGTGTTTGATGATCAAACAAGTTGGGTTTTCCTTCCGTTAGCACGGATTCAGTCATTAATCACAGAGGGGACTTTTCAGGCTGATGGCTCCACGTCCATGTCTGTGCTCTTCACCTCTTTCTACGTAGACGAGAAATGATTTTCATCCAAGTTATTTCGTTATGAGGCACCCACTCATGCCTGTGTTGGGCACCTGTGTTTACGAGTGTGGGTGCGTGCAGGTGCATGCACACATGGAGGCCTGAGGTTGATGCTGGGTGTCTGTCCAGAACTGTTCTCCACTTTTCTTCTTTGGCACAAGGGCTCTCCCTGAGTGTGGAGCTCAGTGACTCGGGTAGGCTGGCTAGCTGATGGATTTCAGAGATCCGCGTGTCTCTGTCCCTCTGCCCCCAGCACTGTGGTTATCATCTGGATTTTCACACAGGTTCCGGGGATCTGAACTCAGCTCCCCATGCTTGCAGGGTATGCACTCTAGCAATTGACCCACCTCCCTGGCCTATTTGTTTATTTCCTTATTAATTGATTGATTGATTTAACTAGTTAGTTAGTTTTTTTGAGATAGGGTCTCATTTAAGCCTAAGCTGGCCTCGAACTGACCATATAGCCAGTCATGACCTAGAACTCCTGACCCTCATGTCTCTTCCTCCAAAGTGTTGGGATGACAGATGTGCATTCCCATGATGGGTCTCCATCCAACCCTTTGCTCTAAGAACTCATTGTTACCCCTTTTCTAGTGACTGCTCCCTCTGTGTTCTTCTTAAACTCCAGAGCTGTGTTGGAGGAAAGAGGCTGCTTGTTGGTTCCTGGCCACCTGCTAGCTTAGACCCGAAATAATCACACAGAAACTGTATTAATTAAATCACTGCTTGGCCCTTTAGCTCTAGCTTTTTATTGGCTATCTCTTATATTAATTTAACCCATTTTCATTAATCTGTTTATCGCCAAATGGCTGTGGCTTACCGGGTAAAGTTCCACATCTGTCTCCAGCAAGGTTACTCTCTCTGACTCCACCCTTCTTTCTCCCAGCTTTCAGTCCAGTCCTCCCTGCCTAGCTCTGCCCCACCCTGCTCTGCTATAGGCTCAAAGCAGTTCTTTATTCATTAACCAATAAAAGCAAGACCTCCCACACCAGAGCTGTAGATCCCCATGGCAAAGGTTCACAATGGATGAATTTCCAGAAGTTTTCTTTCTTGCTCACACAGATCGGTGACTAATGGCTGCCTGTGGTTTCCTCTGGCAAGTTCTGGAAGTCAGAGTCTGGATTCCCTGAAAATGAATGTGGTGATAGAGACAGAGGTCCGTGCCTCCTCCATTCAGGAGGGAGGGTGATGGTGACATCTGGAACTTTCTGCTGTTGATTTCTTGAGATCTGGTTTTCCTATAGTTCACGAGAGCAATGGTTTCAGTGATGTGGCAGATATAACATACAACTGCGTATGTTATACACATAATTCTAGGGCAATTCTTGGACCTCTCCAATTCTCCCATTCTGCTTCCCACTTCATCTGAGGTGTTATGGGTGGTTCAAAGGTGCTTGTTCTTGAACCAGACATAGGGAAAAAAAAAAAAACATGTCATGGCTTCTCTTGGGTCAAGACCCCAGGCTGTTCTAGTAGGAGGTCTGTAATGTGGGAACCATGAGTGAACTGTCCTATGTACAAGCTTTGCTGGAAGGATTTGGAGCTGACCAGGGACGTGACTTACAACCCAGTTCACAACTAGAAGTAACTACTCATTTCTGTAATGATTTCATAGGTGTCTGCCGGGTCAGACTGTAAGTCATTGATGAGCACTAGTTCCTGTATCCTCAACATTGTGCCCTCTGAATCTGGTACAGTGTCTCACACATGGTGCGAGTCAGTAAAAACTTACTAAGTAGGAAGCAAATGGACATCAAGACTATTAGGCCCTTGAAGTCACTTGTGAAAGTTCCCCGAAGGCCATCTAGTTAGAATGATGACTGCTCTGTGTGTCATTCCGGCCACCCTTTGCATTAATGTCACCCCTTGAAAGACGGGGGATTCAATTTGTCAGTTGCCTGCCCTGTATTTCTCTTCGAGTCATCTTTCCTCTTTCCAGTCAGTCATTGGCACAGTCTAGTGTCTCTCTGTGTCTCTCTCCCTCTCTCTCTCTCTTAATATGATCTTCAAGGCTTTTCAATTAAGCTCTGTTCAATTAGACAAGACTTCTCACTGACATCGAAAGAACTACCCACATGTTACATATATAATAATTATAAGTCGTATCAGGTCTTGGTCCTTAAGTAGCCATCTTTGCAGCTGGAGTGTTTTATTTCCAAGAGTGTCCTCTGTGTTCACTGCCTCTTGGAGTTACTCCCCAGTCGGCCAGTAGGGGTCAGAAGACTAGTTTTCATCTCCTCTTTTAAAAGGCTGGAACCTTTTAACCCTTAGGAACTTCCTGTCTTCTTTGGTCTTCCAAGATTGTTCCCAGGACCATAGCAACCAAATACCAAAATGAAATGGTTGTGAGCCTGAAGTTGGACAACAAGCATAGTTAGAAATTCCCAGAGTCCCCAGTTGCTAGCTCTCTGGCCTCAGAGACGGTCTCTTACGTCTGTCCCTCATGTTTCTTAGTCCTTCACACTGGTTGAATATTGTCAGAGCATTAGAGATAAACAGACAATGTCTTTAAATGGCCTAGAATGTTGCAGCTTGGTAGATGGCAAGGGACGCTATTGCAGTTGGAGGGTCTCCCTGGACTCATCCCCATCCAATCTTACCCTTTGGTTTTAGCAGGTGTGTGGACTGAAAATCCACTATGGACACAGCCTCCATGCTGTTTGCTCCTCTCTCAGGCAAGCACTCTGGTCCTGGGGCAGTTGCCTTGTGGTTCTTTTACCAGTCCAGGCTACAACTAGTGATTTTGCCGAATAGAAATGGAAGCAAGAGGGATTTTCCCAGAATACATCAGGCAAGGTCAGGTGCTAAAATGAAACTCTTACCTTCATAAAGGAGTTGCCCTTGGAAGGAGACTGGGAAAGCACCCAGGCGATGTCCTTAAGGAAGAGCGGATACGAAAATATGAGATGACCCCATGAGACAACATCAGGATTCTGAATGAGAACATTCACATCCTACCACACAGGGTACTCATTTGATTGGTGTTGATTCCTCCCAGGGCTTCTGGGCTCCATAGATTGGTAGATGTAAGGACAGATGTAATGTCCACCATGGCGGTTGGTTAGATGATGTCTGTGGAGGACCACTACTTCACAATAAGGTCTCCCTGTTGGGATAGCAGGCCTGAGTGAGCTCCCACTATTCCCAGATTGATTGTTTAAATAGAACAATGTTTCCCCCTCTGCCCACTGTCAATTGCAATGCCAACAGTTGCTTTCCACCGCATCCCATGGTGGGAAAGTCTGATTATGGCACTTCGTTAATGGGCATAATTAAAGTGTGCACCTCATGTTCAGCATATGTAGCCTCTCCATAATTCAGTTTCCGTTTCATTTCAATATGGATCTGGGGTGCTGGAGGCGTTTAGCTCCCTTACCTTTCTTGTCTCTGGATGTGATCCACCCATTCTCTGGTCATTGTCTCCACACGCTTTAAGAGCTCTCTTCCCTGGTTCTGCCGGAAGTTTCTGTCCCTCAGGAGCTTCCCCAACACATGACTGTGTGTCCTGACATCCTTCTTAGTTTTGTTGGGAGCACGGAGCTTGTGTGTCTATTGTCTCTTTCCTGCTGGTCTGTAAAAAGTGGTGGATTAGTTCCCAGTTCACTTTCGTATTTTATGAAGCCTCAGGCTCTTGTCTTGCACACGGTAAATACTTGAATGTATGTAAGGTGTGTGAGGCACTCAAAGAGCCCCATTTACCGTGCAACTTTTGAGATCGTTTCTATAATGAATCTTGTGAGCCAGGTCCCAAAGTAGCAGCTGGCAATCAATGAACAGTTTCTGGTCTCCTGTAAACTGGATGGAAAGCAGGATAAGCAAGGACCCAACACTTACATCCAGGATGCTGGAGATACCTGCTGGAAGGACCCTAGTCCCGTCTTTAGCACACCACACGAGGAATGATTACCTAAAGCTGACATTCAAAGCAAGGTCCTGAAGGAAGAGGAGTTTGGGAAAGTTATTGACTAAAGATGTTTAAACGGTACCCCTCAGTGTGATAAAAGATAAAAGGTGAGGCCTTTGGGAGGTAAATAGGCTTACAGGAGAGGATGAGGGTGGTACCCTCGTCACAGAGTTATTAAAATTGTAAAAGGAAGTCAGACCACAGCTTGCTCTCTGGCTAGATGAGGATGTAGCGCGGAGGCAGCCATCTGCAACCAGTAGAGAACCCTCACCGGAACTGGACCCTGCTGGAGATTTGAGCTGAAACCTCTAGCCTCTAAAACTTGGCAACCCCTGTTACCTGTCAACCATCCAGGCTGTGGGACTGTGTATTTCATTATGGCAGCTGGAGAAGACAGATGGTGCTAACGACAGGGGCAGCATGCGTGTGTCTGGGACACGAGGAGCAGCAAGGCCCTGTCCTAGAGAAGAAGGAAAATGCTCATTTACCGCCCGCCCCTACATAGCTTATCCGGCTGGGTGTGCAGCAAGGGAGAGGAGGATGACGTGTGACGTCTCACTGATTGTCACGACCCTGAAGGACTCACAGATCTGTCTTAGAATGCTGGACCCACTTCTGTGAGAGTAAAATAGAGCTGTCTTATTACATCACAGAACGTATTAAGATGTCTTGATTTTATACGGCCTGGGACTCTTGTGGCAAAGAAAAGTGTCAAACAAAACAAAAGCACCCCAAGTTTAGGAGTGAAAACCAAGGTACTAGAGTCAGGATTAACACCCCCTTCAAGGCTGTGTGCAGGTGTATGGCTCGAACAAGCCAGGTTCACAGTGAGACATTGTTCCCGGGGCCCTCACTGACAGCAAGGAGCCCTGGAGGGTCCCTTGAAGCGAGAAGGAATGTTTCTTGAGGGGCATATTGAGAAAGCACAATGCCTGGGAGCTTCTGGGGGCAAAGCTTTTTCGCCTCTCACTGGTGGGTACCTGATGAAATGCATCCCAATGTGTCATTGAAGTGTGCAGCCTCGCAGCCCCGTGGGGTCACCTGTCCCTCCCCCTGCTCAGACAGATCATTCCCCACAGTCTTTCTCGGCTTTTTGTCCCATGGCTTTTGTGCACCTCAAGCGATGGGGCTTCCACCTCCTCCCTTGGGAAGCCGTGCCGCACTCAGATAGAGCCAGCTCCTAAGCAGGTTGTCCTGATATTCAGCCCAAGTTTTCTTTTCTGTAATTACATCCTATCCCTCTCCGCGCTACCCCTTTGCGTGACCCCGAACAATTCTTTCCCTTCATCGGTGTGCCTACACCCTTGCTTGGGGAGTGTATTTGATCCTCCGTTCTTTTTGTCACGCTCTAGCCTTGCTTATTCCTGGCTTGTGCTGCAGGAACCCTTATGAGCAGCTCCTGCTGCTATTGGCTTTAATCCTCGTGGCTCCCCTGCTTTGATTTCTGTCCAATTTGCCTATTTCTTTCAGGGGTACTGAAGAGCCCAGAATGAACCCTAGGCTTCCTCACTATATTATTTATTAATCTTTTATATGGAAGATCTTCTCAATGATGATAAAGCAGGTTGGCTGGAAAATAAAAAATCCCTTTGAAAGACAGAGTTGATGTGAACTCCTGTGATCAGAACTCTGGGCACTTCAGAGAGAAATGAGTTTGCAGTCCCACCACCCAGCCCTCTGATATCCAGGCAGCTGTACTCCCTTGTACTGTGGAGGGCAGAGGAGGCTGGGATTTAGGGCACAGATGGATTCGAGTAGCCCTCCCCAGTCAGTCTCGCTCACCCAGCCTGGTCCCCAAGGCCAGACTCCAGGTCGCCCCTCAACAACTCTTCCTTTGACTCCTCCTCCTCCACAATTGGTATAACTGGATGGAAATGCCCTGACCTCTCTCTGAATAAGCCTGGTATTTTTGCTTCACTTGCTTCTATGACACTTCCTGTTCTCTATTTTATTCATATACCCCTTAGGAAGCTTCATGTAGAACCCACTCTGGCCACAGTAGTCTACTGGGGAAAAGAAACCAATGTAATTAAAATCGTAAGACAGAGAGTTCTGTCTGGCTTGGAGTTTCTAGTCCAAAGGAGGACAGCAAATAAACACTAGAACACAAGTGTGACTGAATGATGTGGGGTCGGGAAGCAAGAGTCAATTGGAGTCCATATGCATTCCCATCATTCACTGTGAGCCTGCGAACGTAGGATTGCCAGACACGGTGGTACACACCTTAGGAGGCAGAGGCAGGCATGTCTCAGTGAGTGACAGGTCAGATTGATCTACACAATGAGTTCCTGGTCAGCTGGAGCTGTAGAGTGAGACCTTGTCTTAGGATCATTTTTAACCAGGTTGTCTTAAGGCACCATCCCCACATATCAGTAGACAGGGAAAACCAAGACCAAGGCAAGAAACATGGTTAACAAGGTGCCCTGTCAAAGGCTAGCTTTTCTTAAAACCCGCATTGCCTTCACTGTTTAGATTCACAAAAAGGAATAAAAGACTTAGCAACATGTTTTGTAGTGGGTGGCATTCTGGGCATGCACACAGACATGTGTTATTACATATATGACATTAGGAAGAGGTTGGAGAACCAAGATTCTCATTTATCATGTAATGGAACCAGTCTATCTTTGTGTGTGGTATGGGAAGGGGGTCCTGGGGATTGAACCCAGGGTCTCACACACTTGGAAAAGGGCTCTATGACTAAGATACAACCCAAGTGTAGTACTGAGAGCAGATATCTCAGAGAATGTTTGTTCAGGTCAAAGATTGCTGCATAAAAATGAAACATGAGTCATATTTGGAAAACCTCTGGGTATTTGGGCAACTTTCAGTATCATTTGGGCTTGATTGTGTTCTGGCATTTTACTTAGCATGTGCCTAAATGATCATTTTGTTTGTTTAAATGAATGCATGGCCACCTCTTCTCCTGTATCTTGTGCTCTTGAGAGCTGAAAACAGTCTTTCCAACAAACGGTGTCCAGCCAAGCAGATGATCGCAGTGATGAGACCTGTGGACATTTTCAGCAGTCACTGGTGTGAAGGAAATAATGTTGGTTTTTAGGGAAAGAGATCTTGTTTTTCCCCTGCTTATTATTTTCATGTATCTGCAGGGATTCCTGGGGGGGGGGCGGGAGGACGTGCGTGCACGCAGCAAGAGACTGCCTGTAGCATACATAGACAGTTCTACCAGCTGGTTTGCCCTGAGTTTTCATGTTAGTGTCTGAGAGCGGGGCAGAAGCACCTGTGCCTATGACTCCAGGGAGGTCCACGGGGCAAACTGGGGAAGGGCAGCCTTCTCATGCTTCAGGAGGCACCTTTGTGTCAGATATCTTGCCTGTGCCCTCAGCACCCTGGTGCCTGTGGGCTGTGTTTCTGGGGCTCACCTTAACTGTACCCTCAGTGCACAGCCTCTGACCAGTTAGAGTGCGTATTCATTCTCTAGCAAATCTTTCTCTGTTGAGCTGGGCATCAAGGGAGGAGCAAGAAGTTGGGTGGCAGTGGTGTGTAGCCTCTGGGCATCTTCTCCGAAACCAGGTATAATTCTGGCCCATTCTTTTACAAAAATAAATACTAGTTTCAGCATCTTTTTATTTTTATTTAAATAAATCTTTATTACTACTGTGTGTGTGTGTGTGTGTGTGTGTGTGTGTGTGTGTGTGTGTGTAGAAACCGGAGAAGTATTTTGTGGCATTGGTTCTCTCTTTCCACCTTTATGTGGTCTCTGGGGATTGAACTCCAGTTGCCAATAAGTACATTCAACCTTTACCTGTTGGGCCATCTCATTGGCTTGTGTTTAGAGTATAGAACCTGCTTATGGTGATATACCCAGGGACTCTCTGTTGAAGGACACTCTTCGAGTAGCTATCAATTGGAAATAGCTTCTTGGCTTGGGGTGCGTGGATTTCACTATGATGATGATGATGATGATGTGTGTTTCTGAGAGAAGGGATGAGGTTGGGTGGGTGAATGGATTGAGGGAGGATATGGGAGGAGTCAATTAAAACACATTGGATGAAATTCCCTCCAAATTAAAAAAAAACATGTAAAACTTACAGAGTAACTGTTAACACCTTAGATTCTGTAAGCAGACAGCACTGACTACATCCTCTTCTGTCACACAGGATGATAGTGTCTCTCTCGTAGATTGTCACAAGCAGAGTTACATACAGAAAGTATTAAGCCTAGTGTCAGGCTGCACGTTTGTGCAAGGACTTTAGTAAGCACCTCACGGACTCTTGTATGTGATCTTTACAGTAGCTCGCGAACACCATGGTGGTTTTTTGACTAAATAACTCACGGGGTTCTAATTCAAGTGTGAGGTGTGTTGGTACTCCTTTCAAATCCTCACCACTCATCACACTGGGGCCTGTCTGATAGTCGGCATTTGAATGGCTTATTGGAACTATGGCTAAGCTTTGAACTCCATTGTTGGGCCAAGAGTGAGGGAAAGGTTATTTGTGTGCAGCCTGAGGGTGTGCTTTCCATAGTGGAAGCAGTCTGTTCAATGGTCTCTCCTTTACATCTCCCGGAAGTATCATGATATATAAACATCCAGGCAAGTTTGAGAGATCATGTCTAGCCAATGTGGAGTTGCTGTCACCTGAGTGTGGTAGTGTGTGCAAAACTCACCACGCTACCCTGGTGTTGCCGAAGCTGAGTGAATGAATGAGCTCACGAGAGAACAGCTCCACTCCTTAGATACACGTGAGTCTGGAGTGTGAGTGGGCCTCCAGAAGTCATTCCAGACTGTCTGCATCCTCCTCCTCCTCCTCCTCCTCCTTCTCCTCCTCCTCCTCCTCCTCCTCCTCCTCATCCCTTGGTAGTCATACCACACGGACACGTTCATCTGCCCAACCCCCATGGGCATTCTCTTTTGCCTGTCTGTATTGGGTGTCATAAGATCTTCACGACACCCTGTCTTACCATTTGGATGTGTTGTTTTCATTAGTGTGACAGACACTGAGGGAAGGGGGGGGGCTCTATTTCTGCATGATTTAATAATATCAAATAAAAAGAGGGTCATAAAAATGTAGTGAGTACAAATTCTCTCTGTATGTAGACTAAAAGCCAAAGGAAGCACCGTGTCCATTAGAAGCTTGTAAAGGCTTCTTGCTTTTGGAGCAGCACAGATTCAATTTGTTTGTTTCCTAGCGTTTCCTTTCAAATGCGATGATGCGATGTTAGGTCCCTACTCTTCGTACTGTTCTGTGTAGGCTGCTAAACTTTTCCGTACCCTTTGAGAGATAAGAAAGGAACCATCAGCTCAGGGAAGGTCAAGCCACTACACCCACCCATGTCTGTTCCAATCTCTGTTTCCTTCTCACGGCTTTTCAAGATGGCAAACAAATGCATGGGTGCCCTGATGAGTAGTTAAAGTTTACTTAATTTACTCTCCTTCAGGAGGAAAAAAGTATTATTTTTCCCAGAATCCCTTAAGAATCCATTTCTATAAGAATATGATTGGGGACTGTTGAGGTGGTCAGTAGAGAAAGGCGCTTGCTGCCAAGCCTGACAGCCCGAGTTTAACTCTAGGATGCCCACAGTGGAAGGAGAGACTTGACTCCTTAATATCTCTCTCTCTCTCTCTCTCTCTCTCCACACACACACACACACACACAAAGTAAAGAAATAAAAATAATGTAATTGGGAAATGTTGGGCAAACAACGTATTGATCGTCTCATCTTCAGCGGACAGGGTAGCTTGTATTGTGTGTCTCTTCCCATGCCTTCGTTTTTGTCGTAATTATCTTAGCTCTTCAGAGGGATAATGGCTATATAGAATGGTATATTTCCCACATACAGTCCAACTTTTCCTCCATCCCCCTTTTTTCCCCCATAGGAAACATTTTCAAATGTTCCTTTAGAAAAATATTCTCCATGAAAAAGTAAAATGGTGTGTCAAAACATTTTTATTTTGCAAAATTTAAATGCACCTATAGACAGTTTCTCACTGGTTAGGATAAAAACAAAACAGAAGCCAAGGCTGCACATGGCCTAAGCCCAAGATAAACCCATTTCCCCTAACTGGAAAACAAAGATGACTCAGGAAATTCCAAAGGCCCGGTGACCAGTATCCATCACTGTATGAAATAAAATCACCTGAATGTTTAAGGGACATGTCCATTCCTGAGTGTACCAGACTGGGCTTTGGGATGACTTGAGACTTCAAAGTTTTCCTTCATTCTCATGTGATTCTTAAGGAGGCTTTCCACTGGTCAAGGTTACTTTGGCTATGAAATATGGGGAGTGTCTTTAAAGGCGCGATCTGGAAATGCCATCCTGGGGGACTCAGCAGTTCCTAGCTTGTCAGTATTCTCTAAGCTCCATGTGCCCGAATAATGATGAGCTTCATCGAGGAAAAATTGTCTGGATGGTGTTATAAATTATATCATGGTTATTAATTATAATGCTACCATTGCAGAGTTAAACTGCATTGTACCATTCACAATAACATCTCAGAGTACCCCCTAAAAGATGCAGTATTGAATTAGTTTTTACCTTTCGTATTTAAGTACAATAGTTTGATGATATATAAATATTAAAATTACCTTTCATCCCATTTTTCAGAGATAGTCACTGTTCACATTTTGGAATCTGTTTTCTCCCCTTGCTTGGGGGCATGCGTAAAAATGCATTAAACTCTATGTGGACCTCCTGAACATATATATGTATATATGTTGATACACACACACGTATATGTTTATACATGTGGAGCTTAATGTCATATAACATTCTATCCTGTGGCAATAGCATCATGTGTTTAACCAGCCTGCTATCTGTCATTGTCCATCACACTTTGATGAGGATCTCTGATTTCTCTATGGCCCTCTCCTAGAAGCACACTGGCAGGAGCAAAGGATGTGAGGATTTTTAAACTTTTGATGCAATACGAAAGTACTTTCCAGAGAGGCTATTCCAGCTCGGGTTCTCTCCACAGCCATTGTCTCGTTCAGAGAGTGCCCTCCTCACCGTCCCTTCTCATGGGTGGACATCCTTGCCATTTTAGTAAGGATCTGCCGCAGTTAAGATGGCCAAAAGTAAAAGTATAAAAGTAAAAAATATCCACAAGGAGAGGCTGAAGTTTAAATCCCAGGCAGTAAACACAAATGGACAAAGGCCTCTGGTTCTTCCTGGCGCATCCTCTCCTAATTCGTAAATGAGACTCTCTTCTATCTAAAGAGGCTGACAACAGTTCTCTGTCTCCTAGACCATTAACTGTCCTTGAGATTGTGTGTGTGTGTGTGTGTGTGTGTGTGTGTGTGTGTGTGTGTGAGAGAGAGAGAGAGAGAGAGAGAGAGAGAGAGAGAGTTGCGTTAGTGCACATGAATAGGCATTTTAGGACTTTTCCCTAATGATTAGTACTTCTGAGCCATTGTAATGTTTACCGCGTGTTTGCCCAGCTCCTTGATAAAATGTCAGCCTCTTTCCCTTTCCTACAGTGCTAGCGAAACAGGGCTTCCCTGCAGACAACCAGCTGAAATTTTCGAGCTTACTACTTTAGTCTAAACTTCCTGAGATGGCTTTAGAGACTCCAAGGATAATTTTAACGGACAGTTTCTTGAGGACAACTGGAAGAATGTCACAGGTCATCTCATCAAGCCCCAGTCCCAGGACCAAATCAGAGACAGAGCGGGGAAGTCGAACACTAATATTTTTCATTCACAGAAGCTGGGCCAGATGTCTTCAGAGAGTCATCCCCAAACCGGTTTTTCTGATCTATGACTGGGGTGGTCAGTAAAGGGGCGCAGACTCGGTTCCAGTGCTGGGAGGAGATAATCCCCTTCTGAAGGACAGTGAGCGATGAAACCATCCAAAACAAGCTCTTTCAGAAGCAGGCAGCTTGGTGGGAGGTTTCTACCTATAGGGTCAGTCTAGGTGAGGGAGGTTCCCGGATTTCTTAACTTGAATGACAAGTCTGCGCGACACAGCATTGCCACTCCTCGTGTCCCCACTCAGATCCAAGCAGGCTATCACAGAAGTGCTGCCGGACGCCTTATTAGTGCAAGATATGAAAATGCGCTATGAAATGAGAAGCCGCAGAAAACCCGGGGAGACTATTTAGAATATTGGAGGCATTAGACTTGGGTAGGCGAGACGGAACACAAGTGATTCCTACTCTGTCTCTGAGTTGACTGAATGGCTTTCCCTCTTTTGATCCAATCTGTGAAACCGAAGCAATGTCCTCCTTTAGACATCTTAGAAATGCGAAAGGCATTTTTTAAAAAAAAAATTCCTAGGGAATTTATAAGATACCTATTAGTTTCCAAAATGGTGTTTGCGAGGCTGGGACATTTTTAAAGGAAAAAAAAAATATGCCCTAATACGTCTCGTTCTATTGCAAGCCAGTGACTGGCTTACTTAGTGAGGCACACTCTGCTGTGGAGGGGGTGAGGCTCAGGTGCACTCCAGCGAGGTGAGTAGCCCCTCAACACGGGCAGAGAAAACGAATCCCGTGTGAGTGCCCAGCTCAGATGCTTTCCCACCCCCAGCCCATTGAGTCTAGCTGCCCTTGATTAGCCATCTGAATGCACACTTTTGTTCTATTCCTGGCTGGCAGGGACTGTTAATTACTAAACATGGTACACTAAAAGAAAAAAAAAAGGCAGAGAGCCCTGTTTGGTAAAGTTTTGTTTTAGGTCCAGTCATTTGCATTGGCAGCTGAAGTAAAGGAAACCGTCCCAGATACACCTGACTAACTTGGGTCTTGCATTCCCGGCACTCAAAAGTACAGTGCTTATGGTAATGAATTTTATCTATTACGAGGGAAAACAATCACCTTTGATGACATTATAGAGTAAACACATTTAACAGCATGCTGAATTGCTGAAGTATCATTTTCAACGACCTCATTAGTGTCACTTAATTAAAACTTCCTGCTCTTGACTTTGATGCCGGTGCAGGCAAAAAACACAGGGGGAATTGAACAAACAACAAAAGGGCGGGGGCCGCCTTTTCTGGCGATAAATCACGGGGGTTGCTAATGAAACCAAATGATGTACCTTTTTTCTCCCGCAACTCCGATAAAAAATAATACGAAACGCGCAGCGGCTTTGCATCAAACAAATTAATCAGCTGTCAGCCGATTTGCCTTTATAATAATCTTTTGTACTTATTGATCATTTAGAAGGGAGGGGGACGTTTGTTTCCGTCTCCGCACACAAGCATTAGGTTGGCGGTAATTAAAGCCTTAGCTTCAGAAATGCCATAATAACCGTTAATTAGCAGGATGCTATTTTCAACATAATTTGCTAATTAGGCAGCGAACTGGTATAGTGTATATACCTAATTACGAAGGGTCCTGTTCTGTAGACACGTGTGACTGGGGTGTAAATGACACCATTATAGGGGTCCTCACGGATTTTTTTAGAAAATAGTTTGTTCAGAGTGCTTGGCTCTTTAGGGACTCCTTGGTGTAGGGAATGCTATTACTCTTGGCTCTTTTGTGTGAGGCTTAGAGGGGGAAAACATTGGATGGAGTCCTGTTATTTCTTTTATCTAGACTGGGAAAAGGCGGGGCCATGGCTTCCAAAGAGGCCTTGTCATGGGTCTCTGATACAGAGGCTGATAATTTGGCCTTGAAGTTACTCATAATCTACCAGGAAAAACAAATGTTCTCCGTTAGCCTGACACACAGGACTCATCTGTGAGTCAGAGTGCTAGGAACCTGTTCCTACTGGATGTCCTTGGGTACCTTGATTCGTCTGTCACATATCCGTACTACCGTAGCTTGGGGGTTTTCTGCCTCACTATGTGGGACGAATCTGGAATCCCAGCACTTGGAGAGCAGGAACACCAGAAGTTTCAAGTTATATTCAGCCGCATAGTAGTTCTCATGGTAGCTTGGACTATGAAACTCTCAAAGGCAACAGGCAAAAAAAAAA
>NW_026067912.1:2487356-2526135 GCF_014885135.2 Alexandromys fortis | reverse complement strand
GAGGAGAAAGAGAGAGAGAGAGAGAGAGAGAGAGAGAGAGAGAGAGAGAGAGAGAGAGAGAGAGAGAGAATTTTCAGATAGACAAACTAGCTTCCTGGATCATAATAGCCGATTTCTTCTTAATGTTTTACCTTGTTTCAAATATTTCTTTATTCCCTTTAAACGAAATGAAAACTTAATTCAATAATAGATGAGCTCCAGAGGCGAACGGGAGTCACTTAACTTAAATCTTTTTGTAGAGGTTCCCACTTAAGCGGCTTGAAAGGCAGTAAATCAGGCTGGAGAACGGACATCCCAATTTCATTGCTGTGCTGTAGAGAGCTGAATTAATGGCCTTCTTTTTAGGATGTATGGATGCGCTTCCCAGCTGCTGAGCCTGACAGTGTTATGGCTCAATTAATGTGATTTTGATGTAATTGCAGATAGGGAACATCATGCTGAAAAATTACATTTTTTTTAACATAAGAATTACATCGTATCATCCAGATGTGGGTGGAGGGCTAGTTTTTAAAGCCCATTGTAATATGTAATGGAGTTTTTCTTAATTTTGATGATGTTTCTCTAGGCGAGGGAGAGAATGATGAGTCCACTAGGCTACTTATTGAGCATATACTATGTGTGCTGCTGGCGCTCAGCACTTGCGGGGCTCAGCCCACTACTCCAGCATTCGATTTCATCGTCCCTGAAAGTGAAGCAGTCGCTAGCATCGCCCCACTGTAGAGATGAGAAAAAAAGAGTCTAGGAGATGAGAAAAAAAGAGTCTAGGGCAGGCTAGGGATAGAAACTATGTGTTTCCGACACCCTGAGGTCTTAATGAACTGTCTTATATGTTGTGCTCATGAACTGTTGGCTGTGGCTGCCAGCAGAGGAATGATCCGTGGTGTCCCAAGCAGCTTTGTAGGACATAAGCAACCTGGCAGTGAGAGGGGAAAGGTCAGCTACGCCATCCGAGTGTGATGGCTCCGCCTGCACACTTCTGGTGTGTCTGACTCGATGCCAGGTGAACTCACTAAACCCTGGCATTGGTGAGCTGGCTCAGTAGGTTAGGGTGTGTGCAACCAAGCCTGATGTCCAGAGTTTGTTCCTGGGGACCCACACGACGACAGAAGATAATCAACTCCTGTACCCTGTTCTCTGTTCTCCACATGTGTGCATGCATACACACGTTTACACACATACACACACACAATATAAATTAAAAGTTTTTAAGCATTCTTAGCTCATTTCTTCAGTTGCAAAGAGGAATAATTGTGGCTAACTTGAATAATTTACATAATTTGTTACAAAAGGCGCCCAAGCGTGCGTGCGTGCGTGCGTGTATGTGAACATGTACATGTGGAAACTAGAGGTCAACCTTAAGTTTCTTTTCTCAGGCACAGAAACACAGTTTACCTTGTATTTTTTTTAAAGGTTTGCTGGCAGGGCAGTGGGTAGTGCACACCTTTAATCCCAGCACTCAGGAGCAGAGGCAGGTGGATCTCTGTGCGTTCAAGGCTAGCCTGGTCTACAAGAGCTAGTTCCAGGACAGGCCCCAAAGTTACAGAGAAACCCTGTTTCTAAAAGCCAGGAAAAAAAAAAGGGGTATGTTTGCTACTTTTATTAGTGTGTGTGTGTGTGTGTGTGTGTGTGTGTGTGTGTATACATGCACTCACCTGCAGATGGCAGAGGTGTGTGGACTCCAGAGTTACAGGTAGTTGGAGCCACTCGATGTGGGTTCTGGGAATGGAACTCAGCTCCTCTGCAAGAGCAGTATGTGTTCTTAATTGCTGAGCTATCTCTCTAGCCCCGTTCCTTTTGCTTTTTAAGAAAGGGTCCCTCCTTGGCCTGAAGCCTACCAAATAGGCTGTAGTGGTTGGTTAGTGAGTCTCTCCAGTGTTGGGAGATGTGTCACTGTGGCTGCACTGCCATGCCTAGCTTTCTTCCTTTTCATTTCTTTATTTAAAAGTAGGTTCTGGGGACCAAACATACATCCTTGTGCTTGCATGGTCAGCAGTTTGCAGGGTGGGGCATCTTCCGTGAGGTATTCAGACCAGGGTCTAGACCATGGGGATCAGTGACAGCTGAGATTACTGCTACTAAATTCACACAAGCCAGCAGGGTCATTGGTCTTGTCTAATAGAAATGTTTCTGCCTCTTCTTATCTGTTGGTGCAGGCTGCCTCTGGGAACTTGGCTGCCAGTGTTTTCTGGGAAGGACCCAGAGTGGCATTTAGCATAATATGGGTGGTGCCTACTGGCACTGATGTTAAAAAGTCTTTCTGCATTTTCTGGAGCCATTTTCATTTCTGTATCATTAGAATAGATAATGATAGGAGCTCAGTGAGTGATAAACCATGGCCTCGCTGTCCATAGCTTTATCTCTCAACTCAACCTCAGCTCTTCAAAAAAAAAAAAAAAAAAAAAAAGAGTTAAATAAAGGAAATCCTTGGGGTCCCAGGTGACAGGATGGAGAACCGAGCCATGGTCTGAACTGAAACTCAATTCAGGAAGTTTCTTGGATCCTGAAAAATGAGTCTAGGAGACATCAGACTAGTAACAGCTATGGGATTTCGGCCCCCGTGTATCTGACATCCCGAGACCTTAACTTGAAAACCCAGGTCAGGAGACAGCACAGTGGAAAGCCCTGATGTGGATGAGGATGGTCAAGGTGGTACCTGACATCCTATGCAATGCTCACAGGACCGCTGCCAGTGAGTGAGAGTGAGTATTCTCCCTGTGTGCTATAGGGAAAAGTGGAGGTCAAAGTTAAGTAGTCTGTCTAAGGGCACATAGCTGGAAAGCTCTCGCTGCGGCCTCCACCTCAGCACCTGCCTCATGTTGCAGAGATGAGGGGAAGCCACGTCTAATTAGGCCAGGGTAGGGCTGAGGAGATGCTGGATTGCTTTGGCTTCTTGTAATTCCTCGTATCAGCTAGGAAGCCTGGCTTTCACACTGGTCATCACTATGTAAATAATAATGTTCTCCATTTGTGGTCATATTGATTGAGTTACAATTAATAAATTGCTAATGTCCCTATGGACTATTTATTAAGAAAAACTATTACATGCAAATAATACTGTACAGTAAATCCCAGGCACATTCATTGCTGTGAGTCAAAAATCATTTAAACATGATAATAATTGCAGTGGGTTGGAAAATTTCAATACATAATGATTCAGATTTGCATGGTGATGTCATTACTTCTCAGCATTGCCTTTTAAATCAATATATAAAAATTAATATTAAATTTCAACACTACATCCAATACGTTAATACAACACATAGCGCTATTATTTACTTACAAATAAATGAATAAAAAAATAAGCCAGGAACTTGGCATATGGTTGAAATATAAATGGGTGTGCGTTGCTAGTTCTTTTTAGAGATTATTTTTACATTTAATGTGTCTGTGTTTATGTATGTAAATGCCATGCATATGCAGGTGCCCATGGAGGCCAGAAGAGGGCTTCTGATCTCTCAAAGTTTTGGTTATAGGTGGCAGTGAGCCCCTGTCGTAGGTGCTGGGAACTGAACTGGGGTCCTTTTGAAGAGCAGCAAGCATTCTTAACTGCTGTGCCAGCTCTCGTGCCACAGTGTCAAGATTTTGAAGAACAATTCATACTGGGAAAGGCTTGTTATTGTTGATGTTTTTTTTTTTTTGAGAGGGAATCCAATCATACATTAAAGACATATTTAAATGGGGGAAGCATAAATAACATGTATCAAAGAGGCTTACTAGCTTTTATGATTTTGCCATCTTAGGAGCTTCAAGCTTGACATTTACTGACTGAATGCCTTTGGCACTATTTTCATACTTTTCATTTCTCCCAGCATCTACCCCAGCAGATCGTGGCCACACAGGCCATGGAAATTAGCACCTTTAGCAGTCTGTTCTGATGTAGGAATACATCAAGTCTCTTATGACCTTTTACACAGTGGGCACCAGGTCAGGTTGCAGCTAATTTCTCCCCCAACCCACCACAGCTACCACGAAATGGAAGCAAGAAGGAAGTAGGCATTTGTTATCTTCTTCAGCTCGTCCTGGCTATGTGGGTCTTCATGGTGTTGGGCCACTGTCTCCTGTTTTGTCACCCTTCTGGGTCTGGCTTCTGTTTCCAAGGCCACTTGACTGTCACAGATGGCTACTGGGGCTCCATCTTGACCCCAGCCTCACATCTCTGGGGATGGAAAGGGAAGACTCTTTCCATAGAAGAAGAGCTTCTCGTTGCTTTGCACATTAACTTGTTAGCATTAGTCCCAGAGCCACAGAGGGAGCCAGAAAATGTAGCCAGACCTGGAATTATCTACAAATCTAGATAACCATTGTAACTAGACTTTCCCACAGTTTCTCTCATCTTTAAGGAGTCATGGAGGCTTCAGAACTCCTAAGAAAGTTAAAACTCCTCTCACCTGAAAGTATACATAGGTAAACTTTTACATGTTGTTTGAGAGCATCCAAGGACTTTGTGAAGCCCATGTGCTCAAGAACCCAAAATGGAAACCCCTATATCAAAAATTCAACCTTAGGGGTTGGGGTTGTAGTTTGGTGGTAGAGAGCTTGCCTGGGATGGGCAAGATCTTGAGCTGGAGTCCCAGCGCTGTAATGAACAAGGGGAGGAATGAAGCAATTTGTTCTTTCCTTCATTTGGCTATCTCATTATTTAATGTCCATTCCTTCAACACAGACCTTTTTCTTCTTTGTTTTATGCTTACTTTGTTTCTGGCAACAGAGATGTGAACGAGGAAGGCGAGGGACTTGTCTTGTTGCTCTTGCATCCCAAGGAGGAAATGGACAACAGGCAAGATAAAAGTGACTTGTGGGTCTTGGGGGAGATGGCTCAACAGATAAGAGAACTTAACTGTGTAAACGTGAAGACCTAAGTTAAAACCACCAGTACCTGTGTTTAAAAAGCCAGGTGTGGACATCCACACCTGCAACTCTAGCCTGGTGGGAGATGGAGACAGGGAGGATCCCTGGAGCTTTGCTGGGTATCAGCTCTATTTGAACTTCAGTGAGGAACCCTGTCTCAAAGGAATATGGGAAAAAGCGATAGACAGGGATATCTGACATCTGACATCCTCCTCTGGCACCCATATGCATGGGTTCACAAACACACAAACACACACACACACACACACAAAGTGACATGTGTTACTGGGTAAAATAAAACAGATTTCTGTAGTATGGAGTTGACTCATGGCCAAGGACAGGAGTTACTTTGGGAAATTCTGATGCCCTTTCCAGGAAAAAAAAAATAGCTTCTAAGCTGAACGAAGAATACAGGGAGCCATGATATAACAGGGGACATTCCAGGAGGTGGGAACAGCATGTACAAACACCCCAAGATGGGACTCGGTTTAGTTTATTTCAGTAACAGAATGAAAGGTAGACAAGAAGGACGTGAGATAGTCTTAGAGCAGTGGGCAGGAGTTAGGCCACAGTAAGGAGCTGGATTTCCGTCTACAGGCAGTGGAAACCATTTGGGGGCAGAAGCTAAACTGAAAAGGAAGGGTAGGCTTGCCATTCAGTTTGCTTTTTTTTCTCTCTCTCTCATGTCCTTGTCAAACCAGTGATGGAGAGTTTCTTACCAGTGGTGTCCAGGGTTGTGCTCTTTGCCAGGGTGTTATCATGTGGCTTTAGAAACACCCGATGGACCACACTGAAGTGGCCCTGCCCTCTGGAACACCTTTGTGTGGGAAGGATAGCGAGTGTGGGAAGGTGGGATGAGCCAAGGTGAAAGCCAAGGCTCCCAGTGATCCACCTTGTTCTCCTTCACTTGTCCCAAGGCAGCACTGATGGGCTGGCCTGCCTGAGCCCCATAGGGAACCCAGGAAGGGAAAGTTAGGGGATAAACAGATCCCTGGGAACAGAAGATTTGGTCTTGTAATTCTCAGGAGGACTGTGCTTTGTCAATGACACATCTGGGCTGTGGGGAAGGCCCCCAGGGCTTACAAGAGCAAGAGATTAAAACTGCACCATGGCGTGCAGACAAGTTTCAGGGGTGAACTTAGAATGGTGTCAACTGAGAGGAGACAGAGTCCCTGGTTGGCTTTTGCACTCACGGGCAATCGCTTTTGACACTCCATATTGGTGGGTCCACTTTTCGTCCATGACCTGTGAATGCTTTTGATTCCAAATCATTGAGTTTTGGCTATGGCAAGAACCGTAAAGTGAACTAGAACCCATCCTTGGGTTGAACTCATAGAGTAAAGATATGGCTGGCCATTGCTTGTTGACTGGAGGGTTTTTTTTTCCAACCTAGGCTTGGCTTAGGTAGGGTAGCTAATACTGTCATCTGGCTTTGCTATGATGTGGCTCTCTTCCCAACTCACATTTGAACTCACACACTCTTTCATTCTCCCCCGGGACAGTAAAACCTTTGGAAAGTCAAAAAGCTTAATCAGAACCAAGGTTCTGAAATCTCACTGAGTGACCCCAGTGAGGACCCTCTGAAGCTAGGGACATTTCCTTTACAAAATAGTTGGAAGCGGCAGGAAGCTCAGGAAATCCTGAGAGATGGATTTATTTTCAACATTAAATTGAGAATGCCAGAGAAGTTTTAATTGGTAATTTAATGAGAAAGTTAGAAAGGAGGAAGCCAAGATTTTATGACTAAGATAAGGTTGGACATTCATTTTATCTTGAGTATAAATATTTCTGGGCACTGTTTAAAAAAAAAATCTTAAAAACTGCCCCCTGTCGGGAGGAAGGGACAGCATTTGTTAGCGATTCCTAGGGGATTTTAGTGTTTAGAAGTTAAGGGGCGAAAAGGTACCCCATAGCACTGAGCAGTCTAGTTGTAGCTTAATGAAGAGCCCCTCCCCCACTAGGCTCTTTCCCCATGTGGCCCTCCCTAACACCATCTAATTGGCTAATTGCAGGCTCAGCCTTTCACTTGGGCTGCAATTAGCCACTTACTTCTTTGCCGATACAAGTGGCCACTTGAATTCTCAAAAAGTCTATTGTGAATTCAGTCATTGGTGTGTCCAATTTCACCTGGACAGAGAAGAGGTAGAGAAAAAAAAAAAAAAGAAAGAAAGGAGAATAAATAATAGTCCTTGAAATTGAATCCCTGTGAATTCTGGCTTGGGTATTGTCACTACTTCTGAAGTGACAATAATGGGAACAGATTGTTTTCTTCCTTGGGAAAAAAAAACGTATATTCAACATAAAGCGCACACAGATATCCTCTTAGCGCAACACTTGCTTGTCCTTAATGTCTGGCATGACACACCCACCCGCTGGCTCTGAGCTTTGTAAACTTTCAATCTCCCCTTCCAAGCCTCTAGACCTGCTCCCTTTAATTTAATTGGCTGTCGTTATCTTTCTGCAGAAAATGAATGCGCTGATCTCTAAAGTAGAGCGATACCTCTGTCCTCTTTGCAACGCATAAGGTTCTGGAGAATGGGAAATGTCCACCCTCATCCCATGCTGTCTCAGAGCAGAGTGCAAGAGCGATTGTTTTCCTATTCCCCTTTGATGTGGCCTGCCATTGTTCTGCTGGGTCAAAGGGACTTACCTGGGGGTTGACAGACAGAAGTAGGCAGGTTGCCACCGGTTTCTCTGAGGAGGGCATGAGAGCTCCCGAAGCAAACTTGAGGAAGCTACTGGGTAGAAAGTTGCTTTGGGAGAGAAAATTCCAGGAAAGAGATTATGACCTAGGTTGCTACAGAGTGTCAAGGACAGATGGGGAGAAGATATGAATCAATATATGTCATCGGCACAGATGGTATAGCCATACAGTGTCCACATCCTGCTTTTCCAGTCCCTGAAACCGAAATTAATAATGCCTTCATTATAGGCAGTAGCTGCCAAGCAGCTGAGAGGGCCCAGCGCAGGAGAGCAGCCCTGGTGTTGGAAACAGACTGTCTCTCTCCCCTACCCACCTTGAAATGCTATGGATCACAAATGGAGAAGGAACCACCTTAGCACGGTGACTTGGATAATGAAACACACCCCAAACAGTAAAACTGGGTGGGTTCACGTGCAATGTTACCCCCGTGATTCCAGTAACTGCGGCTCTGGGTATTGAAGGTCTAAGAGCTGCGTTGTAAGTACAAAAGGAAAGTTTAGAAAAAAAAAAAAAAAAGCAACCACAAACCACCAAAACAAGCATTGGCACAACTCTACAAGCCCTGGCTAGTAACGATGGCTTCTGTATTCATGCCGTGGACTAATGAGTGGGCTCTCACACATGCCGGCGCAATTTGCAAGTCACAGATTGCATTAGGTGATACAAACGGCTCATTTGTGAACCTGAAGGGTGACCTTTGGCAGGACTATCTGCTGACCTCAAAAATATTAAAGAAAGGTCCTTTCACCTTGCCATTGTCTCCAAATGCCAAAATAGCCCAATTAAAAACCCTGACTTGGAACCACGGGAGCAGATGCGAGTCCTAAAGGGCATTAATTATCTTCAGTGTCAGCTGGTTGTGTAACCGGGGCCAAACGCGAGCTTGGAAAGCTATTAAGGCACCGTGGTACATGCATCGGGCCCAAGATTTTAATTCCGAGTAAGGTGTTTGATTTGGGTTTATTTAGGCTAACAGTATGGAATTTGTGCTTGCTGTCCTAGTAAGAAAGAATTAAGGGCTAACACGCGGGTAAAATGAAGCCCGTCTTCCCGCCCCCCCCCCCCCCCGCCGGGGCGCTCCCCTTTGCCGTCATTCTCCCCGTTTTCTGAATCTATTTACAGAGTCGTCATTATTAACCATATTGGGAGGTCAAAGCATAAACATGTGTTCAGTGTTAGTTTGTTTCCAAGCACCTCCGCTCCTTCCTCTCTGAGTATACATACTACAAGGATCCTGTGAATTTTGTTTCTCCCCAAATGGGACGACAGATGAAGATATGTATCCAAGCCATGTTCCCATATGGCTAATTTCTCCATTTGTTTTAACAACACACGGGTTTTTAGGCAAATTAACATAGGAGGACCTTGGTTATCTGTGGCACTCTCTCTGGTTCAGTCTCGGCTTCTCCTCGTGTTTCAGAGTTCTGTTAGTAAGGCAGGATCTGCATGAAGAGGCAAAGGGGCGGTGCGTCCATTAAGTGTAACTGACCCTCCGCAGCCCCAGGTGTTAGAGAAGGCGTGGCGTGCTGTTCTCGGCTTTCACGTGGCCATGTTCCTAGTGGCTACCAGCTGTCAAGCCCCAGCGTGCAAGTATATGGTATAAAATGACGCTGTTGAAGGACGGCGAGTGACTTGCCCTCAGCCTCTTTGGGCCCAACGTTAGGATCATTGTGATTTGCGTCTCTAGTTGAAAGGATTGGCTCTTCTCAAAAGAAGGTTCTGTGCCTAGCTGCAGAAGTACGAGCATGGTGGGATACATGGGGCATCATGTATATGGAGTTACCTGCCACTTTGGTTACTCAGTTGCTGCTGTATGAGCTTGAATATGTCAGCTAATTCTTGCTACTCTCAGTGTTTTTTTTTTGTTTTGTTTGTTTGTTTGTTTTTTTGAGACAGGGTTTCTCTGTAGCTTTGGAGCCTGTCCTGGAATTAGCTCTTATAGACCGGGCTGGCCTCGAACTCCCAGAGATCCGCCTGCTTCTGCCTCCTGAGTGCTGGGATTAAAGGCATGAGCCGCCACCGCCCGGCGACCCTCAGTGTTTTCATCTATTGCTAAAGAATCCTATTAACAAGGTCAAATGACATTGTATACACACAATACACGTATATAATATTTATGTAGCACATTACATGTAATGTGTCATAAGAAATATTATTTTCAGTATGGAAAATTTAGAGAATATTTTGGAGGGCTTGAGTTTTAAAAGCTTCTGTTCTATGTCTCTACGTGACCTCAAACTCTCCAGGTATCCCGGAACGGTCTTGTTCTCATCTTCCTGTCTCTGCCTCTGGTGCTGTAACTACTGGCCTGCTTTAACATGCCAGGTTCATGTAGTGTTTGGGATGGAGCTCAGAGCTCTGTGAACATGAGGCAAGCACTCAACAACTGAGCTACATCCCCACAGCCAGAGTCCTGTCTTAATATCATTCTTCAGTTGAGATCTGCTTGCTCTCCGTAAACTTCACGTTCTCCACATGAAAATAGGCTAGCACTGCTTACGGTGGCTTTGCCGAGATGAGAGGAGAGGAGGCGAGCACAGAGGAATGAGATTGCTTTGAGATTTACCATGAGATTGGTAAATGAGTGTAGCCCAGTTGTCTTTGCCGCCAGGAAACTCCTAACCTTTATTCCTGTAAACGCTGCGTGGGAGCGCGTGGGGAAGAGAAGACCTGTTTTCACTCAAGCCTTCCCAAGCTGGTTAGCTGTTGTTTTAGCCAGAAAAAGAAAAAAAAAAATCATTGTTGGAATACAACACTCCTAAATATGGATGACTTCAAGGCTGTGGGAAGATGTATGCCCCCCGTGGAGGGCTTTGTGCTTCTTTGTTGTTTTCCAGCTTGTTATTCAGTCAAGTCCCATGTTAAAGCTGAAACCACCACTCTTCACACCAGCCCCCCATATTCAAGTGATCTTGCCTCTGAGATAACCCCCTGCAGGGTTCCTCCCTCTGGCTACTTAGACCACGTGTCACCCCAAGACACTTGAGTGCTCTTACTCTCCTCCATGAGGTTGCTATTACTCCAAAATGCTGTTTAAAAATATTTTTTTCCTAATTTCATTATGAGATCTTCCATAAATGCCAGCAGCTAATGAAAGCGGGCTTAGTTCTTGCTCTTTGGGAGGTGACCACCCATGTCAGTCTCGGAGGGTGTCTGTTCATCCTTGCAGGCCCAACAACTGGTAAACACATGCAGTCTGCATCCAGGGCAGAATTAACCAGGAAAGAAAATGCTGTTCTTTTACCAGATGAGAATGTTAATAGACCCTTAAGAAGAATTCTAGGCCAAGGCATGTTGGTTGAGCTGGCTCCACGGATAACAAGTGTGCTTGCTGAAAGACCAGACTTAGCAGATCAGAGACAGCCTTTTTTTTTTTAGTTTTTTTTTTTTTTTATGTAGAAGCCTACCTTCAACTTGATGTTTAAGAAAGAAGTATGTGTTGCGGCCAAAAGAATTTGCGCTACCCACCCCCAACCCCAGGGCAGTCTACCATACGTGGTCCTTGAGCCATGTTTGGGGAGAAGCTGGGCTAGCCCAAGGAAGCAAACACTTGCCTTTCTGTAAGAAAGATTCAATGGCCACAGATAATCAAAACTAGGAACTTCTGGTGATTTGAAGACTTTTTTTTTTTTTTTATCATTGTAATGGAAGCGTCTCACCCAAAGCCTTCAGATGAACTCAAATGGAGAAGCCCCACCTACCTCACGTGGAGCTTCTCCACCTGGAGAAAAGGGAGCCTAGGCCACATGCACGCATGTCCCCTTCTCTCTATATATGCTCTATGGTCTTTCCTGTCCTGTGTGCTAAACAATGTTTTCAGGTGTCATGCCTCCCTTTCTTTGCAAAGTGGACAAGTGGACAAAGCTGAAGTTTTGGGTCCTTTGTGGGGACAAAGAACATCCTACCAGATGATAGGAGACTAAAGCTTTACCATATAACCTTAATAACTCTCACTAAGTTACACCCCTAAACTTTAGGTATCCCATAAAACTGTACCCAAGTTTTCCTAAAAGTCCTATCACTCACAGACTATGACTTCTACTCACCGAAAACCATCTCTTCTCTAGCATATGATTTATTTTTCCTATAATAGAAGGAATCTATTTGCCTTATTCTCCTAAATATGTACTTGGAGTTTGAGCTCCACAATGCCATCTTTGAAATTAACAAATGTGCTTTTGAACTAATACATAGAAATATATATATCTCCCCTAAAGTGAATCTAAAACCTAAAGCCAGTGGTGTGCCTAGAACTTTTGGGAGAGTGAGCTCCATGGTTTGCGCAGACTCTCCCTGCTCCTGTGTTCAGTGAGGTTGATGTCCAGGCAGGTTTCTCTTGGTGTCACCAGAAATGAGGGTAGATCCTAGAGAAGAAGAAAAAAAATCCCCTTGGTGTTATGCACATATGGAAGGAGTCGAGAACGAAAATAAAAGCTTGCATTGCTGGGAAGAATGAGAGGACTTGAGGCTTGGAGTGTATATACAAAGGATCTAAATGGCTCAAAGAGAGTTCTTAATATTAATTTTGTGGAGACATAGGGCCACCAACTGCTTAATTTTATTTGGGTCTAATAGGCAGCTTAATAACCAAGAACATCATTGGTCTCTTGTTTGTTTCTTTTATTGAGTGTCAAAGAGCTAACAGCTTTTATTACCCATCTCCCAGGGCTGAAGTTGGCTAGCTAGGACAGTGGCAGTGCAGGAGGCTCATGTAGGGACGAAGGGAAGAGCCTAACCCTGTACTTGTCATGTTTGGAAAATTGAGTTCCAAAGGGACACATGGTGGGAGGCAGAGGACGCTAAAGGATGGCTTGCAGCACACATGGCAGAATGAACGGCAGTGTTTATGACCTGCTTGCTTCATGCATGGGGGGTGGGGGCAGTGGCTCCGAATGTGTACGTGCTGAGCTGGCTTGGAAAATGCAGGACACCCTCACAATCATGGTGGTCCAGAGCAAGCAAATAAAAATGTAATTGAAAGGGGGGGGGGGAACTATAGCATGATTAAACATGGCCAGCTCTGCGGAGAGACTTGAAAAATGGAAATCAGCCCAGAGTACGTATTCAGTTTATGCCTGAGGATCCAGAGACAGAAAGATGTGAGTTCAAATCCCAACTCTGCCTCTCTGATGATTCCTTGGACCCTGGACACAGTCTTACTGGGCCTTGGTTCATTTTTCTATCCGACAGTGTAAGATATACTTCCAAGGTTCCCTTAGTAGTTGGCTTAAATAACTGCCCAATGTCTGCTCATGGATTGTTTTTAGTAAATTATAGTTTCTTTTAAAATTATCTCTAGCAGATATTTCCTGGGTTGTTTTGCTTGATTGTTTAGCTCTATTGAATTCAATAAATTAAGATATATGTTGGTTGCCAGTATAGACAGAATTGAGATCGCTAAAACTGAGATTTTCCTATAGGAGCCATGGTGTGGCTCTGAGGTCATATTACTAGGACCTATAGTATTCAGGAGAAATGATTATCCAGTCATGAGATAACTGTGTTTGGTCATCTTTTGGACTCATGATTTCCAAGACTTTAGGAGCAAGAGATCCATGGGCATAGCAATGCCCATCTTTGGCATAAAGCTCTTCTGAGTATGTCAGAGAAGAGAAGAACAGGACTTGAACTACTAAGTTTGGAGCCTCCATCTCAATAAGGTTGCCATCCGCTCTTGTCAGATGTCACATACGTAAAAACAAGGTCCTTCAGAGACTGAACTGGTGCAGCCTGACCCTGGCTCACTGAGGTTTCCGTATGAAGTATCTAATGGCTTTCTCACCCGTGAGGGAAAGGTGAGTGCCGTAAATGAATCCATCCTACCACACCTGGTATGGCTGCGGTGAGTGAGTTCTGGGATCATTATCTTGAAAACAAAGAAAAACCCGAAGATTCTTTTGTAAACCTCTTCAAACTTTTCTATTTAACTGTCCTCATGCTGATGAAAAATAGTGAAAAAGAACAGTAGACCGCTCTTGTAACATTAACCCTTTGCTCAACTTCCTTGCCTTCCCGAATGAGAATATAATACATGGGTATCTGTTTCTTTAAGGGCCACAAGATCGCCTTACAGTTTGTGCCCTAACTAAGAAGCTGTGTGTGTCTCTAAGGAATCCTCCCCCCCTCCCCCATCCACATTGTTTCATGTAAGCGTCCAATTAATGCCAGTTAAAAGTTTTTATTCCGGTTCTCTCCAAACGCAGAGACAAAGACGAGAAGAGGAGTAGGCCTCGCCGCTGTGGCCATGTCCTCCTCCTGTGAGACGTTACCAGAAACTCTTCCACATGTTGTCTCATTGTCTCTCCTTACATTTATCCTCTGACTATTGTTTCCTTTTGTTCAGGCAACAGCTGGAAACGGTAAATTTGTGTTTGGGGGCCAATGTTTTCCTTTGCCCTGGCATTCCCAAACATTTATTTTCCTGTGAGCCAAAAATACCAGTAAAGCTGCGTTCAAAAAGAGCCTCGACGTGAGGCTGCCCATCGCCCTCCCAGGCTGTCCCTTCAAACGAGGCCCCCAGACTTCACTCTCTGAAGTTCATTAGCTTGTGTTATCAATAATTTAGGATAATACTCGGGTGCAGCCTGAGTGCCTGGCCCACCCCGTTTTCCCTTGGTTTTCCCATAGCCTCGCAGTCCAGTGAACTTGATAAGTGTCCCATCATCCTGTTAATCAAATTACTTATGAACTAAAATTGACAGTTTTCATTAATTATAAAGGATTATTCTAATTGCAATTCAAATTTATTCATTTAGAACAGACGGCATTCAGTAATATTTCAGGAAATTTGCATATTAAATGGAGAGGGTCGTCCATTAAGTATGGTAATGTATGCATATTTCCTTATTTTTAACTTCTAGGCCATATGCACTATTGCTACTTCAGCAGGTGAAAAACCAGAACGTGGTTAATTTGTTCAACAAACACAGGAGCCGGAGCACATCTTTTGGCGCTGGCTACCGGCACCCTTCCCTCTTTCTTCCCTTTGCTTTTCCATACCCTGCTTTCCGGCACCCCCCCCACCACCACCACCACCACACACAGCCAACACTACGGTTGATCTCTCGAAGAAACTTTTTTTGATAAACCTGGGCATTTTCACCCCCCCTCCTTTTTCTTAAATGTAGGCACAGCTGGTAAGGGTTGATTGAAATGTTTTGCCATAGAAGCTGTGTTCATTAATTTCTTCAAGATGCTGAAGTAGGCATTAAGGTTGCCGGCTGGAGTCCTTCCCTGTGACATGTGGAACAGCAAGGGGCCTAATAGTCAGCCTTGTAACATCAACTGGTTACCCCCCTCGTGCGCCATGAACCTTTCCCCTCCAGTGAAAAATGAACCTGTCTGAGACAAAAGCACAGACCACGCATGCGATGAGACAGTGCTATTATTCACACCCATACAGGCTGTTTTCAGAGATCATTAAAAATCATACACTCCATGATATTAATAAGCACCTTCCCTGATCCAGATCTCCGGGAACAGGAAGGTATATTTAGAGCCGCCCCCCACCACCTACCTAATCTGAGATCATGAATCTGGGAGGGAGGAGGAAAAAAAAACTGCTCCTGAGATGAAAGGCTAACAGCTGGTGTGATTGAGCCACGGGTTATTTAAAATGCTGATATGGTCCAGCCTCATCAACATGAGCTCTTTCAGGAAAAGAGAAGGTGCCGGCCCCCCCAGCCATTTCAAGTTGTTTCTGGTGAGTTTTGTGGCCAATCCTTAGACATTACGGCTACGTGGTCTCAACGATCTGAGGAATGCATCTGCCAGCTCATTCATCTCCCCAAACTCACGTTGCATAACGGCTTGCTCATTTCTCTCAGTTTCAAGTAGACTTGGGTTTTCATTTTCTGCGGCTCCAACGCAAAGCTTTGTTGTCTTACATACAGATCTTTGATTTGCTGAGCGTGTTTATTCCAGTCTGTTTGTATAACACTCGCGCTCTCGTGGCCATATGTTATTGATTGAAAAGCCTCCGTGAACTCAAGTTCCTGAATGGGTGCTGTGTCCTTGGTAGGTGTCCCAGAGGCAGACAGAGGGCCGCTTGCTACCTTGCCAAACCTGGATTGGGGGCCCTTCCCTCTGCTCTCCATCCTACCAAGCATGCGTAATCAGAAGTGATGTAGAACCCGCTTTAATGCTTCGGTTGTTTACCCTGCCTCTCCCCAGATCTGAACAGGAGCACACAGTACCCGGCTCCTTCCTTGTTGGGGTACAGTCATTTCTGCTAGGATTGACTAGGAACAAAGCTGAGGGCACAGACCACTGAAGGCTGTTTTAGAAAACACTGATGGAAAATTCTCAGAAATCATTCGAGCCCACTGGTGTGTATTAAGTCAAGGGAGATCCCCCCCCCCCCCCCGTGTAACATCTTTTCCTCCACTTCGTTCAGCTTTAGAACCATGAAAGCCTCAGTCTTAATCCTATTTCTGATGAGAGTTAATTTTCAATGCAAGTTTTAAAAAAATTTAATTGTCACTGATTACTCTGACATGCAATAGTAAAATAATATAAAAGAACACCACAAATGATTAAAGTAAAACTTAACAACGCATGCACTAAAAAAAATCCCATAACTCCACTTTCGTTATGGGGAATATTAAGTTGCCTAATATGACCCAGGGGTACAGGCTAATTGCTTAAGGAGCTGTATTGTACAGATATTCTGTATATTACAACCTCATGTGCAGCCTTTTCTGCTGAAGAATTCCTTAGCAGAGGGAGGCCCTCTAAGAAGGGATGGTACTTATATCAGAATGTGGCAGGAATTGAAAGTGGGCACCATGAACTGGCAAGATGGCTCAATGGGCAACGGTGCTTGCTGCCAAGCCCAAAAACATGAGTTTGGTCCATATAGTCTAAGGAGAGAAGTTATTCTCACAGATTGTCCTCTGACGTCCATATGCACATGGTGGCACAAGCACACACACACACACACACACACACACACATCCTGCAGAAATCTTGAGAACAGCGATTCAAGAACTGGCCTTCCAGTTGCGGTCATACCACCTCCATGAAGAAGCACTAGGTGCTCACCAGGGAGCCAAGTGGGGCACAGGGACCCAAGGTCAAGGCAGCCATGGAGCTAACCCCTCTGTGACCTATTTTTATATATCACAGAAATGAAGCCCACAATTGCCTTGCTTTCTTCGTGGGGTTTTTGTTTAACAGAATTCTCTGAGATTAGCTAAAAATAAGTATTTCCAGGCCCTTCCACAGAGACTCTGACTACAAGACCTGGGGTGAGCCTTAAAATTCTCAGGTGGTTTTGGTGGCCTGGCACATTTGAAGAGATTGATTGTTATACCATGTGGTAAGTGCCCTACCAGATACAGTCTCTCAGGGAGGCAAGACTTGCATGGATAGTAATTGTGAAGCAGTTAAGAGTAAACTTGTACTTCTCACCAGATTTTAAACTGGTAGAGCTTTGGGTTAAAGGACTCATGAACATCCACCACACTGTGGACTTTGAGCTATAGTCATGTGAGTCATAGAACTACTGATACGCTACCTGCCAGCGGACTTAGCAGGTGTGATGCCCTGGGTTCAATCCCTCATAAAAAAAAAAAAAAAAAAAAAAGAAGAAGAAGAAGAAGAAGAAAGAAAAAAGAAAAAAAATGACAGAAAAGAATTCAGCTATAGTTAGAAAACTGGCTATGTTTTGGCAGACGTGGGATTTCCATGTGTCTGTGCTTTGGTTGCACAAAAAAGAGGAAGACACGCTTCCCCATTGACTAGACTGGTGAGATGAAGCCTAAGCCAACAGTTGGTACCTCACCAAACCTCTAGATTATCCCGTGAGTGCTTGTCATCATTGCATAGACGCTGGAGGTGAAACTCTCTTTACTTTCCCGCTCGTGAAGTGATCCCAGAGCCATGAAAGAGATACCCGATTCTTGCCTCGTGGAAGCATATGGAAAGAACTACACTGAGCAGCCATTGTTTCTGAAGTCACCCCCTGCCGTAGTGGAGTATGATATAGTGGGTATCGGTGGGAGGGATGACAGCGTGGCCCCACGGAATATTAGTTTCACACAATAGTTCTCTCAGAGTGGCCTTGGAGTCTTTGGGCGACCTGTGCTGAGGTGCTCGGTGACCCCAGGAGTTCTGGTGAGGGTGGGTACTGAAGGAGAGGGTGTGTTGGTCTATCCAACATACCTTCATTTTGTGGCCAGTGGATTGCTAGGCTGTGTAGACGCACATTAAAGGTCTCTGACCCCTGGGAGATGATGGCTTTTGTTAGTTATACTGAGTTCTGCCCAAAGCACACAAAGATAAATGAACAGGCAGTGATATTGAAAGAGGCAAGAAGGCAAAAGCATTTTGCACCCAGTTCAGGTGACATTTTATGTTGGCAGTCAGTAGCTTCACGACAAGGAGTGTGGAGATTTCCTGTCCAGCTGGGGCACTCACGGAGGATGGTTTTGTGGGAATATTCCAACTTCAAGCAACACTCTCTAGGACTGAGCCAACCAGGCACAGGAGAAACATGGTTTCTCCCCAGCTAGCCGCTCAATACACTTTTAAGTAGAGTGAATAGTTTTTCCTTTTGAGTGTGCACCTAGGTCTGCAGGCACCAAGTGGAAGTCCAGGGAAGACTCAAAGGCATCAGTGTTTCTGTCTGGGGTCACAAACTGGACTTCACGGTTACCCTTGGAATTTCTGCCGTAGGCCTCGGCTGACTCTTGTTTTGGGCCATTCTAGTGCCTCTCAACTACTGTGGTGTGTGTCTAGACTGGGTCTCAATTTCCAGGTCTTTATGAACCCCAAAAGGCCATTTGTTCTGAGGATTGTTGGGACGAGAGGGGGATAGCAGTTACCACTTTGTTCTGAGATTCCTTTTAAGAGCGTACATCAATTAAATTTTCATTGAATAGGGTGTGGCGGCTCAGAGTCTAAGAATGCTTTCTGTACAACCATGAAGATTTGAGTTCAAATCCCCAGCACTCACATAAAAAGTTGATTGTGGCCAAGCACCACATATAACTCCTCCAGTGCGGTGAGGGGTAGGAACAGGGGACTGCTGGGCCTTGCTGGATGACAGCCTAGAATGACAGCCTTCAGCTTCCACGAGAACTTGCATGAAGTGAATGAGATGGCAAGAGATAGACGAGACACCTCTTGTTTGCCTCTGGTCCCCCTGCTCAGGAATGGGTGCAAGCACCCCACCACCACACACACACATACTTGTGCAAGTCACACACACACACACACACACACACTTTTTTATTGAATAAAGGAAACAATGTCTAAATAAATATGTAGTTTAAAAGCTGTCTTTGCTGTAGAGACTGAGCTTCGTTTCTGTGGTATAGAATCTCTTTCACAGGAAGCAGCAGAAGCTCGCATCCTCTATTTTGAAAGGCACATTAGATTTTAATGGTACCCCGCCTTCCACAGCGCACCCTTAGACTGGCTCCTCTCCATGCATTCCTAAGTACTACTGAGAAAATTACTCATGTCCCTTTCGAAGGGAAATCCTAACAGGAGATGATGCTTTTGTGAGAGGCAGATCAGCACTTGAAGTTTTAACCCTCTGCTGTCTTCACCACCAGGGGACCTTGCTCTGTGGGGCTGTCTTTTTTCTGGGAGCAACAGTGAATATCGGTGTCCATTTTACCCATTAGGACACCGAGGACCTGGGCAGGGGGAGGGGGTAGCAGGGTAGGGATGGAGTCAGTAATTAAACATCAGTTTTACTTCAGAGCTCTGCTAAGATGCTACTGCCAACCCCTCAAGTGTAGACACACATGACTGGAAGCAGGAGAGCCTGTCTGATTACACGGCAAGTCTGACGTTCCATTTTCTAGTATGGCTCTTCTCTCTCCCCTGTCTCTGACCTAAACTGTAATTTTAAAAGCTCTCACAGAGAGGCTGCTGAGATGGTCCAGTGGGTGAAGACATGAGCTGCCAAGGCTAAGGATCTGAGTTCAATCCCTGAGACCCGCATGGTGGAAAGAGAACTAATTCCCACAAGCAAGTTGTCCTCTGACTTACACATGTACCCTGTGGCATGCACACACAGACACATACATATACACAGACACACACACACAAAGACACACGGGGGAGGATATAAAACAAGTAAATGTAACCAAAAAATTTGAACAGACAAAACAGAAACATTCTCATTGCGGCCAGTAACACTTGTCCTAAAGAGTACAAGCCGGAAGAAGACTGAATCCCTCCTGACCTACGCACGATCAGAGTCTATGCCTGGAGCAAGAGTTTTGATTACCTTTAATTTGGAATGCATAATTTCTAATGGTCTTAATAGTTACACAATTATCTGCTCTGCTTTACCATTCAGCCATGATACTGTGCTCTAGTTAGGGAGGCTATTATTTGTTATTATTATTATTGCTAAGTCCTTGATGTTTGACATTTCTCTTCTCTAAACCGAGTTTAAAAAAAAAAAACTCCTATCAAAAATTAGAAGCACATGCACATACACACACACGACGCATACACACCACACATCACACAAACACACCACACACATAACACACACATACCAGACACATACATACACCACAATACACACACCACACACATAACACACACACCACAAATACACATACCACACATACACATACCATACACACACATCACACCAAACATACAAACACCACACACACACAAACACGTACACACACACACACATGAGTATGTATACGCACCCCACCATTACCACCCCCCCCATCCTGAGTGTGAATCCAGGCCCCACGGGAGAGGGAAACCACACTTCGCTGCTGTTCGTAGCCCTTGTGCACATTTCGCATCTCATTCTCTCTGGCTGTTGTCTGCGCTTCATTTTCCCTTGTTCCATCATATTAATGCTTTTCCCTGCTGGCTTCCCAGCCTAGGGGGTCACAGGCCGTGTTCCACAACAGGAGACACCTAGCCATAAGTCTCCTGTAAACGGTACAGATGGCAGGAGGGGCGCTGTGAAGAGAACCAGTCAGTCTGAACAAACCGGCATTGATGCACCAGGAAGCACACACAGCCTGACAAACAGTGGAGCCTCCGCCTTGATTTAAGGGAGGGAGGCTGCACGCTGCGTGGTGGCTCCGAAGAGCCAACCAGTTCTGATTCTCAGTGTGAATTGGCTGCCAATCAGGAGGGTTTCCAGAGGCTAATCACACCCCTCCTCCCAGCTCTGGCTCCACCCAGCGCCTTCTGGAACCCCCGCGGACAAGACCTGTGCTTACAGGTCCATATGCTTTGCTTCCTTCCGCATCTGCATCTCTTGCAGCCTCTTCGCCATCCTTAAGATGAGGCAGCCAGGATAACGCAGCAACACCGTGCATCTGGTGGGAAAGCACCCGATCATTCTGGAGGGAGGGGGTCGTTCCTGGGTCCAGAACCCGGAATGACTAATGGAAAAAGACTGCTGCAAAGCCAGGCGAAAGGGGAAACCTCTCAGGAGGGTTTAGCTGGGATAGGCCTTCCGAGGCACTTTAGGAAACACAGAAGGAATGACATGAGGCTTTGCTCAAGAATCTTTTTTTTTTTTTTTTGAAAAAGTTACAACACCGTACTGACACCAACGGCTCAACATATCTTGTTGGGCTAGCATATCTGTGAGGTATCTTTTGCGAATAAAGTCAATATTGGTACTAACCTTAAGTGTGGACAAAGTAGTGAAATATATTGTGTTGACACACACAGGTACTTTGTGTGTACGTGTCTGCATGTATCTGCATGTATGTGTATGTGTGTATATGTCCATGCATAGCTTGTGTATATATGTATGTGTAAGTTTGTATACATGTGTAGATATGTAGTGTCTTTGTATTTATATATGTGTGTATTTGTATGTGTGTTTGTGTGTATATGTATGTATCAGCGTGTGTGTGTGTGTGTTTGTGTGTGTGCAGTATAGTCTGGGAAACAATCAAAACTGATGAGCGTTAGAAGAGTGGGTTACTGAGAAGAGCCACAGTTTCCAGAGCCAGGATTCTACAGGATTTCTGCTTTGCGCAGCCGCTGACAAGCTCGAGCTCCATAATTTTTATCTGACTCAACATGGTGGTCCGGTGCTTGGGGGGAAAACTACAATCTCGTGTTATTATTTTTTTTGTACTCCCTTTTACCCTGTAACTATTAGTTAGAACTTTGAAAAGTCGACATGATGTCTAATTTCTCAATTACTTAACTCATTGTATTGCTGTTGGCAATGGTTTCTACTGAAGTAATTTCTAGAATCTATTGCGTGCAAATGCACGGAGAATGAATGAGAGATAGCTGACTCTGGGAACCCATACACTGGTCTCGGTTACACCTTCCAGTATTTTGTTGTTGTTGTTGTTGGCATTAATGACTTTTGCAATATAAAAATTTCTCAAAAGGTGAGGGAGGGTGGGGGAGGAGAACTAGCCCATCATATTCATTAAAAATAGCAAATGCTATTGATTACACAAGAAACCATTTAGTGAAAGGAGAATACGCATCAGAAACGGAAGGTTTTGAAGTATATAATGCTCCTTGTTTGGAAAATGTGTCTTGTTCAACGTGTCCATTACTATACAGGGCAACTTAAAGATGACTTTAACATGCTACAAAATCACCCTAGAGCAGTGGCTCTCAACCTTCCTGATGCTGTGACCCTTTAATACAGTTCCTTGTGTTGCAGTGACCCCAACCATAAGATTATTTTTTGTTGCTATTTCATAACCACAATTTTGCTACTGTTATGAATCTGTATTGTAGAATATATAATATTTGATTCCCTGTGAAAGGGTTGTTTGACTCCAAAGGGGTCATGACCCACAGGTTGAGAACTGCTGTTCCAAATGTTAGCTGAACATTTAATCATAGTCAATGATACATATATATATATATATTCTCATATTTGTAACTTTATGGCCAATTGGGGCTATTTATTTATTTATTTTTACAAGATCCCTGTTACCATGGCTAGCCTGGAGCTTGCCACATTAACCAGGTTGGCCTTGAACTCTGAACAATCTAGCCGCCTCTCCCTCCTGAGTGCTGGGATTAAAGGCGTGCACACCTTACCTTTTACAAATCCTCAATTAGGTAGAGGTCTTCGATTCTTTATGAATGTTACTCTTTTATTTCTAGGTTTGTTTAGATTTTTGGAATCAGAGAAACCTTCGATGCCATCCTACAGCATGGCTCCTGCTACACACTGTGTTCCCCTGTCGCGTTGACTGGCTATCCCTGCCTTTTTGTCAGTCCATATGTCACTGACTACTGGGTGACCACAGGGAGGTGGTCCCTTCACCACTGTACCCCACAACCCTGGGTCTGAGCACATTAGTTTTTGGGTGGCCAAGTGCTGCAGTTTGCCTAGGACTCTCTTGGTTTTAGAAGTGAGGGCTCTATCCCAAGAGGTCTCCCAGCCCTAGGCAAGCTCAGCACATAGGCAGTCATTGAGAAGTCCTGAAGAAATGACCTCTTATTTTAACGAGGGGACAGACTGTGTGGCAGGAAAGTGAACTTGGCTTCTTCTTGAAGTTCGTTTTGTCGGTAGATCGCTCATTTTCCTGGTCCGTACAAAAGACTGCAAGGGTGGGTACTGTGTCTCTTCTTTTTCTGTGAAGTTTCTACAGTGCTGGAGGATCCTCTCAAGACAGATTTCAACCTACTGTCCAACCGAATATAACCGGATAGAAATGTGCTCCGTAGTATATGCTCTGAATCCCTTCCTCCTGGTTCTGGAAGGTTCTGCTTCCTACACAGGAAGGAACCGGTATGTCTTAAACATACCCTGGCACCTGCCTCTTCCTTCTCCAAGGTCCCATAAATGCCGAGGGTGTTGAGTAGGTGAGAGCATCTCACTCAACTGAGTTTGGAGTTCTTTTTTTGTGGCAAATATTTGCTTGAAAAGGATCTGTTTTGTTTGTTGTTTGTTTGTTGTTGTTCTGTTTTCTGTTCATGACTGGTTTCTAAGATGATCCATCCAGTTTCCTCTGTGTCTATCCGAATCCTTTCTGTGTTACTGGCATGGGAGGCAGGCCGCTGCGCCTTGCTGATCTGCTACAGGTGGGGAGTGACGGTGTCACAGTGTCTGGTGCAAAGTGTATACCAGGCAATGTCCAACAGGCTAAGAAGAAAGCTTCAGGGCTGGGGAAGCATATGCTTACGGGTTCTACCTTTCATTCTTGCTTCTCATGATTCTCTTCCTTGTGCCTAGGGGTGAAACTGTGTCCCCGGCGTGTTGGTGGCAAACTTGCTATATGCTGCTAACTTTGAAGAGATGGAAAGCACACTGGAATCAAATGAAAAACAAATCAGGAGCATATATATATATATATATATATATATATATATATATATATATAAAGTCCTGTTAATGAACACATGCATTGTGTGGAACTGATCTTATAAGAAAGGACTGCTTTATTTTGTCACTTCTTCTATACCCCTATTTCCTTCCCTCTACACACTAACTCGGAAAGTTAAATAGCTTTCTTCCCAGGCTCCTTGTTTTGTTTTGCTTTTTTCATTTGGGGAGGGGGCAGGGAGAAGAACAGAGCAGAGTGTCTCTGCAACTCCATCAGACTTCCGTCCTTCAGTGTGCACCCGCTTCTGTGATGCATATTTCAATAATGAGCAAGAAAAATTGTTTTATGGTAGTTTAATAAAAGCAGGAGACAAATGTTGCCCCTGTGCAAAGGAGCTAAATTACACACTTCATGAGCCAAATTAGTACCACAGCACTTGGCTTTGTTCAAAGGGTGATATGCATTTACAGGTCCATTTTTCAGCAAGATAAATATGACACGGGGCCAAGATTTCCCTGAAGTAAATATTGTAAATAATAAGAGCCATTGCCAAGGAAAGCTGAGAAATGACATAATCCTTACCCAGTTATAGAGCAGCTTTGAAACACCAGGGGTCCAAACTCCCAAACATGCTGCCCCTTTAATAAACTCATCTTTCGATTAAGAGAGAGCAAGTCCCCTTAATTTCCCAATAATACTCTATAGCTCTCAATTCCGGCTTTTTAAAAAAACTATTTCCACAAAGGAGCTAGGGCATTTTATGGCATAAACAAATCTGATTACTGAGAAATAGAATATATTCTGAGGGCGGCTAAGAGTCACACAGTAGCAGCAGTTGTGCAAATAGGTACCCGTGGGGGCTTTCAACAGCACCTAAAAGCTCTCTCTCTAGCCTGGGCTCTGTGTCCTCATTTTGTTTCCGTTTGTTCCTGTTCGATTCTGGTTAAAGCTTTCCAGTCACAGAACTAGTTAAATACTATTTCTCCCCTCGATGCCGACCTGCGGTTTTAAACCCATGTGAAAGAGAAGGCTGTGGAACACCCTGGTTGGGATGAGAACTCCCGGGGCCGGCGGAAGGCTTTCTCAATGGCCTTCAGCTGGCGCCGGGAGCTTTTCTAACTCGGTCGCTGTAGCTGCTGATGTATATTGGGAAATGGTGTCTGAGGCGAGCCATAAGAGCAGTGATTTGGGAAGGTGAGTTGTCAGGGGCATTAGGGAGTGGCCGAGCCTGAGGCGACCTGTGCCCTGTGTAAGGGGGTAGTGTCCGGAGAGTTTTCAGTCACTAGTTGCCACACTGGAATGCGGACCTCTCATTGCTAGACATCTCGTTTCCAAGAAGTTTGTGAAATTGTTTGGGTAATCTTCCAATTTTAATTCTGGCCATAACCCTTCCCTCAGTTCTATGAGTCCCAAATGAGACAAAGGCCGTAAGCTTCGGGTTTGTGTCTGCAATGGGAGACACAACTGTGCTCTAACATCTGGCATTAGTCCTATAGGAAGGCACGGTAGCTCAGGAGGTTGAGGCCTCACAGTGTGTGTGGCCAGCGCTGCTTGTCCTAGATTCTGTGTGGTTTGCCTCTTTCTGCAACAACCGCTCTGAGCAGGGACTATTTCCTCCCATTTCAGATAGGTGGAAACGGAGACTACTGTTCCATAGAATAGAGGTGGGATTCGAACCCAGATCGTTAGTTCTTTGGGCTCAGGGACTCACACTAGAATTCCTCTCACACCTTGGTTCGGTGGTATGACACACAGGAAGTACAATCGAGTCACAGCCAGAGACAATAGGCGTTGGGGCTCTTAGCAATCCCATTTCTGGGAAGAGCTTCCTCTGTCCCCCTCATCGGATGGTCATAATATTTCTTAATCAGTCTGGCTCTCGGGTCCCAGGGAGGCATCCTTTCCAGGAATGCATGGAAGACCATGGAAAAATTCTGAAGTGCTCTGTCAACACAGGGAAGGAATATCACTCATAATTAATCAGAGTACCCGGAGAGGTGAGACTCTGAAGCCACTGATGGTCTCTGAATCAAATACAATTAAATAACAATCTCTTCCCGACTCTTCAACTCAATCAAGTGTCTATTTGTAGAAGTAGCTTAAAACTGAACTCACTTTGAAAATTAATCAGCCACCACTAATGGCTGGAAAGTTAGAAAGACCACATTTACTTTAAGGGAAAAAGAGCAAGCAGTAGAAAAAGATCCATCTTTTGAACACAAGTTATTAGCCCAAACCCCGCCTGTTGTCTGCCAAACTCGTGACACGAGGACAGAGTGTGAATGTGCCCTGCTGTCAGACCCCCTAATCAAGGGACCCCCCCCCCTTCTGAGAAGCCAGGGAGGGAGACCAGAGTGGGCTGGGGACTTAGAACTCTGAATTGAAGACCGTGAGGGAGAGAAGCTCCTTCTGCCCCAGCCTCTGTGGCCCCTGGAAGAGGAGAAGAGGGAGAGCAGGAAGGTTGATGCCCTAAGGGTGGTGGAGAAGCTGTTTATGCATGGAGGCAGGGAGTGATCTTCGTATTCATAGATGAGTGAGCTGACTTAGGGAATTATAATAATTATAATAATTCAGTGTTACTGACTTCTCCTTGGAAGAGTTTGCCCTTCATCAGCAGAGCCTTTCAGCATGTTTCTTCTTATTGGAGTCCACTCCTGCCCATTCTGATTTGCCCTCTCAGCCTCTATGCACTGATAAGCCCAGGAATTTTCATTTACAGGCTCCTCTTTCTGTGCATCCTAGATGTCCTCCTGAAGAGGTGGGCGCGTGGCTCAGAGTGCCTGCCTACCATGTCCAGGGCTCTGGATTTGATCCCTAGCACTTCCGGATAAGCAAACAAAAATGAATATAACTTTCCAGGCTGGGAAGGTGGCTAAGTTAAGTAGATGCTCTTAGAACATCCAGGTGGAGCCAAATGCAGTCCCTAGAACCTATGTGACAAAGTCAGGTGTGGTGGCACGTGCTTGTACTCCCATCACTGGTGAAGCAGAGACAGGTAGATACCTGTAGCTTCCTAGCTAGCCAGTCTAAACTCCTTGTCAAACTACTCCAGGCCAGTGAGAGACCTTGTCTCTAAAAGCTGAGTGGTGGCTGGAGAGATAGCTCTATGGTTAAGAGAGCTTGCCGCTCTTCCACATGACCTGGGTTCAGTTTCTGGCACCCACAGCAGGCAGTTTACAACCTCCTATAACTCCAGTTCCAACCCATTGGAGACCCAGTGCTCTCTCCTGCTTCCCATGACATCTGTGCACATGTGGCGTCTATTTACATACATGTACGAATAAAAGCAATAAAAATAAATCTTAAAAGACAAAAAAGAAGGGTGGATAGTACCTGAGGAAAGGCATTGGAGGTTGACCTCAGGCCTTCACACACATGCACACAAATGTACACACACACACACACACACATACACAAATGCACACACACCTGCGCACGTTCATAACTTTTCCTCAAGAGCTATGCTGTATTCTCCAAACCAAATGTTACTACAGTCCGTACAGAAACTTCTCTGTCTCTTGTTTTTGGGATAGATAACCCTACTTTAAATCCTGCCTTCTCTTCTCTGTACCTAACTGTGTGGCCTTTGGGGCAGGCTAAAATCTACTCTCCCTCTCTCTTTAAAATGAGTGGCCTCACCTTACTGAGGTAGCACCACTATTGAAGTCAGCTCAGGATTTGGACAGAGTCAACGCTAGTGTATTTGCTCTGTGATGTATCCTTAATCCTTTAGGGATAAAGTTTCCACTGTATTGTGAGTCGTCTTCTGGTTCTGTGGCTGAGACCTTCTTGTCAGCTGGCTAAGAATGCCCCGTCCTTTTCTAAACAGCAACACACGATTGCACAGAGAAGCACTCCTCTCTCCCAGTAAATGAGTGTCAGTTTGTGCTTGCACCAGCACACACACATATATTCACCCGTTTATTGTTGACTACCCACTGAGCAGCAGCTGGGGCTGGAGCCACGAGCAAGACAGCAGATCTGCCTGTCCTCTTGGGGTTCTGTCCTAGTGGAACAGGCAGAGCTAGCAAGGGAAATAAATAATCAAGGCCGTTTTTCAGGCAGTGCAACCTTTGAGCGGTGCGAACTGAGGAACAGGACAGTTACAGAAAAACAAATGGCCACTGTCCTGCAGCGGAGTCTGTGGGACGCAAAGTGCGGGTTCTAGCCGGTCGTGAGATGCTTGAATGAGAAAGAGGTTGGTCACACCATCAAGCTAGAACCCATGCCACAGAATCAAAGGCAATATGAAGGCTGAACCTGGCTTTGATGAATTCAGATTTCTCAACTTGGGACTCTAGAAACAGCAGTGGTTTTTATGGGGACAGTGAGTTCCTCATTAAAAAAAATGAGGAAAAACAGAATCTGGGGATAGTCTAGTTAGATCTTTACGGGTACCCTGGATTGTCAAATATTGTTTCCAGTATGGAAGAGGGTTCTAGACTGTCTTTGTGACAGATGACATATCTCTGAGACTTTCGGATTGAGTAATTCATGTCCTAGGTCTGCTGATGATTGTGTATGCGACATTCGCATCTTTTAACTGTATAAAGGATGGTAAGACCTTATGGGTATGGGATGAGGATTAAATTAGCCGCAGTTCATGATACGCCTGGTGTCATAACTAGTTCCTATTAAATGATAGTTGCTATTGTACGCCATACTTTCATGGCGGCTGCTATCATCACCAAGACTGGGTGTCTTGCTTTAGGGGATCTTGCCCATTGAGGCTACTCTAGGGAGTACAAGACAGGGCACCAGCTGAGAAACAGGTGGTGACTACCTGGCAGAAAAATAACTAAGGCTTGTTTGTACACATACGGCTAACCCCCAGGCTCTATGCGCATGATGCCGCCAAACCAGAACTATTCAAGCAGCTGTTCTCAAACCCATTCTTCTTCTTCTTCTTCTTCTTCTTCTTCTTCTTCTTCTTCTTCTTCTTCTTCTTCTTCTTCTTCTTCTTCTTCTTCTTCTTCTTCTTCTTCTTNTCCTCCTCCTCCTCCTCCTCCTCCTCCTCCTCCTCCTCCTCCTCTCTTTCTTCCTCCTCCTCGTCCTTCTTATTCTTCGCTCTCTCTGTCTCTCTCTTACACTACTTTTAGTATTGATAAAAATCTGATTTCACTAGGCAAGAAAAAAGTGGTAGAAGGTGCTAGAGGGGTCAAGAACAATGTGATTTGTTTGGAACCCCCAGACTCGAGCATATCACCTTAATCTTCCTCAGACATGGCTTGGATGATGCTTTCAGATATACCTCCTTCAGGCATCTTATAAAACACTCCCCGAGAGGGTACAACAAAAGACCCGCCAGTTCTTCTGGCCTGAGATGTCTTTGTGTGAACATTTCCTTGCAGAGGTAGGACGAGACTCACAAACTGAAGTATGAGAAACATCTGGAGACAGCCCAAGCTGGGAACTGAGGGCCTGACCAGCTGCCAGAGGGCCAGATGCTGATGCTGGAATCCTCTTGCCTCCCAGCTTGTCATCTGGGTCTGATGATGCCATCCAAAAGGACCACAGAGCGGGAGGGCAATGAGCAATGCATCTCCTCCCACCCATGGCTTTTAATTGTGTGACATGGAGTGAAGGAGGAGGAAGGGGACACCAGGTTTGACTTCCGACCACCACCACATCTTCTGCATGGAAAAAGGCTTTCCCAAAACACATGCTCTGGCCACACAGAACCTATAGAGAGTGATCCCATCTTTTCCTGTAGAGGGCGTAGTCAGAAAGGCTTCACTGTACTCAGAGAGAACAGTATTCTGTCGACTTGAGGATGTATGGGGAGTTCCTTACCAAGGGCATCTGTCCTTCTCTTATAGGATTTTCCAGATTGCAAGTGCTCTTCCTATTAACAGCTTTGGTGTCTGCTTTGGGCCAAAGCAGATCATTGGGATGCAGGGGAGCACCTCTCCTTTTTCCATTGCAGAAGCAATCAAGAGCCTGTGCATACGGTGCTCTTAAAAGGAAAATGATCAAAACTACACACACACACACACACACACACACACTCACCTGCATACACACACACACACACACACACACACACACACACACACATATATATACACAGGAGAAAGATGACCAAATCCCAGTCGAGATTACCGCTTCCTGCAGTTCTCACCCTTCAGGAATGTTTTTCTGCTTTTGTAATTACTCACTGACAGATGACCCTACACAAACAACGTGGAAAACAAATAGCTGCCCTGTGTGTTTCATGCTAAACCCTTGAGCGCCTAGGGTCGTCTCAGCCATGCCCCCTTTTTTCAGCACGAATCCTTCGTAGTGTTTTTAGTCTCCTGCTTGTGTTTAACTTACAGATAATTGCAGCATTTTATGGGCATTTGCAAAGCAGAAACTTTCTTTTTAAGGTAGTACCTGTTGGAATAGTTTAATGTGTAATTTTCAGTCTCACATAACCATTCAGCTATATTATTATATCGCTCCAGAATCAGAGGAGGATTGTCTATAGTCAACAATACTGTGGAAATTAAACCGCAGCACTCCGAAACCTTGGGCTATGATAGTTCTGCCTTCATTAGGGGGATGGCTGGGGTGTCGGGCTGAAACCTCGTTATCGCTGCTCATTGTAGGCGGATTGTGGCGGGACTGTGGGAGGGGGCTGCTTTAAGCTTCATATCCAATTTGCTTCCTGTGGTGCTGATGGGACGGCCACCTCAGGCAGCATTTTGTTGCCCTGTGACATAGGATTCCCATAAAGTTTCACTGATAGTTTGTGCTGCTTCTGCTATAGAGAAACTGGGTGCCTGAGAGATGGGACAAAAGATAGCTCAATGCTTAAGGGAGGTCTAACAGAGCTGGCACTGATACTGAGGTTTTGAGAAATAGCAGAAGTGCATGAGAAATGAAGATGGGATATAAATTTTATAGCTTCGAGTCTCTCTCTCTTTCTCTCTCTTAAATAGTTTTCAGACTGACAAATACCCCTGTTTCAAAAAAATCTCCAATGTTGGATATTTTGGAAGAAAATAAAAGCAACATGGTGAAGAACAAAAAGACGCGTTGTACTCCTCAGTTGGACCAAAGGCATTGAGGATTCCCGCTTCTGACTGGTGGCTTATCTCAGGTGCTCTCAGGAGCTTGGATACACTCCAGAAAATTTGATGAGGGGCAAGAACTCCTGTCCCAGCATCAGGAACCTTCAGCCTGATATTACATGTTTAGTAATAACAATCGTTGGCTACTGGTCAGAAGAAGCACCCCAAGAACTAACTAAACAAACAAGAGTAGGCACTCTTTAGCTCCAAGATGGAGGTCTCCAATCTGAAAAGCTGCTATCCAGATGTGCTCTGTAACAGTGGTACTGTGTTTGATATACTTTAAAGAGTGGTTGAGAGGTGAAGAGTAAATTTAAAAGCCATGGTCCTTAAAGAGCAAGAGAGTTCTAGGAAATTGGACCTTGGCAAAAGGGTCCCCCTTTGGTCCATTTTATAACCAGCAAGGACCTTTCACGTCCTTACCTACACTCTGGACACCATACCGTGGACCTTTTGTGAGTTATCTCCTTTCTGCCTCATGAGCATCCCCACTGCAGAAGTGAACCCCACCCTTTGGGGTGGGGAGTTTACTCTCCCCATGCTAATCAGCTTATAATAAGACCATGAACATGACATGGCCAAACAACCATCAGGATACTGGTAGAGCTTTAACTCAAAGCTAAGTCTTGTGACCCTCCTGTGGGTCACCACTGGGTGGTGACCTCTTTGGAATTTTATTGTGTGTGGACATCTTTGGGTGTGAGGGTAATTTGTCTCTTAATTTCATAGCTATTCTCTTTTGCTGGATGATAAAACAATTTTTGTTTTCCTACAGTAACACTAAGTGTCTAATGCATCCTGAATATCAACTGGCTGCTCAAAACAACTTTTTGTGTGTACATATGCATGTGTGTGCATGAGCAGATGTGCATGTATGGGGAGGCCAGAGGTCAACCTCAGAGGTCATTCCACAGGTATATCTACCTGTTTCTTGCTCCAGGATCTCTGACTGACCTGGACTTGGGTATGTAGGGTAGGCGGGTGCCAGGAGATGCCATGGGTGACTCTAGTGCTCCCTAGTGCGGGGACGGAAAGAATGTTCCACCAGGCCTGATTTTTTATGTGAATGCTGGAGAGTGAACGGGCTTGGTGCTTCTGTGGCAAGTGCTTCCCTAATTGAGCCATCTTCTCAGCCTCTCCAAGTAGCTCTTGAGCTAAAAGTATCTTGGGCTTTAATCAGGGACCTGCATTTTACCCTCATTTGTTCCAAGTTGTGCAATCTCCACATGTCTCTGTAACTTTAGATGGACTGCTTGAACAAGGTGTGGTAGAGAGAAAGAAAATAAACAATGTGGAAAGCCCGTGCTGATGGTAGCTGAAGGTTTAAGAAGCACGGTAGAGTCCTGGTGTGCAGAGGCAAGGGTAATCCAGCTATGGAAGGGATAGCCAGATCACAGACCATAAAGAAACCACCCATGAGCATCAACCCCCTGTGTGTGAATGGGCACAACACACGTGCACAACATCAGGGAAGCAAGCACTCCAAAATCCTCCAGTTGGCATCCCATCCTCTGTCACTTAGCTGTGTGGTCTTGAGTGAATAAGCTCCTTAAGCTCTGGTTTCTTCCTCAGGAAACTGTGGGCAGTTCCAGCCCCCAAAACAAGACAAAATGAAAGAATTATGAAAAACAGCCCACACATGGTACATTCTGAGTCTTCAAACACGGCAATTGTTATGTTTTTGTTGAGTGAGCTATCTGTCGAGTGTTTAGCCTTTGGGGAAGGAACGTAAAGATGAAGTCAGTGTAAGACACAAGCAGGACTTCTGCTCCCTGGGGCTGGATTTCTTATCCTCAGGAGTTGAAGGGAAACAAGCACCTAGTCAGAGAGAATTCATGGACAGTTCTATGATCTAGTGTCTACGCTGGCAATACCAAGGCCTAGCAAGCTCTCTTTTCTCAAGTGGCGAGATAGATTCTATTTTGGCTGAAAGTGATTGGAGAGTTATCTTCTGTGAAGGGTTAATAATCCATATGATTTTCTCTTACTGTCTTCGTGTGTACGGATTGTTTCCTTTTCCCATCTTCCTTTGCTCACTTACTTGTTGTGCAGATGAGACCCAGATCCCTAATTTCTCTTCCATCTTTTGTAAACTCCTCATTCTCTCCGTCACCAAATTTTTGTGCCGCCTTAAGAGCACATTTCGGGAGAAGAAATGCTTGTGTGTGTCAGTAGTTCCCAAAGTGGGATTTGGCTGATGTGAGGTTTTTATTTTTAGGACTTGGAAGCTGCCTTCAGCAGCTGGCTAGGGAGCACAGACTTTGGATATGTTTGCAGCAGCGAGGAACAGTTTCCACCTCTATCTCAAGGGATCACAGGTGGGGGCTTCAGGCCACTTGTCCTCAGAATCTCAGCTGGCTCCATAGCTCCCTCCATGAGAACTGGTTAACCTCTCACCTAGGAAGAAACTGGTTTAGGGGTGGCTGTGCAGTCACCGACCTGGAGGTGGCCCCCAGGAGGAGAACTGACTGCCTTCAGTTAGCTGACTTGCATTCTTTAGCACCCTGAATTTCTTCTGCGGGTTATGTTTGAGGCTTAGATATTAAACAAAACAGCACAATGACAATCTTTAGGAGATATAGTAACACTCAGTAAATAGGATTTAATATTAGCTACCTCCTATTAATTTCATTGTTGTTCCCTTGTATTTGTTCAAAGTACATGCCAGATATTCTGCTCAGTGACTGCTCAGGGGATTATGGAAGGCCTGTTGTTGCACTTGTTTTCCTATATTTCCAGTAGGTTAAAAAGAGATGTGGCATTCGTTGTAATCTTTGTCCTTTTTAATGCTAAGATTCATGTGTTTTATGGATGAGAGCTTACATAATATAATGCGCATCAAATACATAGTGTGTCATCTTTCTGAAACCTAAGGAATTCTGATTTCTGAAAATTATCTAGCCCTGATGGGGTCCGGTGAAGGAATTATGACTTAGAGATGGGAAAAGATGTGTAAGTTTGAATGCTCTACCCATTGGATTGTTGGAAAGGTTCATTGCAATGGGACGGGCAGGTGTGAGCTCCCTTACGTATGTATGGGAATGGACACGCAGCAGAGATAGATGACAATAAGTGGCTTAGTCCCCATGGTTTTTCTATCCCTTTCCCTGTTGTGCATGGGTTGTTGAAGGAACAACTAATTCTGGCTGTAAGACCCTGGAAGAAGTGATTGCTGGGATGCGATTTAGATGACGGATCAGTCTCTAGATTCTACAGACAGCCAGAGAAAGGGAGGGGTTATCAGCACCTTTGGCCTTGGGAACTGTAGACTGATGGAGACTAATGGGCCTCTTGCTATAACTTAACACCGGACAATTTCCAGGATATGCATGAGAGAAAAGGGAAAGAAAGTGTTATCAGAACAGAGATATTGAAGACATTTTAGGCATAGAGACATTTTTTTCTTTCCTTTCTATGTCCTTATTTTGTGATTACAGAGGATATCAAATGCTAACAGAAAAAGCAAATATTAACTGACTTTCCCCCTTAGCTCAAACTTGGAAAAAGTAGAAATCAGGTTTGATCCTGATCCTTTCTTCCCCCAGCCTTCTGAGTTTGCCGTGGGAAAAAGGTGGCTCCATTACAGCAGTGGCAATGAGTGGACTGTGACACCCTTGCCAGAGAGACACCAAGGAGTAGCAATTTAAATAGAACGATGTGTGTGTGTGTGAGAGAGACAGAGACAGATACAGAGACAGAGAGACAGACATAGAAAGACAGAGACACACACAGAGAGACAGAGAAAGAGAGAGACACCAAGGAGTACCCTTGGTGGAGAGAGAGAGAGAGACAAAGACAGAGACAGAGAGACAGACATAGAAAGACAGAGACACACACAGACAGAGAGATAGAGACAGAGACATACACAGAGAGAAAGACTCAGAGAGAGAGAGAGAGAGAGAGAGAGAGAGAGAGAGAGAAAGACAGAGAGAGATAGACGTGACACACACAGAGAAAGATAGAGAGAAACACACACACACACAGACCATTTTTCCTTTAGCCATATCCAGGATGTATATTTTGGCCAAAAATTACTTAAAATACATGTAGAATTAAGCTCCCCACTCTCTAAAGAAATGACACAACCTTCCATCATTTAAAATGCTTCAGCAGAGCCCTTTGAAGAATAGCGAATCTCTGGAAATTTCTCAGATAATATCGCCCACACCTGGAACACAAGGCCCATTTGGAAACGGTAATTTGGTCCCCGAAGGGCCCTTCAGCCTCTGCCCTGCCTGCTGGCCTTGTTCGACTGTCCCGGAATAAAGCTCAAGATAAATGGGTCTGGATTTACGCAGAGTCCTTTAGAACCCCCTCCTCCCCTCGTCGTTCTTATGGAGAAGGCACTTCCAGAAGCATTTCAAATCCAAAACATCCTTTAGCCACCTGAGTTTGTGATTTCTCATCCCTTCCTCATCCCCCCCCCCTGTGGCTCCTCTATTGGACGGCTGACAAACCTTGGCCTCAGCCAAGGATTAAGTGAGCAAGTTCTTCATGTCATAAATCTAAAGACATATCAAAAGCACGGAGCAGGGATTTCCCACGTGTTTGGGGGGACTTTATAAGTGGCAAAGGCTAAACAACTTACAAGGGAAGCGAGATTGTCCCCCTTTTCCAACCTGAACATCTTCTAATATTGTGACATCGCGTAGAATTAAGCCGGCTTACTAAGGCGAAACATGTAATGTAATTGAAAATGCACAGTGCAGAGGGGAGCTCTCAATACTGTGATGTCCTGTTGTGAAGATTATACTGATTTACAAGCAATGCCTTCTCTCCTAATCTCAGCTGTGCAAGATGCAGAGCGAGACTTGTACAGCCAGGGAGTGGGGAGGCAAAGGCTTACTAATATATAGTCCCCAAATTAAATATAAATTTGGAATTGGTGGTTGAGCAAGCCATTCATTTCTCATAGGCAATGTAACAATGAAAACATTTTTATTCTATTTTGACAGGTGGATTTTCAAAGAAGGTCAGGCATCCTCCAGTTCAGAAGTGATGGGGGCTGGGGTAGGAGCTGACTTATGGAGGGTTAATGAAACCGACTGAGGGGTGGGCAGGGCAAATACCGCAGCCTGTGAAGGTGGCTAGCAAGGATCAGCAGGGAAGCAAGCGACAGACTGGTGGGAATGAAGCCGAAGGAAGTACCTTAAATATAAAGCAGAGGGGGAGGAAATGTGTGTTGAGGCAAAGGGGCCTGGGATGACGGCAGCAGAAGAAAAACCATCAAGGCTTGATGTTAGAGGGGCATAGGAATAAGAATAGAAGCTGAGCTTATTCTCCCCATCCTCCTTCCCCCCTCCTTTCTTTCTTATATTGTGCTTAAAACAAAACTATTACATTGTGTGTGTGCACGTGCACATGTATGTTCTGGTGCATATATGTGGGATATCAGAGGACAGCTTGCAGGAGTGGGTTCTCTCCTATCATGCGTATCCTTGGGATCCAGCTCCAGGCTTGGGGCAGGCACCTTTGCCCTCTCCACCATCTTGCCAGCCCTTATTGTGCTCTCTCTTCCTCCCTCCCTTCCAGCATCTTGTCGGGAAAAATCACATCTGACGAGAAAGGTGCATTTTGAGAGTTTGTTTATGTGGGAAATAAGCAGACCCTAACCCTAGCTACTTTGTTCCTAGTGGTGTTTCGATCTCTCTACTCCTACTTTTCTCTTCTTCCATATGAAATGGGACAATTACATACATGTATTCCTGGTGCTGCATTCAGTCCGATGCAGTTAAAAGAACTGAATGCTGGGAGATTAAAAGGAACTATGAATGTGTGTGTGAGAACACGGAAGGGCCAGGCGAGGCTGGAGATGGAGGGTAACGGTTCTCTGTGTTATCCAGTTCTGGTACCCGTGGATAGAGTCAGTGAAGCCTGTGCTGAATACAGGCGTGGAACAACGGTAGCTCGTGGATGAACCAGAACCAGCTGGCAGAAACAAACACATTAATGAATTAATTAAAGTTAAAAATGAGCCAGTTTTGATCTCTGCTTCCTTTGTTTTCCATTGAGGTCAGAAGAATGGAAAATAAAATCTCGAGTCCATAGGAATCAGAAAGAGAGTTAAATATTCTCTTACCATTGCCAAGGAGCATTGGCTGAGCCAAGAGATGGCTAATTGCCATGTGTGCACACAGTGTATGCACACATATATAAACACATATCACATATGCCTATGCAACATAAACACACGTACATGCATATGCACAAATGTACACACATACAAACAGAGTTTAGCTGAAAAAAAAAATCAGAGAGAGAAAAATTAGCCCGAAGTTGAGGTTGAGACTGTGATGGCCGCGACTGGAAAGGTTTAACCACTGAGTTTCCGTCCACTCGGAAGCAAGAAAGGCAGAGCTGCCAGGGAGAGTCAGTTTGTGCTTTCAGGGAAGTGACGATGAGCAGGATGACATGTGTATTACATCAATGAAAAAGGACAATGGGCTCCTTCCCATGGGTGCAGGCACAGGGAGCCTCCCGAAAGTGAAGGTAGCTGCTCAGAAGCCACCACACTTTCCTAACTTCAGCTGCTGGCAGAACACAGACATGACATTTCAAAGCCAAGACCACACGGGGAAGAAGATAGAAGAGAAACGGAGCTGACAGGAAAACAGCACCCCAGACAGGAACCCGGCTGTATTCAAACAGAGACGAAACAAATATCACTCAATAGCAAGTATGCTCAGGAGGGAATTGTGAGCTTGAGTGTCCCCCGACTGCAGATTATTTTGGGATGCTTTAGTTCCATTCGGCTCATGGACTGGCTCCCCGAGTAACAAGAAGTCCGCTGTGTGTACCCAAGAGTCAAGATAGGATCCCACCCCCTCTTTTCCTGCTCCTGGCAGGAATAAGAGAACAAACTTACGGGACTTTGGAGGACCAAAATGAGACAGACACTAGCCGGGGCTACCCTGCCAGAGCGACAGGCCTGAGCTAGGACTTCGTGTCATCAAGATTCCGCTAAAAGGGAGGTAGACCTCATACCGCTGGAGCTTACTAAGTTTTATTTAAAAATGTTAAACAGAAAACTTACACCCTGAAGAGTGATCCATCTCCTGCTAGAGGGGAGGTGAGGGGATCTCAGCTGCGGAATCTACAGCGCTGGCCTATTCGATATCAGGCTCAGCAGCAGGGGGAGGGAGGGCTGGAAAACAAAGGCTACAGACAAAACGAAAAGTCTATATGACTTCCCGACCATACAGTAACCTGGAGAAAATTATGATACCGTGCCTCTCAGATCTCATCTCCATTTGTAACAGTGAGGGAGACATGACTGGGGTGTGGGAAATAAACTTAGGGTGGTATGGTTTTGGTAAGAAAAGAAAAGAGAAATTAAAGATGGACAGGCCTGGTGAGAAGCTTGCACAGCATGGCTTTGAGAGGCCTGAATGGCTGTTGTGTTAACTCCCAGGAAAAGGGCTTTTGTTTCTTCGTTTCTTCCTTCTTCCTTCCTCTTCCTCTTCTTCCTCCTCTTCTTCTTCTTCTTCTTCTTCTTCTTCTTCTTCTTCTTCTTCTTCTTCTTCTTCTTCTTCTTCTTCTTCTTCTTCTTCTTGTGAGGAAATGTATATCAATGTATATCATCATCTTTGACTTGTAAGAAATCATGGTTATTGAATGAAGGTATTATGGCAGAATAGCATAAGTGAGATCTTTTTTTTTATGGTGAAAAAGTGTATATTTAGAATTAGCCGGCTGGGCTCAGTTTAGATGATTCCGATCTTATTGGCAACATCCAGAGCATCATAATCAGGAGCCAACCGAACATACGCCTTCTTCTCTCCATCGGGCCTTATGAGGGTGTTGACTTTGGCCACATCGATGTCATAGAGTTTCTTCACAGCCTGTTTGATCTGATGCTTGTTGGCCTTGACGTCCACAATGAACACAAGTGTGTTGTTGTCTTCTATCTTCTT
>NW_026067912.1:2423904-2487097 GCF_014885135.2 Alexandromys fortis | reverse complement strand
GCCATCTTGACAAAAAGGGTGGCCTACTCTCGTTCCCATGAGCTTATCCATAAGTGAGATCTTAAAAAGAAACTAAAGTCTTGGGCCTGTGGCTCAGTGCATGGCACTTGCCCAGAATGGATGAAGCCAAGGGTGGATTCATTCTCGTGGCCTGGGTCTCAGGCTAGATGAGTCATTGTTTGGCCACTCCCACTATCTCTGCAGTACCCTTATCTCAGCACATCTCATAGGCAGGACAGACTGTAGGTTGAAGGTTGTGTGGCGGGTCGGTATCCCAATCCCTCCATTGGAAGTCTGACCTGATCACAGGAGATGATCAGTTCAGGCTACATATTTTGCTAATGCTGGGGTCAACGGATTGATTTCAAAATGTTGGCTTCAATAGGGCCTGGAGATATGCACCAGTTAAGACCCATTTTGCTCTTATGGAAGAACCAATTTTGCCTGTAGCTGCAACTCCTTGGGTTCTGACGCCCCCCTCTGGACTCCAGAGGCACCTGCACTCATGTGCACATAGTCACAGCTACATACACATAATTAAAAATAACAAAAGTAAATCTTATTAAAAAAACTTAATTCCAAGAACAACAATATGAATTTCTTCATAAAGATCCCAGTAAGAGGAAAACCCAGCAGGAGTGGAGGAGGAGGAGGAGACCCACGGATGGAGGTGGTAGTGGGTATCCTGGGGTGGGGTTTGGGGAGTCATGAAGAAGAATTAGCAGGAGCCTACAAGAAGGAACTCATACAGAGACTCATATTCACACCCTCTTGGGTATTGATTTTCCAACTGCAGACTTTTCTATTGAAAATATATCAGAACCAGCTCTCTGGTCTTTAAAATAATTTGTCAGTTTTACTAGGATCTGATGGAAGTATATGCTTACATTGATGAGAAAGAGTTTTAGGAATTTTTTTTTTGCCAACTCACCAAGCAAATTTCAGTTTATTGAGTGAGAAAGCTTTCTACAGTTCTGCAGATTTATGACCAAGATGGCTATACTCTCTGCTCACGCTCTCCCCTCTTAGGAATGCACCCTTTCTTTGAGAATAATGTGGCCCAGTTACATTTTATTATCCAGCATATACACTGGCCATAGTCAATACTCTGATATTTTTAATCAGTCATAGATTCCACCCTCTGTACATATAACATGCACACACACACACACACACACACACAAAGGAGGAATGACTTATAAAAGTGTCCTTAATTTCTTCACCTACTGGGAAAAATGGGAAAAGAACTCAACCACAGTACCTGTCAGTACGTATGGTGTTTGGCTGCTGTCTTTCCTGATCAAATAAATAATTTGTAAGATCTGGATGATAAAAGGACTACCTTCACCTGCCAGCACTCCCCCATTGGTCTGGTCCACAGACAGAAGCAGAGGAAACCTTTCTCCTGCTTCCCCTGGAAACAGATTCCCCAGGCAGCCAGGTTAATTGTTGGAATTTTGCAATTCAGATGGAGACAGAGCAGACCTCAGGCCTCATGTGTGCTGCTGGAAATGTGTGGGCAAACTTTTTAGAGCTCAAGGTTGGAGCTTCTCCTTGTCCGAATCACGAACGGGAAACACTTCCATTATATTGTTTCAAAACCAGGCTTCCCACTGAAGTGAATCCTACTAGGCGATGTAAAAATCAGTAGAAATCACTTCATGATGCTGAGTTGGAGGGAAAAGAAATAGAAGTGTGTGTGTGTGTGTGTGTGTGTGTGTGTGTGTGTGTGTGTGTGTGTGAAAATGGAGTCTCCTTGTGCAGAGCAATTCTCTGGGAAGACCGGTAAAATCTGCCAGGAACGCATTCATTCAAACTATCCATTAACCACATGCTTTTCTTAAGATTGTTCTGGAAAAATTGATAAAGACAATGATCTAAAGTGAATCATAGAAAAATAGGTGACAATCACTTTTGATAAATAGACCATCCTAGAGTGGAGCTTTTAACATGACGTTTATTCATTCTAGTCTGGGGATATTGCAGCAAGTGTTACAGGCATGGGGACTTTAGGTCCAACGGGAGGGTTACAGAAATATTGGAGCCTGTTTCTCCTCTGGGGTAACTAAGGTGTGTCCATTGGGGGCGTGTGTTCTAGGGTCAGAGAGTGTGTGTGGTGTCTCTGAAGCTATCTCTGCACAGGCTAAGCCTTGCTGGACATTTTTCTAATTGAAACAGTACACATGTTCTTAGAGCTCTAACTCAAGTTATAAGCACAGCTGCATGACGCATGCACTTGCTCATTCATTGAAAGAGGATTCATTAAGAACCAGCCTGATTTTCGAGGTTCTCGTGCCAGAAAGAAATGGAATACTCGACACCAGGATCTTGGAAAGATCTAGGTTTCTGTGCCTATAGCGCACACCCAACCTCTCCCTTTCTCTCCCCAACCATCCCTTTTGTGTTAATACCAAGTTTGTTTTTTGTCAAGAGGTTCATTATCTTGTTTGTGTGTGTGTGTGTTTTTTTTTAATTTTAAAAATCCCTTTCTTGGGGCTAAGGAGATGGCTCAATGGGTAAGAGAGCCTTCCTGTCCCCAGGGCTGTCAGCAGCAGAGGCATGAGGATCATGGGAGCTTACTAGCCCACAACCCAGCTCCAGGTTCACAGAGAAACCCTAAATCAAAAGAATAATGTGGAGAGTGATAAAGCTTAGAATCTATCTGTGGCCTTGTCAAAAAACAAACAAACAAAAAATCTTGTGTGTACACATTACCAGCACACTTTCATTTCCTCCAAGCAGTTATGATTTTCCTAAATTCTAGGCCAAGATTAAATCCTTTTTTATTTTGAAAGAGAAACAGATATACCTTTTCCTTTCAGTTGGGTAAAGATAGACAAAGACTCTGGGATTGAGTTCCTCAGGATGAAAACTCTCCCGCACCCATGAGTTTGGAGAGAGATGTTTTAATGGAAGTCGTGTAGCCTTGAATTTTTTTTGGCCCCAAATGGAGCAATGCAAAACAAATGCCCATCCATCCATCTTGGAGCGTTAGACTTCAGACATAGCATGGAATTTGTCAGTTATTGATGGAGATTGCTGGAAGACACTGAGCACTTGGCTCTGGACCAGCCCTTGATTTGCCAATGCAGTCAACGTCTGTTGGCTTTCTGAAACTTGTGGTGTAGCTGCTGGTCCACACTACTTTTCCACTGCGACATGTGGGCGACAGAAATACTTTAAGTTATGGCTTTCCTTCTAGTAGTCAACCTAGGGGACAACTGTACCACTGCCAACGATCTAGGCATCAGGCATTTGCTGGGTCTCTTTTAAAGATTAGCATGGGAGAATTGGGCAAGGCAGCCATTGCCTTCACATCCATAGGGAGTGGAGCATTGCCAACAAGGCCAGGCTCCTTCCCTCTCCCGCCCTAGGAACTGTCTCCTTCCAACAGTGCCTGGAGCAAGGTCGGGGGAGTCCTGGGGAGGGTACAGGTGCAGAAGCAATTTCAATCGCATGCTGGGTAAGAGAGCCACTGTATTCAGTGGCATGTGACTTGACATTTCACTGTGCTGAGAAGAGAAAGATAAAGATGTACAACACCATTGCAGAGAATAGTGGTGGAGGCCTTGGGCTTAGAGCAATGGCAGGCTTGGTCCTACTCCTAGTTCTACCTTGCAGAAGTGCAGCATTCAAATAACCATTTCATGCCTTGTGTCTGCTTCCGAAGAGAAGCCAGAATCTTTTCACTGAGCAGGTATGAAGATTTGATGAGCAGCTGGGCAAAGAGTGAGTTGAGAGCCTGGTCCATAGCAGAGGCTCCGTACACCTGCGTTAACGTGGTGCTTGCCTCTTTCATTTCTGTTCTTCATGGTACCTTGCTGGGTGTATGACTTAGCTGATCCCAACTCTTGTACCCAGCCAGTTTGATCAGCTCAGCCCTCGGGGGTCACCCACGTTGACCCTGTCCTGTCTTGTCTGTACTGCTGTCTCACCACAGCCTATTTTGGATTTAGTTCTCTTTCTCTTGGATCCTCCATCTTATTCATTCCCCTAAATGGTGGCTACTAATCCAATAGTCCCCACTTGCTTTTATGTGGGTCTGTTTTAATCTGTCTCCATGGGGGCAGCTGGAGTCTGGTTCTAAGACGGTGTCCTCCTGTGTGACTCTTCCATGACTTTCTAGTTGAACTTTGATGCAAAGAGTCCCTTCATGATCAGTTCTAGCTCACCTCTCCTTCAAGGACACAGAGCTGGCCTCCAGCCACCCAGCCAGCCTTAGCTGGTTATCTCTACCCCCTGCTTTTCTCCCCCAAGCACCCTTTGTTTATGAGAGAGACCAATAGCATGGCTTTTAAAGCGATGGACTAGGGCTAGAGCGCTGTATCTCAATCCCTGCTCTCCTACTCGGTAGTCTGGGATCAAGGTTTTCGTCTTGTGTATGTGTGTGTCTTTGTGTGGGTTTCTGCATGTGAGTGTAGGTGCCTGCCAAAGCCAGAGGCATTGGATCTTCTGGAGCTGGAGATAGAGCTGCCCAACTTGGGTGTTAGGAACCAAATTCAAGTTCTCTGCAAAAACAGCACACTTTTTAAAATCTCTTAGACCAAGTTTCTAAACTTTATGAATAGTAAGGCTACTTATTTTTCTTTTTAATAGACAGTAATTAATGGATAGTTATAAATTTTGGGAATATTTCCTATATGTATTAAACATCATAATAGCAATATTTGTGATTGCTAGTGTTGCTCCCGTTAAATCTTAGAATTTAGTTCAGTGATTCTCTCTTTGTGTGTGTGTGTGTGTGTGTGTGTGTGTGTGTGTGTGTGTGTGTGTGTGTGTGGAGGGGGTTGTTGATGATCAAGCCCCAGGCCTTGCATATGTTAGACAAGTACTCTATCACAGCTCTAACCCAAATTAGACTGTATCTATGATTTCTCACATGTATGTATGATTTCTTTTCCCCCGGAGGCTGGCTGTGTGTGCCCTTGGCATGCTTCCCCTCTGTATGCTTCTGCCTTTTCTGTAAGCGCTGTAGGTTCTGCCTTATCCCTCAGCACGCTGTCTGTCTGTCCGTCTTTCCTCCACCCTGAGGGGAGTCACCTTTGCTTCCTTCACACCCACGCACATGCACACAAGCACACAAACACAGGCATACACCAGCTGAGCACCTGGGAAGGTGGAGGCAGAATGGTCATGAGTTCAAGGCCAGCCTGGACTACACGAGGCACTGTCTCACACTCCACTCCACCTCCTATGCCCACCAAATTAATATCCCCAGCAGCAAGCATAGTGCTTGGCAAGTAGTCTGTGCTAAGTATGTGCTTGTTGAATGCCTTATCTTCATTAGACAGATAAGAGAAGTGAGATAAAAATAATTTGAGAAGTTTATTAAAAGTGTTTAAAGAACTCACTAGACTCATATTTCTCAATTGCCAAAGAAGTAGACCAGGTACACGGTAGAAGGGGAATAACCTGTTATCTGGTTGGCTTTTCACTCCTTGCTCATTCTGCTATCAGACACTCCCCTGGAATGACTCTTAGCAACTGGCATCGGATGGCACCGCCGGTTTCCTTACATGGGAACTACTCTCTCCCTTGAAGCAGAGTCAGCGTCTGGAAGTAGAAGAGCAGTGTTTGAGGCTTTTGGAGGAAAAATGTTAGCAAGTAACAGTGTTCTCTCACTCGAAGATGCTCAGAGGTCTTGCTCACTGCTGAACAGCAGAGAAAAAGATGGGACGTGTGTGGGGGGGGGTGGGGGGGGTGTGTGTGTGTGTGTGTGGAGGTGTGTGTGTGTGTGTGTGTGTGTGTGTGTGAGAAGACGCCGTTCCCAAGTCACCAGTGAGGGCATCCCATGCTCTCCAACTCTGTTTTCTGGCAAGGTGGTATATTTATGCCTCTTCAGTTGTGTGAGTCTGTGGACATCTGTACTGAAGGGCCAGCTCTTTCTTTTCTGTACCAGGGACTTGCCTGGTGTCTGAGAGGAGTGCTCTTGACCGTTGCGGTGGATGAACACAATGGCTTTGGACTCAGAGGGATCCCAAGCTCCTTGGCTTGCCAGCTGTGCTACCCAGGAAAGCCCCACATTCTGCCAAAGTTTTTGCTTTCCCAGGCATCAAAGGGGGTTCAAGACTGTTCTAGGACTGTCAAGAGGATTGCAGGTCATGTGTATGGGGTAGCCTTCCCAGCCCTTGGGGATGGCTGAAGGGAACTTTCTAAGGATGCTTCTGATTCTAGAGAGCACAGCCCATGCCGTTTAGATTGGGAGTACTTGGCAGATCATGCTTTGTTAACTGTCCACATCAGCTGAGCATGTGCTTATTTATACTGAAATATGTGTGTGGGTTCAGGTAAATTTTCATAAAACTGAAGAGATACTGGGCAAGAGAAGTAGAATTCACCTTTTTTATGGACCTTGTACATGCACATACATAGCACATGTCAAAACTGAGTGTCCTTGGATACCCATCTCTTTCCCTTTTTGTACATACATGTATATATATTTATATACACATGCTCACACATATGCATAATGCAAACAAGTCTGTCCATTCATCTTCCTTTTTTTTTTCTTTTACTTTTTCTAACATCATCCACATACTTTGAAGGAGAACATGGTAAGGACCCATGGTAGCTGTTGCAGACATGGGACAGCACGGAGGACTGCCTTCCTCCCATAAATGAATAACAACAACAATAACAAAGAAAGAAGGAAGAAGAAAACACAAACAGGCAGAGGGAATTGGACTCTCTTTTCTTCAGGGTCTGCGCCATGACCACAGATAAATAAGTTTATAACAGTCATGCAGAGCCATACATAAGCAGTGTGTGTGTGTGGGGGGGGGAGTGTAGCATCTTAGTGTGTACATGTTCAGTGTGTACATGCCAGGCACCTGATGGTGTGTAATTCAACAACCTGCATTGCTCCGTGGATACCCCTGTGCCGGTGAAACCTCCTAGTGGAGAAGTGATGTCAAAAGAGCACTATGTTCGTAGTCCAAAATCAATCGTTTCTCTATGAATTATTGAGTCGTTTGCATTACATTCCTGTCCCCTTTTATTAGATGGGCACATGGCTGCCATCGGAGCAGATAGATTTTCTTCATGCTCCTCTACAAAACTTTATGTATTTTTCATCTTGTAGTGTCACAAAAATAATGAAACGGGGCCCACTCTGCTCCACACATCTCTTTTCCAGCTTAGGCATTTAAGTCTTCAGACACTTGGAGCCAATACTTTGTGGACTGCCGAGTCCCGAACTCCCGGCTCACTGCAATCCAGAATATGTAGCAGGCTCTAGGGACTGCAACTTGTTTTGAGGAGCAAACAATCGCTTTTCCCATGACAATGAGCATGACATTTGCATGCCTGCATCCAGATCCGTCTCGCGGGCTTTTACTCCAAACGAAGAGACATAACTAAATGAACATTTCTTGCTCCTGTGCAAATAGCCAGATTAATGGCGCCAAGTGAAAGCCATGCCTGCTTGAAATGTTAACTTCCTTATAGGGTTTTGAGTTTCTCTTATTTTTGATAAATGGACCAATCCGGCAATAAAATCCTTGCACAGTAGGTTAATAATGTCATAGCTGAACTGTGAAATAGTAATGTGTGTACCATCCTTCAGCAAACAATAATCCTTGAAGCCTGATAAATCTATCCCCAGCCCAGTTGCGTGTTCATTGTTACCCAGGACTCTGTCTTTCCAAACACAAAGCGGTTCTGTTGCGTGCATTTTTTAAGCAGAAGCTACCAGGGAATCATAGAGCCTCTCCTGTGGAGGAGACAGGTGGAGGAACCGCTTCCTTTGCAGCTTTGGGCGCTCGCTGTCCTCAGTATCTGAAAGTCTGTCCTCTTCTGTCACTGGTACCAGAGAATGCTGGGGCCACCGTGTCCTTAGGGAGCCCAGATCATTTATGTGGCTGCCGCAGGTACTTGAACGATTGCGACGAAGGAAGCAAAAATCCCCCCACCCAGGGTCTTCCGGTTTTCATTGATCGCTTACTAGCAAGCCAGGTTTGGTCTATTTACCCCAAATCCCTAATGACAAGAGAGGCAATGGGGAGACTCCTCCTGACACTGACTTCCTGCAGAGCTGGGAAGACAGAACCTGGCAAACATCTGCAGGCTTCAGACAGCCAGCAGCAGCACAGGCAGAAAACTGGCCAAACATTTCAGCACCCTGGCTGGTAAACAAAGGAAGGCCAAATTCCCTCTTGTATTCAAAATGAGGAGGAGCCAGGGCCCTGCCACCCCCATTTGGGGCCAGCCCAGGGTAAAATTGATGCGGTGTTGGTGAAAAGGAGAACAGTAGCCTAAATCAGGGCTGAGTTGGAGGGGATTATTTAAGCTTCAAAATCGAGGTAGCTTGGGGCAATGGGCATAAACTTGACAAACAGGCTACTTTAGACCTGTCTGACTGTATCAGCATAATAGGGCAATGAAGCTTTTATTCATTCAAAGAAAGGTTGAGTTTGATTGGCAGGCCAGCCCGCTTGAACGTGAGTGGCTCTTTCCCTCCCCACCACACCACCGCTATCAATTACCGTTTTGAATACGAAGTGTTTCTAATGTAAAATAATGCCAACTTCTGTCTCTGCCCTCCGGCCAGAAAGCGTCTTTGTGTTATTTATTCCCAGACTGATCTCAACCTTCCCCTCTTCTCTGGGCCTTTTTTTTCTCTCTCTCTCTCTCCTATCCCCCTTTTCTTTCCTTTCAGTTTCTAAATGATGCACCGTGGCTGGCAGAAGTGAGGGTTCATGCAGAAAAGCCTTCCTGGTCTGTATTTTAATCAATAACCTCCCGGGTGAGTGACATTTTCACCTTAGTAATTTAAAATGAGAAGACCTGGGGATGTCCGTGCTTGTGAATCACCCCGGGTTCCAGGAACAAAGGAGGCATTTTTGTATTTTTGTGATTTCCCCTTTGCTGTACAAACAACTGGGCTCTGAAGTAGACTTCGTTGAGCAGCCGACTTCTGTCTAGAAAAATGTGCACCACGGAGCCAACCGCCGGCCTTATTTACATCAGCAAGTGATTTGTCTGAGCGGCCATCTGTTGGCCGGTTAGCTATTTTAATTTGTTGCCGGGGACATTACCTGACTTTGTATATTCCATTTTGATCTGCGCCGTGTTTGAGGAATATTTGAAAATGACTCTAAAAGAGAAGGCTTTGAAGGAGATCCCACTGAACAAATATGTACATATGTTAAAGCCACGCTGGGCAGGAGTGTGGGAACAGGAGAGAGCGCGTGTGTACACAGAGTGGGCTAATCATCTCTGTGGGCAAACTGACAGTGCTGCCTCTAGAATTTCTTCTCCTCCCCCTTCCCAGCAGATCCCCTCATTTACCCATCTCTCAGAGGCTCCCCCACGCTTCCAAAGTGGCGGGGTCTAGGTGATTCTGTTTACACCCCGTGTGAGCAAGTGTCTGATGGTGACCATAGCACGGTGGAGTATCTATCTATCTGCGAGGACCTGGAGTCCTGATATGGGTCCAGTTTGTTCTTCTGTCTTTCTACCGCCTAGCTTTCTCTGAGCACCCAAGGAAGCTGGCAGTGAGTACCTGTTCAGAACCCTCTAGAACAGTCTGCAGGGAACTTTAGAAATGATTCTTCATGTTGCCTTCCACATAATATTTCTTTCTATAGTCCGTATAATATTCCATTCTGTGGGCTCTTCCTGTGGGCTCTTGTGATATTTGGTAGTTGTTTTTTCCCCTTGCATATGCCAGATGCAAGCGCATTTCCACATGAACTTTGCCTTACTTCCACCCAGCCTCTTTGCCACCCGTGACTGACACCTGCATTACTCTCTTGGAGCGAACACACTTAGACACACGATGCAAAGCCAAGGCATATCTGTCTGTCCACACTGGAGGCACATAGGCAACCACCAGGTCACACCCTCTCCGCTGTGACTGCCGACGGCACAGAAGTGCCAAGTCACAGAGCCAAGCACCCCACTCTAGACACTCATGCACAAACCGTGCAGACCGCCGATGGGGCAGATCTGACACTAACGAGGCAGAGTGGACAGTAGGCAGGCACCAGGAAAGAGTGAAGAAGGAGCCATGGCTGGGCTGGAGGAAGTTGGGAGTTGAGTTTTCCACGGCCATGAGATGGAGACTTCCTCTCCTAGTCATCCTGCTTTACGAATATGTGAATCTGCTCACACTAGTGAAAAGGGGACACGTGTGCTCTTGGGGAAAGGTGAGCTTCGTGTCTCTCTCTGAAAAAGGGTGGGCCGGGATGGGACCCACAAGACCCACATCCGTAGGGGAGTGTGGGAACAAAGTGAGATAGTGAGATTAAATGAGACAAAGTGTTCTTTCAGGGGCCAGTGACCTGTGATAAGAGCAAGCGCAGAAGTTTGCATTGTGCAAAGTGAAGTCAACACCATAACCAGTGTCTTAGTTGGAGACAGCTCTCAAAGAAATGGATGTTGAGTTTGGAGAGCTGGAACTGTGCAGTCTCACTAGCATCCACCCTGGCCCAATTCTTGAGGTCTTGTGTGTGTGTATGTGTGTGTGAAAATCTTTCATCACCCCAAAGAGATTCAGAGTTCTCACTGCTGTTAGCTGAAAAGAACTTAAAAAAAAAGTTCTTCTTTTGCATACTCAATTTGCTAGCATTTTCTGGGTCCTCTTCTGCTTGCAAAGCAGCTAAAACTCCAGTGCGCCGTGGCTAGCTTCCTGTGTTTGAGACAGCTTGTCACGTTGTGCCATTTGGGTCCCACAAACTGGATCACTTTTGGGTTCTATGTTCTTTTCCAGCGAGGTTTGAGAGCTGTTGTTTGCATTATACTTTATGTTGGTTTTATGGACGTTATCAGAAACCATTATGTCCAAAGCAAGCTACCCAGACGGGAACAACTGCTTTCACAATTATTCTAATGAAGCATCCAAAGCATTAGTGCAAAAGGGACTCTGTGGAAGTGTACTCCATCCTCAAACTTAGCACTTGCAGCCTAGCATTGGTCCAAAGTGGTTATCCAAATATAATGCCAATTGGAAAGATGCTTGTGTGTGCTGTCCCACCCTCCCCGCCATGGTATTTATAAACTATTATAACTTAGAGCCACTAAAATGTATCTTTAAAGAGAGAACAGCCTAACAGTAATGAAATAATTTACTCTCTATTTTTTTTTTATGAAGCCATAATATTTTTTGAACAGTCCTCTGAATGCCTTCTAAGTTGCCCGGGTGCCTAAAGGGCTTACAACGTTCTTCCGTGGAGATAAATAAGCTGTCAGTTCATGATGAGGAAAATCAAACCCACAGTGTTGATCTTGGCCGGGCTGCCTGTTCAAGTATGAGAGAAATTTTTGCCGAGATGTGGCGGAGCCCATGTGTTAGCAGTTAGCACTCCAGTGCCACACTGAGCCTCTGCTAGTCTTTTCAAAAGATAAACATGGCTGTCAAAATAAGGAAAGGGGAAGATTAACCCATTCAGGTGCATGTAAATAATAAATGACGCCCTAGCTCCCTGGAGTCCTCGTGCAGAAAAGAACCCTGGTCTAGAGGGTGGATTTTATTGGCTGCCTTACCTGGGTTAGTTTCTTTTTCTCAGAGCCTTCTGGAGCTGGGGCTGGCAACTGCAGGAGGAAGCTGTGAAATACACACAGGCATAGAAGCAGAAGGCTGAAGTCGAGGTTGAGACTCGGAGGGGCTGCCTGCCCCAAACCCATTGGTTTCTTGGGTCCCTTAGGCTTCTACCATCCAACCGTGTCTCTCGGACCCTGTGTTCTCCTGTCATGAACATTTTGGAGTACTCACCTAAAACAAAAATTTAGCAAAGAGGATGACTTAGTGTAGACGAGACCGGTGCCCTGCCAATCAAAAGGGTTGCACGTGTCTTTGTCCAGTTAGGAAAATCCAGGGCTGGGTATGAGCAGAGAAAGGCAGAGTGTGACATTTTATACTGACCTGCTGCAGTGGTAGGGGTCCTTTTCATCTGTTTGCCTTGGGAACTTTGGGTCCCGAAGGTACGTTAGTGGCTTAGAACTTTTTAAATGGAATTATAAGCCAGTGCCAAGTAGTTGGTGCAGGAACATATTATTTCCTGAAATTTTTGTGGTATAGGTTAGAGAAGTTCTCCCTTTTCACATTTCTCAGAAGTCTATGAAGGAATGGGCACCGTGAGACAGAAAACTCAAGTGTGTTCCATGCGTTCCAGAAAACTCAATCATTTTATGTCCAGTAAAAGGGCCCAATGTCCTTCTCCATGAAAAGGGTCCAACAGCTAAGACCAAAGGAGAGAGTTTTGATGTAGTTTTTGGAGTCCACTCCAAGGGAGAGGCCTTGGGAGCGAGCACAGGAGTTACACTGACCTAATTAGGCCTTACTTCTTTCCTCATGTTGAAATGTCACAGCCCCCACCCGGTGAAGGTATAGGGACTGAAGGGGGCAGGGCTTTGTAAAGTTTCACTCCTGCCTTAATTATTTGAAGCCCATCATATGTATTTGGTGTTGTTACCAATTCTTTTTCTTGTTTTTTATGGTATTACATTATTTTTACAAAAAATATTGTATTTATTTATTTATTATGTATACAGTGTTTTACCTGCACACCAGAAAAGAGCACTAGATCTCATTATAGATGGTTGTGAGCCACTATGTGCTTGCTGGGAACTGAACTCAGGACCTCTGGAAAAACAGTCAATGCTCTTAACCTCTGAGCCATCTCTCCAGCCCATGGCATTACATTTTATAGTATTATTGGACCTACTATTTTACCTGGTTCAGTGAGTCTGAATATGCCACATGATATTATTATTATTATTATTGATATTTTGCAAAAAATCTAGTCTGCAAAATGAGGTAATTGGGACAGATGATCTGTAAGTTTCCTTTCTGTCCTAAGAAGAAGAATTCCTTAAGTGTCATTCTTTCTCTTGTAATTGAGAGAAAAATGCATAAAATCCTACCAAAAGGATCATGAGTTCTGATGAAGAACTGGGAAAAAGAAACTTTAAAGTAATGGAAGTGAATTTTGTTAAAATGGACTCAAAGTGAAGGCATCTTCTCTTGGCACATGGACATGACCCTGGGCTATAAGAGAGGGGCAGATGAGAAAGATGGATACACAACTCTGTAAAATTTAAATGAGCATCAACACCTGTTTAGACAGCACAAGCACACCATACAGGAATCAGGACATGAATTTGTATGTTTTCATCCCTCCTTCCTTCCCTCCCCAGGCTGTGCTCAGTCTTGGTTACAGAAGCAACCCAGGACTCTGAGCATCGCTATTTCTTAGTAGGATGTGATGTCTGGGTTGTACCATTAAATACAGTGGCTTGTATGCTTAGGTTATGACTCAGAGGTAGTTGTTCTATTTTATTTACTGAGTGAAAGTTGGGATTACAGGTATTTCTCTGGGGGTAATTAGAACGAAATGCAGATTTATACCAAAGAAGTTTGCAAGTAGGATTCGGTCCTGCTTGAGAGACCTTGGTTTCAGTTTCGATTGGTGCTTTAGAATTCAGTACTTCTTTTTTATTTTCTTGTAGAGTCTATTTGGAGAGGTTAAAAAAAAATTCACATGGAATTCTGTACAAGTTTGCTTTAAAAATGGTTTGGCTTCCTGCTTTAAGCCTTTAGACCTTATAGGCAAAGCATCTTCTTTCTTCTGTGTTTGGAGATTTAGAAATACATTCAAATGGAAAATATGTAACTATCAACATGATGCGTGTAAAATGAAGATGTCCGAGGAGTTAAAGAGAAGCATATATAAGAATACAGTTTGACCAGAGCTTCTTGGTGTGTGTGTGTGTGTGTGTGTGTGTGTGTGTGTGTGTGTGGTGTTCATCTCTCCATGATTCATTCTGAGGGCTGTTTTAGCCTTCATAAAATATTCATGCTAGTTGTGCATGGTTCTATAATTGCCATCTCAGGTCTTGAATTATTTATACCTCATACTGTTCACATAGTCTCATTTACTGATAGAGGAGATATCGCCATACAAGAGGATCCCAAACACTCCAAGGCCTGTTACTTTGCATTAAGTAGTGGAATTATATTACTGTAGGTGTAAAATGCTGGCCTTTTTTCCTCCCTTTAATATATCATTTTGGTATTTATAATATGCTAATTGTCAGGCGGCTGTTAAGGATCATAATTCCTGCCGAGTTTTTGCAAGAAATCAAGATGTGGCTGGGAATGATTTAGTTTTTGATCTGAGAATGATTGTTCCAGGGGCGGGGGGAACACACATGCCTTTACCCACAGCACAATTTATTGAAATGATGCATGACTTCACGTGAGTACCTGAGCCCTTTTGTTATGTTCTGTTGATCAGGTTGTACATCCCAGTGTTAACCAACATCTGGTTGGTTCCTGGGACATGTTCCGAGGAGCCCTGCATGCTTACCGTCTCTTATTGAGCCCTGTGTCCCATCAGTTGCCTGGGAGTGTCTCTGTGTCTATTCATTTTGTCTCCTTTGCCTTTCTTCCCTGCTCCTCTCCTTCAACTCTATTCCATATACACCCTACTGTTGGGATGTATCTGCGTGTAGGCCTATATTGCTGCTGTTTTGCTCACCTCTCTCTCTTTTCAGGCTTCCTAATTTCAAAAGTCCATGTTCATGTTGAAGAGTATCAAACCCAGATTCCCCTCCGACCAGAGTACACGTCACTGCTTTTCACTGTCATCACTATTTGTATTTGAAAAAAGAGGAAACAGAACAATGCAGGCCATCTAGAACCTCCCGACGATATGGTTTAGTTTTCTTCTCTAGAAATGGCAACCCATATATTTTGGATTGGTGTAGGACCTTCCAACTCCTTCCAATCCAAAGCTCTTCTTCACCTCCCCTCCCAGGAAAGATTGGAATTTTCCCTCTAGCTGGCTTCCTATTGCCCAGGCTGGCTTCCCCTCTGGGTAATGTGTGTACTTCCTGAACCCTGTACCACCACCCAGTAGGCTGCTGCCAGGGTGTGGTGTGATGGTAAGCTGGTGGCCAGATAGTTTTCAGTTGTCCTTGTAGGTGAGTTCGAATATGTGTGAAATGAGCAATGAAGGGGTGGGGAAACAAAACCAAACTTTTTTTTTTTTTTTTTTTTGCTCTTCTGTTTAGGTCAAGGTCATAGTTCAGTGTTAATCTGTTTTTGTAAATATAAAGATGTTTTAAAACATGTGTGTGTATGTGTGTGTGTGTGTGTACTAAGAGGTTCGTGTTGGAGGTCAGATTCTCTCCTTGTACTATTTTGGTTCAAGAATCAAACTCAGGTTGTCAAGGGCAACTGACCTTCAGATACCTTTAACATTGCTGTGACATTTCCAAACTTCCTTTTCTTTTTATTTTTTCCTGACATTGAAGTAACTAACTTATTTGTTTACTATGTCTGTAGGTGGTAACATGCCACAGTGTCAGGGGACAACATTCAGGAGTTGATTCTTCTCTCTTTCCACCATGTGGGTTCCAGAGTTTGAAGCCAGGTCTTCAGCTTTGATGGAAAGTTTATCGGCTGGACCATCATGCTGGCCCTCATCTCCCACTCCAATTCTCTGTGGCAGGAACTGTATCTAGTTAAAATTCAGTAAATTTTGTTTTGTTTGTTTTCAGTGGATTTTATTATATTCTTTTCCTGTCATTTCAGGCTAGCAGTATGAGGTTTTCACTAATAGTAGAAATAGAGGATGACCTTTCAACTCAAGTTTATGCAGGCTTAAAAGAAGGGAACACACACACACACACACACACACACACACTGTTTATTATTTTGGTTTTGGGATAGGTTCTCATCTATCCCAAGCTGTCTTTGAACTTGCTACGGAGCCACAGTGACCTTGAATTCTGATCTTCCTACCTTTGCTTCCTGATTGCTGGGATTACTGGCATGAACTACCACGCCTGGTTTATTGTAGTGCTGGTGATCAAACCGCAGCCTGCTTGCATGCTTGGAAAATATCCTATGAACTGAATAAACACTAGCCACGAAAGCTAATGGAGGTGTGTCCCAAGAGGCTCTGGTCTCTCAGGGTGCATGCTGCATGTTGTGGGAGTTCAAAACACGTGCATTATATTATCAAAGTCATGCTAGCTACCAAGCTCCGCTTAGATAGTGTATCCTAAGACATATCCAGAAAAATCAAAGAATGATTTAAGATGACATTAGACCAGTAGCTCCTACAAAGTAAATTCCGCGTCTATTTTATTTAAATTATACGTAGGGGCTAATGACAATTCACTTGATGAGAGTGCTGAAGCTTTCAAATTCACGACCATATGATTTATTTGTTCTTATTTTCTTCTGTCTTATCTCTCAAATCAGAATAAACAGAAATTTTATTTAATAGAATGGACAGATGAGCTCTGTGTAAAATCAAAGGCAAGTTCAAGGCCACCTTGGGGTTGAGTTGACTACATCTCCACCTGGCTTGCTTACTTGTTACTCTCTGTTTTGGCAGCACTTTGGGGTTGTGAGGCATTTTGTTTTCAATTCTCTCAGCCAGTGTTCTTCCATCCCAGCAACTCCGCACCTGCTCGGATAACTATGTGTCTGCCTCCGGGCTCATCCATCCAGTCTGAGTGTTCCAAGCCAGTGTCTGTATTTTCTGGAAGTTCAGTTTCAGAGAGGTGAACTGGGTACACCACTTTGGGAAGAATCCTGAGCCAGGAGGGCAGAACTGAAGCAAGGCAGTGGCCCAGCCCTGCCCCTGTGAGCTGGATCATGAAGTAAATCCACCAAGCAATTTCAGCTCCTTCTTCGGTGAAGGCAGAAAGGCATAGGAGGGGAGGTTCTTGGCTCTAATGTTTTTTGGGGGCTATTTCTTGCTGTTGGGACCTGCAGAGATGGGTTTCACAGCCTTAGCTAGGGACCTGATGATGCTCACATATGATCCGTGTAGACTTCAACCACAAGGCAGTCTGTTATGAGCATTTTATTTCTTCCTCCCCAGATTTTGAGCATCTGCCCAAGTCACTCCTTGGCTCTCGTAGCTGTTCTTCATGCTATTATTGTGTAATTATCCCTCCAACAACAGTGGTCCTAATACAAGCATATGACATTTTCCTAAGGTAGGACATTCAAATGTAAAATGTGACTAGAATGGTATTTAGCAGTAAAAGTGGAGGATCATCAGAAAGAACTGTCATTTTATGCAGATTTTCCCCCCTAAAAAGTATCTGGTATTTGGTTTTGATATATTAATTTGTTTTCTGCAGCAGTGTGCATGTCAGAAGTTGAACCTCTGGGTGATGTGTCAAATTCTCTTATGTGTAAAGTCTCCTGGGAGAGGTGATAAAAATCATCGCTTAGAATACTCGATGCGAGTGTAGGGTTAGGTGATTTGTCCCTGCGCTGGAGATATAATTCAGTGGGTTAAGTGCTAGGTGTGCCACCCTGAGGGCTGGAGTTCAAATCTCCAGCGCTGTTAGAAAAAGTCAGATGGGGGGACGTGAGCCTGTAATTCTAGTACTGGGCAGGTGGGGGCAGGAGGGTCATCCCAAGGGCTTGCCTGGCCAGCGAGGTGATTTTGGCGTTTGGTGAGAGACCCTATCTCAGAAAGACAAGGCAGAGGGAGGTTAGAAAGAGACACCCCATTCAACCTCTGTCTTCCATGTGTGCACACACCAGTGTCCGGCACCCCCTCACACGTATGTGCACGTGCACATAAAACTTACAAAAAGAGTTGTCCTCTGGCTTCAGGCTCTTCTGCTCTATTGGCGCCTGTTTACTTGAAACTCTCATCTGAGTTCTGCCTTCTAAACTTCCTCACGTGAGGTCCAAGAGGAACGAGAAAGCATTTGGAAATAGATGAGGTTGTGTTGTGCCTCTTTGTATGTAACAGTCTTCTTTTCATCTCCTTTTGACATTGTTTCATGCATTCTGATCCCTTGAGCCCTCCGCATCTTATGTATAAGCAAAGCACAAGGGAGCTGGGTCGACCACACGGCAGGTAGGACTCCATTGTACTTCTCCTTTTGCTGTGAAGCTGTGAGTCTCAGGCTTCTCATTCTGAACACAGAGACACTGTCTGAAAATGCTCAACATCATGCAGTGGCCACAGGACACGCTAAGTGACAATGTTGTTTTCTTTTAGCAACATTTAATGCTTCCTATCATTTACTTTTTTCTATGTGTGTCCTGAATTGTGGTGTCCACAACTGGCAAGACTCAAGTCTGCTGAGAAGCAGGGCAGAGCCTTTATGTCACTTCAGTTCTGGACACTCTCTCCCTAGTGATGGTGCCAACGGTTGTGCTGCCTTTGGGGGGGGGTCAGGGGCATAGGGAGTCCTACCCCAAGATCTTAGTCTAGACCCTGCTGACATGCTTTGGCAAGAACAAAACAGAATGACAAACGGAAACACCCGTGTTGGCATCAGGTCTACAGCATCTGGAACAGAACTTGCTTTTTCGTAGACAAAACAAAACAATAAAGGAGTATGTGTCCCACTCCCGGCACCCCCGTGTGTGTGTGTGTGTGTGTGTGTGTGTGTGTGTGTGTGTGTGTGTTTGCATTTGCACAGGATGCCAGTGCACATTTATATGTAAGTGTGAGGCATGTGCCAAAGTTAGGGGTGGTGAAACTCAAGTACGTAAAAGAAGAGAAAATAGCAGCGCCTCCTTGGTTTTGTGAAGTAAAATGATGAGGGGGTGGGGCACGAGACCATTCCTTTCCTGCTCCCAAAACGCACACAGCAAAGTTTTCTCACCTTCTCTGCCTTGGCCAGGCTGCAAGTGTGTTCTCTCTCTGGGTATCTGGCACCTTGGAGTCCAAGGTAAGCAACACTGCATTGTTATGCAAATCATACCTATTCCCAGCAGGGAAGCCCTGTGCCTGGTGAAGCCCTCTCTCTACAGGCAAAAACTTTACAGCTGGCTCCTCCGGCTTGATGTCTTTATAGTATAGAGCCACCAGAGCAGACAGAGTTCTGCATTTTTGTTTCACACAGCACCCACTTTCTACCGTGTTTTTTTTTTTCCTTTTTTGCTTCACTTTGGCACAGTGCACACAGAGCCCAAGCCAGTGCCTTCCATTCTGCTGTCCTTCTGAAGACTCCAGCCCTGGGAGGAAGTGCAGTTGAATCCCACAGTCTATGGCTCCAGAGGGAAAGTTTCTTCCTTCACCTAGGGACCACCATCAGGCCTCCTTCAGTCCTTACTGTGTTTCAAGGAGGCATTTTGCATCTTTTCAAGAGGAGTAGATTACAGGCTACAGCTTCCAACTTCAACTGTATTATAATCGATTTGTCTGCTTTTGTTCTTCCTGTATGGTTATATGGTCCATGTGTTCCCCCTCTTCCCCCAGCCCACCATCATCTCATCACCTCTGACCACTGTATGGTGTTCTCACCATAGCTGTGCAAACTCGAAGCCTGGGGTACCTAGTTATCTCATAACTAATGAGACCCCTTAGCCCTTCCAATGGGGCCACACACATGGCCGGGTGGCATGAATCGCCGGACTTCACTTTGAAACCATTTGATTGAGCAGCCGACACATTGCCCAATTTTCAAATAAGAAGAAAGATCACTACTCTTTCATCATTAAGCACTTCTCTCTGATCTGTTAGTGGTTTTAGGGTTAGAACTGGACTTTTGCAGACCCCAGAAAAACAAATTGAGCAATAGTTATCCTGGCAGAACCAGTGCAAGGCAAAGGCTTTCCTCATAATTTTGCAATAAAGGCATGTCCGTTGCCTTCCTATCTTGGTTTCCTTTAATGATCTGATGATTTTAAAAAATTAGTATGTTGATACTGTGTGTGTGTATTTGCATGCATGAGTGCATGCATGTGAATGCATGCATGAGCCTGTGTCATGGCACATATGTAGAAGTCAGTGGACAGCTTGCAGGAATCATTTCTTTCCTTGCACTATGTGGGACCCTGACATCAAACGCAGTTACTTAGGCTTGAGAGCAAGTGAATTTACTCACGGGGCCATCTCACTGATTTTTTTAATACGAAGAAAGCACTTGTTTCTGTTTCTTGTAGATACATTTCTTATATATACCAAACTCTCAGCTGTATATGAAGAGAAATAAATACTAACCTTGGGTTTATAAAATGCAAATATATTTCTCCATCCTTATATCTCAAAGAAATTATCGATTTTAACTTAATTTGGGAGATACAGTTAAGACTTATATGAATCATTTTTGTGTTTGTTTATTGGACAACTCTAACTTGAATCCTGGCTGCTATATTGAATACTGAATATATATATGTATATATACATATATATATACACACACACACTTACACCATACATATGTATTTTATATTTGTGGGTGCATTTGCTTCTTTTCGTATGTGGAGGCCAGAATTTGACATCAAGATGTCTTTTTTAGACACCTTAAACCCTTTTCCGCCCTATTTTTGAGACAGGGACTCTCACTGAACCCGAAGCTCTCCACCTTTGCTAGACTCTCTGTCTGACCTGCCCTCCAGAATCTCCTTTTTCCACAACTCAACTCTGCGGTAATAGGTGATGTTTGGATTTTGCATGTAGTTGGAGATCCAAGATCAGTGCAACAAATATTTTACCCACTGAGCCATCTCTCCAGCCCTAGTAAAATGTAATGTTTACATAAGAGATTGCATACCCAGGCAGCTGTGTTGGTGTCTTACACATTTTACAGGCAAGTAGAGAGCTATAGGTGAATTGGGATCTCAGAGCCTCATGGTTTAAAGCCTGGCAAAGTGATGGTATACATAATAGGAATCCTGGAGAACCTACTTCAAACCTTCCAAGACTATGGAAGACTTCTTACAATTTTCTATACTTTCTTTATATATTGAAATAAGGAGCTTTAAAATCAAGGCAGGATGACTGGGGGAAAGAAAATTAAAATAGTAAAACATTTAATCACATGGACATTTTGGTATACAGAAGAAAATAATAATAAAAGGAGAGTTCCTGTTTGAGCTCAGCCTCCAAAGCTGTAACCCTCCATGTGGCAGATCCCTAAAGAAATCACTGGCCTTCCTGACCCTGAGGCTTTGCCACCAGGTGTGGTACTCAGCACAGATGTACGAAGATGCAGCATTGAGCAGACCCGCATTCCATGTGGACAAAGAAAGATAAACAGGGCACAGTTAAAAGACAGAGCCATCGGCCTCCGTGAACACCGGGTCCTAGGAGGCGATGGAGGCCGAATGGTCTCCAATTACACGCTGATGGTTTGGTGAACTCGGAAGACATGGTGTAGAAAGAAATTGAAAGAACTCAGCTTGGTTTAGAATCAATATGGACCCTGTTCCATTCCCTTGCCCAATAACCATCAATTTTGCCATTAAAATGTAGGCTCTTTCTCTAAGCGCTGGAGTTTCAGGCAGTCACTTGTGCCCTTAAATTTCCATCCACACCACTGGGCCTTCATTATTCGTTGGGCTGTTGGACTGGCCTGAAACCCGGCCAGGAGCAACAGACCAGAACTTAGAGCAAATCTGAGTTTGGCAGTGACCCCATTTGGGGGATTTTCACGACTCCCGTTTTAATGCTTCAGTTTAATTTTCTAGGTTTATTGTGTGCATGTGTGTGTGTGGGGGGGTGCACACATGGCACTGTACATGTGAAGGTCAGGTGACAACTTGCAGGAGGCTTTTCTCTTCCTCCACCATGTGGGTCTTGAGAATCAAACTCAGGTTGTCAGACTTGAAACAAGAGTTGTTATCTGCTCAGCCATCTTGCCAGCCCTGTATGTAATATTTTGGAGAAGATGGTACAGGGACTTTTGAACAGTTTTTCTCCATAAGCAGCATATTTATTTCCTATTTATTCATGCATATGTATTGGCATACTCTGTTACTTGCTAGTGTGCCTGTGGATGCTCAGATGTATGTAACATGTAGTTGTGTATACACACACACACACACACACACACACACATATATATATATATACATACACACATATTGCTATAGTCCCCAGTGTATAGTTTATACTTTGGAAAGAAATCATCTCCCATAATTTGTCACTGCCTAGCTGTTGTAGACTGGGCCAGAACATCATTTGTTAACAGCGACAAAGCCTCACTCATAAACGCCGACATGTTACATTAATTTATAGGCACCGAGTGACTTATTAAAAGTGACGTGTGAAATATAACAGGGCTCGGCATGGATGATTAGGTTTCGGGCTTTGAATTGTTGACAAGGCAGGGGTAATGAATTGCGGGACATTGGCTACCGTGTTTCCCCCTCATTAGTCAGTATTAGCTGCATTAATAGTAATAATTGGATAGATTCATCATTTAAAATGTTTAAATAAATGTTTGGACAGTACCTGATTGGAGCTGTCAAATATTAGGCTAGAAGGGTTTGTGACAAAGAAAAAAAAAACCCAAAAAACCAAAACACCAAAAAAAAAAAAACCCCAAAACAAAACAGCAACAACAAAAATAAAAACCAGGATGATATTTCTGAGGTGAGAGATTTAGGAAGCTTTGGCTGTGCCGGTGTTGACGTCCATCTCCCTTGGGAGTTCTGAGATCAGAGGAGTTGGGGCTCCCTCCACCTGCCTCGTGAACATTACTGCAAAGAAGGTTTTGGAGGGGAATAGGAGGACATGACCAAAGAGAGCCATGTTTGAGACTGGTTCATTCAGGATGACTTTCTGAGGAGTTAAGAGACCCAACCTTGGTCCAAGTTAGATCTGAAGCTTTGTACAAGATCCCCAATCTTTGGAGATTCCATGTCTAAGCCTCTGTATGTGCCTTCCGGGTTTATTAGATCTACCACTATGTTAGGTTAATCATTAAATGAGAAACTAGAGGCCTAGAGAAGACTTTTAGCCACCTTCCCTATTCCTTGCTCAGTATTTATTGAAGATTTTAGTTCTAAATAGGATCAATGAGATAGGATCTAGAGAGGAGACCATCACCACTGTTTCTGTGTGTGTAGTATCATCTGGGAGACAGGAACATGCGTGTACTATTTGCAGTTTAGAGGGTTTAGAGAACCTCAAGTGGTTTTACACAAAAGAGCACTCTAAACATAGATTGGGTGGCAATAGGTTTAACTCATTAACTTGTTTGGGGTTCAAGTCATAACTGTTGTCCTTTCTGCCATAGAATAGCAAAAGGAAATCATATCTAAAATTTAAAAGTAGTGATGCCATTGGAGGTTGATTCAGGAAAACCAAATACCACAGGAATCAAGGTAGGCTTCCTAGGATGGAATTGTTCGAGAATGTTAGTCTGACGAGGTCCTGACATTCCCAAAAGGGCGCTCACATCACACCACTTCCAGGTAGAGTTTTAAGAGAATGATGAGCACCACATCTTAGGCCTTCTGTGTCGAATTTTCCCTCAAGCATAAACTTCTAGTGGAGAACCAGATTTACACCAGATAGAGTTTCTCAGACATGAGATAAGCCCCTCTGGATTAGCGATCTCTCAAAACCATCTTTCTGTCACTGTATTCTTAGACATGGTGTCTTGGTGTAGTGTGGTCCAGGAGGCAACTTGCTGGGCTGTGGTTAAGTCTGTCTGTCAGTTCTGCGACAGGCACACGGAGAAGAGCATCGGCATAGCAAAGGCTTCTTTCAGGCAGCCTCCCTTTGTTGTGAATTACAGTCCCAGACGATGAGTACACTGTCAGGGGTAGCTATGTGGTCCATGGCTGTGGGTAAGAGGCTGCGCATAGGCATAAGTGTGTTATCCGTGCTGTGTGCTTCCTTGTGATTATAAACTTAGATTTACCCCAAACATAACCTATCAAAAAATCCCTGCCCTAGGGGTGACAGCAAGGGCTGTCTTTCGGTGTTTGTCAACATAGCATGACCGGATCTAAGATTACTGTAGCCTGTGCCACTATTTCCAGATGAAACAATTTTGCCACTCCGACCCAGAAAATTTTGCTCTAGACAACTATTTTAAAGGAATCCCTAGATTTACAAATAAAATTTTACATACAGAGATGTTCACCAAAATACTGTTTATATTAATAAAAACTATGAAGTAATCAAGGATGAAGATGAGGGGATTATGTATTAATTATGAAGGATTGTCACAGAGTGAAACAAAATGACAGTTTGAGGATAACATGGATAGGATGTAAAACATAAATGTGGTCATGAAATCTGTATGTGCATTTAACACAGAAGAGATGCCATACAGAGAGAATTTTCGTTTACTATTACTTTTGATTTTGATTTTCATTAGTCTTATACATATCCACCTGTGTGCACCTGTACCACAGTAGTGTGTCTATGGAGGTCAAAAGACATCTTTACAGAGTTTCTTCTCTCTCTCTACCTTCCTGTAGATCCTAGGGGGTCAAACTGACTAGTCAGTCTTGTGTGGCAGGTGTTTTTAGTAGCTGACCAATCAGTTGCACTAACCCCTGAACTAGGATGTAAAATCTAAACGCTGTTTTCAAGTCTGTCATCTAAAAAAGTCATGTGCATGAGGCACAAGTGGCAGCAACTGCCAGAGTCAAGCTAGATTGCCCTGGCCCTCGATCTTGTTAGACATCAGAGGAGCATTTATTTAGGGCAGCATTTGACTAAGCTAATTCCGGACATTTCTCTCAACCCCTGAGCTGCCGGTTTTAAGTTGCAGGAAAGATTTCTGGCCGGGGCCAATTGAAGAGAGTGCACATAAACATGGGGTTTATTTTGTCAGGGATGTTCTTGAGAGACTGGGCTCTTTACTGGTCTTTGTTGTTGTTGTTCTTTGAGGCCATTTATTTACTTTAGAAAATACTCCGGCAGATCCTCGCTTAAGTGAGAAGGAGATGTGTTCTCATGGAGAGGCCCAGTCGCTGATCCTGAGGGCTCTAGGAATTGAGCAGAAGATCAGAGACAGATGGTTTCTTTTGTTTTGTTTTTTGTTTTGTTTAACATCAAAGCTTTGGCTTCAGGTCTGTAAGTGAGTGATTTTGCTTCAAATATATTCCGAAATTCCCACCCAAAATTTCTCTTCTTCGGATGCTTTGCATCCGGTAGAAGACATTAATAGTTAACAGTACCTCTCTTCCCTTTCCAGTTGGCATTTTTCTTTTTCTTTTCTTTCCTTTTTCTAAGCGAGTCTTTGAGTGAGGCTCATGATGACTGTAGTTCTTACCCATTGCTTCCATTTCTCAAGGGAGTCGGGGCACAAACAACCAGAAAAGGGGAGCATTGAACCTTCCCATCTCTTTAGTGAGTGTCTAAGATGAGAGGAGATTTACAGTTGAGATCTTAAAGCAGAGTTGGCTGTTAAAGTTTTTGTTGAGGATTTAGGGAGGCTAAAGCGAAAACTGAGTGTCAACCTGGAGGTTAATCCACCCAGCTCTGGAATTCATGTCTCCTGCTGTGGTACTGACAGGGAGGAACAGCTGGAGGTGAGAGGCCCTAGTTTGCATCTGTGCAGGATTCAGATGAGGTGAATGAGGGCAATGAGGCCAGGACTTTGGAGGTAGAGATTTGTGCCCTGAGGTAGGGGCATCATGAACAGGGACTGATGGGCAGAAGAGTCAGCAAGAACTTGCCCTTCTTTACCTGGCAGAGCCTCAAGCAAGTTTGCAATTTTAATCTGATCAGGTAGACTCAGGAAAGGCAGCAAGCTGGGAGAGAGAGGAGGCTGGGAAACTTTTATCATTCTCAATCAAAAAGGACCCAGCTGCAAAATGAGTACCATGCCAAAATGGCAGCCAAGTCTGTCACCCTTAAAAAGCAGGAGAAGTGAGTCCTTTCCACGTTATCATTTTCAAAGTTGGGGTGAGGGCCACTTTTATACTCTAGAACCTCATTTCTGTGCCAAACTGAGTAGATAAACAGGGGAAAATCGACCTTCCCAAGGTCCTTCACAGGCATCCCAATTACCTTCTGCGTCAGTGAGATAGTGGGCTCAAAAAGCACTTAGATTTGTCCATGCTCCAGTTCAAGATTTCTTACATGCCATCTTGATGACATCAGGCACATGCATCATGAGCTAGGCCTAGAGGTATTGCCCTTAATTCCAGCGACTTTGGAGACAAAAACAGGTATATTGCAAGTTCATAGCCTGCCTGGGCTACCGAGTGAGTTAAGGCTAGCCTGGCCAATTTACTGAGACTCTGTCTCAAAATTAAAAGTGAACACAGGGCTGGAATGCTGCTGATTGGTGGAGTACTTGATGGCCTATGCCTAGCATGTGCAAGGCCCTAGGTTCAATCCCCATACAGATAAAAAAGGAAAGAGAAAGAAAAATGAACCTCTGTACATGGTATTTTAAAAGTTCCTATGATGATTTAATGAGGTAAGTATTAGTAAATAATATTAGTCAAATTTTTACTAAATTACATTGCATATAGTAAGTACTCAATTAGCAGTCACTCTAATAAGATCAGTAACAATCACGGTGATCTCATTATCAGTCTTATCAGCAGATGAAATTTATTGGCAATTCATTCACAAATATTTGCCCTAATTCATAAAAGAAAATCTTGACCACTGTCTATTCTCTACTCCGTGATGGACAAAGAAGCTGCAAGCAAGCATTGTGGAGGACATGTGATTGTCTAAGGCCCAATCTTGAGGGCAGATGAGCGGCGCCAAGGCAACAAGGGATGAAGGGAATATGAACGAAGCCTGTGGGAATTTAGATGGTGCTGTTTGGGTCATTTGGTCACGGTGGTCATGGCGGCTTTGGACTAGATTGCCTTCTATTAGACAGATGCCATTTTGAGCAGAGGGAACGGTGTGCAGGAGCTTGGAGGTGGGGAATGACAAACCATGAAGTGTTTGATGAAAGGTTCTACGAAGGGCAGCTTTGGAAGGAAAAATGAATTAGTTTGGCCTGAAGACGCTCGGTGTTGGGCTCGAGGTTGGACAGAATCTTGATCCCCACAAACCACTTGTAAGTGTTCACAGATGAGTGGACCTACTAGATTAGACAGAGATACCCTAAATGTGAAATGACCCAGGTAAATACCATGAGAAAGATACTTATCTTCCCCGAACACATTAACTCTGAATGGAGAAGTCTGGGTGGTCTAAATGAATCTTCGCCAGACTCGGAGGTGTATAGGGACTTCAGGAGACAGAGCAATGAGTTATAGGAAGAAGAACAGTTGAGTTAAAACCTGGACGTTGAGAAGAACAATTTCTAGGCTTGCTGCATGTCCTCTGGGTAAAATGGGTACCCACTCTTTCTCTACATCATATGAACCCATGTCTTTGTAGTGAGAGTGGAGGAGAGTTTCCTAGTAACAGAAAACCAGGAGAAATGGTGACTGCAAGGTCTTTTATGTTCTCTATGTGACTTAGGCAAGAGGCATCATGAGCTCTTCATTTTAGAGACTCCTAGTAAAAAGAAACAGCCTCCCATGTTTGCCACTGCCTGGCTGCCAGTACCTCTGTCCCATGCCTAGCATCACTGTGAAGTGTTTTCCTTTCGTGATCAGTGAACCTGCTATCTCTAGGCAAAAATATGTGTCTAAATCAAAGACTATGCTTTCTTCTGGCCCACCATATTCCTGACTGTGTAATATGTTAATATGAGTAAGGCACACATTGTTTTGGTTTGTATTTTGGAAAGTGGGCAGCAGATATTCAGTCTCCACGAAATAATTGTCATTTAAATCTTAGCTTTTCTGTCCTTGATACTTAGGTGCCTTAAAGGCATTTTTTAAAAGGGGTCAGGAAAATAACTCTATTGATTAAAGTTCTTGTCATGGGAGCATGAGGGCCTGAAATTTGTCATCCCTATATCTTGATGGAGTGTGCCTGTAATCCCTGCACTGGGGAGGCAGGGATGGGCAGACGGACACCTGAGGCTTGCTGGCCAGCTAGTCTAGTTGAATAGGCAAGTTCCAGACTCAGTGAGAGACTCTCTGGAGGAATCAGGTGGAAAATGATGAAGGAAGACACCGGAAATAAACCTCTGCCCCACCACACACACGGGGGCACACATATGCGTTTGTACATTTACCAGTTCCACAGATTTGAAAGAATAAAAGCAGGAGGAGGAGGAGGGAAATATGAGAGAGAGAGAGAGAGAGAGAGAGAGAGAGAGAGAGAGAGAGAGAGAGAATGAATCAGTTTTAAGTGGGGGGAAAAGCGTCAGTGTTTGTAACCTAATCTAAGGGTGGGTTCATTTTGATGAGTGTGTGTGTGTGTGTGTGTGTGTGTGTGTGTGCGCATGTGTGAACAGATGCAGCACCTGAGATCACGGCGGCATGTGGCAGGCGAGCCTGCGGTCCTCTTTGAAGCACGGTGGCGTCTAGGCTTCTGAGTTTCTCAGACACCCGAACCAGCGCTAGCTCGCCACCACACATGGCCCTTGAAGTGCCAGCGTCACGTTACAATTAACAGTAATTCTGGTGGCTGTCATCACTTCCTCGGAACAGAGGATCCCGAGCAAAAGCACGCTACCGTCACACCTGCTAATTCAAAGGCATTGTGTGAACTATGACAGACCTCAGTGCACTTCTTGCGCCTGTTCGAATGGATAAAGTCTGGCGACTCAAATGGAGAGAGGAGGGGGCGGGAAAACGGAGCCTTAACACATTTCTCAGGAGGAGCCTATGCAGGGTCAGCTTGTGGGTGGGAAAAAAGAAGTTGTGTTAAAGAAAGTAATTAGAGAGAGGCCGAGCGCTAGAATATTAGTGCTTTTCCAGAGTAAATGAGGATAAATTCTGTTAATGATGTGACTTTCCCTGGTACTAATGTGATAATAAAGTGCTCTCATTCTGGAGAAGCTTGTCACAATCCCAGCAGAGACAGTGACCCTTCGACAAGGTGAGATGGAATAAAATAAAATAATAAAATATCAGCTTCTAAAACGCTCTAGTAAAAAGTGATCAATGTTAGGAGTCCCCACACCCCCATCTAGTATAAAAAGCTGATGTCTGCCACAATCTTGAGTCTGTTGGTGAATGGGCTGTCTTATTTGGGGTCCTGAAGCACTTATGTTAGCTCTTCTGTTTAGTTCCAGAGGGAAGAGTTGGGAATAAGTTGAAGAGTATAAATAGTCCCCAGCAAGCTTCCAGGCCAATGATGAACGGCACCGAAAAGATTGTGTTTGGAATGTTGGTGAAATACTGGCCTTCCAGACTTCAGTCTGATCCAAATTTATGGCTTTGGATATCATTTCAGGGGCATCAGAGATGGAGAACTTGGTGGGATGTTGGCAGCATTCTGGTGGTGACAAAGACAGAGGACAGAGATCGGGGATGTCTGTTTTGGAGAGGCAGGGGGATGCTGGGACCTTTGTGGTCTGATGGCAGAGTCCCAAGAGTCAACAAGAGCATTTGGGCAGCAAATACAAAAGCACAGAGAGGCTGCTGGCACATGGGGCAAAGACTAGTGTGACTGCGGTGCTGTGTGCTTGGAGTCAGAGGGAGAAATGAGAAATCAGTGGGGTCAATTTTAGTCAACATCTCAGAGGGAAGGGATGACTTCTTTGGGGGCAGGGAAAGGTTTTATTTGGTTCTGTTTCTTTAACTAGATAGAGACGTAAAAAGTTCACTGCATAATGTCTAAGGAATAAGAGAAACACCATAAACACGGTGCATGTTGACTGCCGGACCTTCCCGCGGTACTGAGTGCCTTGATTCACAGAGACCTGTGTTTCAGTTCCGGGGGCCCACAGACAAGCCTCTGAGTCTCTGCATTCAGATTAAGTCTACCTCTGCCATGAACTCTCTGTGGGAAGGCAAGGTACTTAATCTCTCAGTGATTCAGCTGCTTCTATCTGGAGCACTGGGGCAGGGGTGGAGAGTGGGGAAATGGATGGAAAGCAGGAAGCAGTTGTGGAGATTAAAATAAAGTGTGCACTTAGCATACTGGATCGCAGGTAGTAACCTTCCGCTGACATGAGCCATGACTTTACCCAGGACTCGTTTTCTGAAAGGCTGACACTTGGGTAAAGTATTTTAGTCGTCTACTTTGGAGCAATCTTAGGAAAGGAAGAAAAGTGACCATCATGGGAAGGTAATCAGTCCTGTGAGTCATCTTGGCAAAGGACCATCATCACTCCAGAGTGCATGCAAACTTGATCCCATAGTTCAAGGAAACATACATGAAAACCCACATTTCCCCAGGCTGTTTACTTGGAGAAGAGTTTGGCAACATGGTTATCTTCATATGGGAAGAGTTTTCTTTATTAAAAATAATATTTGAAACACTCCAAGGGCTCGGGGAAGTGGTTGTAGGAGGAAACTGCCTGGCGGGACATAAACTCTAGGCTTTAGGTAGACCCCAGTGCTCTGTCACAGCAGTTGACTCAGTCTGAGGAAGGGGAGCCAACAGCGGGGTCATTTCAGATAGAGGGTAGGAAACCCATGGAGAGACTTAGTTGGGCCTATTGCAACTTTTCATATACCTTTCTTTCTACCTTCTTCATGAGGGACAAAGACTGTATTTTAGTGGAAAATATGACTCACTTATAACTGTGTCACTTATCATTACTGTGTTGTGTGAATCTTCTCACCATCGCTAAAAGGACCCTAGAGAACAGAGTGTGTATGTCTGATATGGGGCAGGGTGTCCTACCCTGGCATGACTTCCCATGTTTCTGAGGCTCTATTTATTTTTCACCTGTTGCTCTACACAGGGTTAGTTGGTAGTACCGAAGGACTAGGTCTTATTACTCCATCATCAGTGTATGTGTGTGTGTGTGTGTGTGTGTGTGTGTGTTATGTTTGTGTATGTGTTCATATGTATGCATACAGGCAGATGTGCCCGTGTGTGCATGTATATGTGGAAGTCAGAAATGTTGGATGTCTTCCTCAATCACTTTTGAGCTTATTTGTGTAAGACAGAGTCTCTTGATGAATGTCGGGTCACTTTTTGCCTAGACTGACTGGTCAGCAAGCCCAGGCATCCTCCTGTCTCCTCCTCCCCAGCACTGTGTTTACAGGCACATGCCACCACACCTGGTTTTTGTTTGTTTATTTTCATATGGCTGCCGATAATAGGAACTCAGGTCCTCACGTTTGCAGGGAAAACACTTTATTGATGAAACCATCTTCCCGGCCATTCAATCACAATTGAGAAATTCATTAACCTATCAGGCTGTCATTCATTTCTTATAAAGTATTTTATATTTTAGTAAATATTTTGCTATCACTCTTGGTAAAATTACAGTGATGGGGACAAAGAGAGGGGTCACTAAGAAAGGGCGCAGAGTGGTGTAACGGGGAGATATCTTCTCAGGGAACTTGGGTCCTCTGCATGAGTGGTACTTACTCCTGACCAATGAGCCGTATCTCTGACTCTTATCCTTCTTTTAATATTATCCTCTTTAAAATTTGAGAGCACAGAGAAGTTCCCACCATAGCCTTAGAATTCAATTCTTATGGTTTAGAGAAGTTGAAGTAGGACCACTCTCCTAAGGTTAGTCTGGCTCCAAACTTGTTTAGAACATTGTCAATTTTATACTGGAATTTGTCAATAGATATTCCAAGCCTCTCCTCTATGGCAAAGTTTTGACACCACCACTCAGAGTCAGTTAGCTGGAGAGAGTTGAGCTGTTCCTGTTATTATCCCAGTACTCCCCAGTTCCTGCAGTTTCAGAATTGGCCATGGGTTTTTGGGAAGCCTAATTGACTCTTTGATGTTAGTCTATATGATATGAGTTACAAACACCTAATTTAAATAGCCTCCACAATTTGAGAGTGCACAGCAATTCTGCATGAGGAAGCAAAATGTATGCAAGTGGAGGAGTCTTTGTAAATGTAGAGAGTTCAGCATTTCTAATTTATAAAATCATAAATCCCAAATGTTCGAAGATGAAAAAATTTTTTGAGCATGAACACATGAAACCACAAGAAGAAAATGCCACATCTGACCTCATGTGATGGGTTGCCGTCAAAATATAGGTGCACTAAAATACTGTATAAAATTACTTTCCGGCTGTGTATAGAGGGTATAAATAAAATATAAATGAGTTTTTGTTCAGATTTGAGTTCTGTCTGAGACCTCTCATTGTGTATTTGGGGTCTTGATCATTTGTATAAAGGATTATCTTTCTATCTATCTATCTATCTATCTATCTATCTATCTATCTATCTACTGGTCTTTCTACCTTCCCCTTTATCATCTTTCTATGCTTCATTTATATATATATACATATATATCTATGTTTTTGATAAATATATGCATGTGACTTCAGTGTGTTGGTGTAGAGCCTGACACACCCAGGACTCTGTAAAGGAAGCTTTGTCCTTCCCACATGGCCTAGGACGTTCTCGACTCTCCTTTGTCTTGCCATCTTCTCAGTGTAACCATTCCGTCCACGTGTCTGCCCAACCTCACCTCAACTTTCTTGAAGGGTATTTGTGGGTGAGAGTCCCCTCTGCTCCCTTCCTTCCCATCTATCATGGTATTTTGCCCTGTGAGCACTGTTGGGTTGCATAAGAGGCTGCATTCGCTTAGGATCCTCCCCAAGGCACTGGATTTTCCAGCAGCTCAACTTCATATCTTCTTTGGTTGAGCTGCAATAAAAGGAATGTCATATTTTCCAGCTACCTGAGACCTGAAGATGATCAGATGGGCTCTGACAGACTTGAACATACGCCCATCCCTAAGATTTCTCTCTTATTGAGAACCTTGAAGACCTATGGCACAGAAAAGCGTGTGTGCACACACTTGCATCCCATATTGAGGCATCTGAGACCATTGTGCCAACCATCCAGGGGCTCTTGATTAAGATGATGGAAGTAGATTATGTCTAAGTCCCTTCTTCTTTTAGCAGTTTTATTTTTAGCAAATACTGATCAATTTGGATGATAATATAGAGGGAATTTTAGAGCTCACGCTCCCCAGTGTCTCGAGTTTAAACTGAAGCAGTTCCGGAGTGACATATTGCATTGGGGGGAGATGGGGGGGGGATGTTAGTAACCTGTGAGCAGCAAAGCACCTGCAGAAAGTTAAATGGTGCCATTCTTCATCTATGAGATTGCTTAATTTTATTTTCCATCAGCAACCTTATGATAGCCCGAGAAGGAGAGCCTAATAAAGTGTCAGGCTCTATTCTGCATTCTTATTTCAATATGATAAATTTCTTTTTATACTTCTTATGGAATAGAACATACAGACTTATTGGATTGTCCATAATATGAACTGGGATAATTGGGATCTCATGAGATTATTGTCAGTCCTCTGCGGGCACAATGCTCCCTGGTCATTTTGATTTGAAGACTGGTCCTAAGCTTTAAATCCAAATTAAGGAGTCACTTGTTCATATCTGAACCCATCTTGTGTGGCATGTTGGAATGCAGTGATGGTTCGCAATGGAAGCCATTGCTCAAATTAAATTCATTATCCCAGTAATGCATACGCCCAGGGGATGATAGGCAGCGCATGGAGATGCTGAGATTGGTACCAGGGTGTGTTTGCCTAGAAAACTGAGTTAGAAAATGACAGAGATTTTTGAAAGGGTGCTGATGATATACAGTCATTTTTAAATAACTTCCATCCTTAGAAAGATGTGGCAGCTTTTCCCAAGGAATAGCCGTTTCCTCCAATTTCCTCTCTTCCTCCTCTTCTCTTTGTAGAAAAAATTAGCTTGTTACCATTCCTTTCCAAAAAAAAAATGCCAAATATCCTCCATCCCTGATAATTGTGTCCCCTTTCATCCTCTGTGACAGTCTGAAGATGAGAGGGAAGGGGTAAAGGAATGACATGCCTCTTTTTACCAATCAGGGATTTAATTTTTTTAATCTAAAATTCAATGACACAAAGATATCTGTTCTTTATTTCTTTGTTGGTCCCTATTTGTGTTCAATAACTCCATCATATTGCTTAGCATATAGAACTGACATGTTCACTGATATTTAAAATCAGCGAGGAAATTCTAAGGGAAACTGCCCAAGACCTCTTTAGTGAGTTCCCACAGCAACAATGACTGCATGAATTGTGTTTGACATATAACCTGTGCTTAGCAAACACTGAATTCAGGACCAGATGAATGACAAAGTGAATGATCCATGGAAGAAGACTGAGTGAAGAAACAGCAAATCACTGAGAGCTCTAAGCCACAGAGTCCACGAAAGTTAGCAGAATGGCCCGAAGCTCTTCGAGAGGAAATCCATTCTAGACTATTGGTAATATGGCCTTTCATCCCTTTGGGTTCCAGGTAAATGTTTTAAGAACAGTGACAGGCTTAACTTAGAGATAATACGTTGAACTCTGATGTCAAGGCAGTATTAAAGATGACATTTAAGGACACCAATGAGCTCTTGCATGAATTATGCATGTATGAAACTAATAAATGGTCACAGACCGTGAGATGGATAGCTCTTAACTCTGCTTGTTTGAATTAAACGGCACATCTTAGCATATAGAGGCTCCGAGAAAACCACTCATCATTTTTATTTCCTCAGTTGCTCATTACACAATGGGGAAACCTTCTCTAGGCCCGGGGTGAACGACATGTACTTGGATTCTTTTTTGCAACACTGAAGTTGTCTGTTTGGTCCATGGAAGGTTTGTATATATATATGGGAAATTCAGAAAATGCAGAAGGAGAAAGAGGAGACAAATATCTCTGAGTTATGATAGAACATTAGCCGCCATTAATATTTAGGCTCAACTCAAGTCAGGCCTTCATGTGATGCTTTCCGTACATAGCTGACCTGGGTGCCGTGAGAACCGAAAGGCCCGTTAAGGAGTGTCAGGGAGGGGCAGGTGAGGACGCAAATAACTGTAGGGACTGCAAGGAAGACCAAGAGTGATGAGGGTGTAGCAGTAAAGGACCGTGTGACTAATTCTGCAGGGGTGTAAGGCAACCCATTTACACAGTAGCCGAAAGGTAAGTAGGAGTATGGGAAGCTGAGACGGTGTGGGGATGAAGAAGATACTTCCCACCCAGGGATGTAGCTAACAGTAACGGTGGGAAGGAGGCACAAGGATGCAAGTTGATGTGGCTGTGGCAAAGCATGATGGGAGGAGAAGAAGAAGGGAGAAATAAATCTGGGATGTCCATTATGGGCACTGCGAAACATGTTAAGATCCACTGATCAAGCCCCTACCCAATAATCACGACAGATTAATTGTTCATTTAAAGTCGTTCGGCAATTACTCTAATACGCCATCCTAAAAGTCAAATATTTGCCTGAAAAAATTGAACTTAAATATTTTTCTTTTGAACAAAACTTTAAACAAAAATCAGTAGACTCTTGGTGCAACTGGCACCCAAGGGAATGGAGACCATCCTGTGCTCTCTGGAAAGATCTGTCAGGTCAATGAGGGAGTGAATACTTAGACATATTTATATTTCACCGGCTCTGGAATAGTGAGCTGAGCATCCAGGGATGACTCTATGTCTCAGTTACTGTGAACGCGAACTTCTTACTCCTTCCATGGCATCTGTCTCCTCCACAAGAGAGAGTCATCCTGAAACTCTCTGACTCTTCAAAGGGGACGAGTGAAATGCCAACAACAGATTCTAAATGAGTGGCCTTTGCAATTTTAAACGCACAGATATTGAAGAACAGGGATACTCAAGCCTTTCATTTTCCACCTGTGGCTTTCTGTCTGCATGAGAGACTTTCAAAGGCAGTGACTGTTAACACACAATGATGTATAGTCAAACTAACCCCTTGTGATGCTCACTGACTTTCCCCAAAGAGACCCAGGCTATCTTGGTTTTGTTTTGGACTTATTTCTCCATTTTGATACAGTCAAATAGTCCTGTCTTTTCAGCAAGGTTAAAACGTGTTTGAGGTGGGGGGTCACACATAAAATGGTCACGAGCAAACCTGAAGCATATCAGAATTGGTAATCAGCACTACTTGAGTTCAAAGTGCTAGAATTTCTTATGCTGGCGTTAGCTCTAACTTGAGCTCATGTGGCGATGGTAATGTATATAACCAGATATGGTCAGTGACTACATTCCCACCTTAAGATAATAAGACATACATCTTCACTACATACAAATATATCTCTGATATATATGAATATATAGTTTAGTGAGCAACCTCTGTGATGTTTGATATATTCTCTATAAAATGAGAATAGAACAGAGCTCTATAGACCTCACAAATGCTCTTCTGTTGTGGGGTTTTCTTTTACCCTAGCCCCACGTTGGAATGCCAAAATGTTGTTGGTTGTTTTTTACTCTTTGGGGGGCCAGCTACCAAATAAGTCACACACGGAGGCTTATTATTTCTTACAAAAGCCCAGCCTTAGCTTGGCTTGTTTCTAGCCAGCTTTACTTAAATTATTTCATCTATCTTTTGCCTCTGGGTTTTTACCTTTCCCTATTTATGTATACCTTTTCTTTCCTTCTTGTTCTGTCTCTGGCTGGGTGGCTGGCTCCTGGAGTCCTTCTCTCCTTGTTCTTGCTCCTAGATCTTTTTCTTCCCAGATTTTTCCTTCTATTTATTTTCCCTGCTTGCCAGCCCTACCTATCCTCTCTCCTGCCTCGCTCTTGGCCGTTCAGCTCTGTATTAGATCATCAGGTGTTTGAGACAGGCAAAGAATCACAGCTTCATAGAGTTAAACAAATGCAGCATAAATAAAAGCAACACTTCTTAAAATAATATTCTACAACAGTATTGTGCTTGTGTTTTCTACGAAACTCGTAAAGTGGAGTATTGAGGCTCTCATGTGTGCCTGACTCTTGAGCGTGTATGAGGCACTAAGTAAGCAATACTTACATATTTTCCATCCTGGGTAAAATTTTACAATGGTATTTTACAATGGTAACATAGAACTCCAAGGCCCAACACTACCGAGAGCTATGCAAAGTCTGCAAGTGTCCTATGTCCACTGACTTCCTGTTCCATCTGACAGAAATAGTTTAAAATCAATGTTGCCTAGTCTGTCTCTTAGTCAGTCCCAAGAAGGGTCAGGCAAACACTTGGTTTGTTATCTGAGGTATTTCTTCTGCGTATCAAACCATATACACCGATTCCAAACTTCCTTCGTGTCAACTTGAACCTTTATACAGTCTGTCAGGAAAGCCTTGGTGCTTGGGAGTTGTCACAGGGCTTCACTAAAGTTATTCTCCTTTCCTGTCACCAGAGGCTTTCAGACTTGGGATTCTATCATCCTCTCTCAATTACTGGTCAGCAAACATTGACAGGAGAATCAGTTGGCCTGGGTCAGCAGAAGACAGTGTTAAGTCATGGTGCCCCACGCCCTTCTCAGTATCTCTTCTGAGGAATTATGAGACACTTATTCCTCCATGGTCCTTGGATCTTTTTCTTTCTCCACCCTTTGACTGCCCTGACCCTATCTGCTAACTGTTAGATTTGACTCCTAGTCTAAGGACCCTATTTGCCGTGGGTCCTTTTCCTTCAAACTATTTTTACATTCTGTAATCCGCTGCTATGATATTCTAGCACCCCTGGTAAGTTCTTTTCACTAATTATGTCCTCCGACCAAAGCCAAACGCTGAGCTCTGATGTAATGAATCCTATTCCAGACGAGCGTGTTTATCTCTCGAGGCTGTGCACACTTTCCAGAAATGCCCAAGATCCAGGAAGCCTCTGCCAGGGAAGGTAAACTTCTTGAAGTCAGTGGCCAATTATAGGGGCCGCCATGTGCTCTCCCTCTGGGAGCTCCAAGATAGCGTCATGGCTTAATTTCAGTTTCTCTTCCACTATGGGTAGCCAAAAAAGACCTCACGGTTTCATGTGTGTGCAGCTCCCTTCTTCTCTGCTCTCTGCATGTCCCAGGCAGGACTGTGAGCCTTAAGTCAGACAGGGCATCAGTTGGTGTTGCTTTTCCTTCCAGAAAAGGAGAAGAGGTCAGCTCTTGTTCGGCTCAGCCTCCCCAGACTGCCCTTGTGGCTTCCCCGGGATCTTGGCTGACTTCTGGGTATCGTGTTTTCACATGGATGAACTGTACCCTACAGCCTAGTCTGTGAATTAGAAGCCAGGCCCTTTGCTTTGACATTGAAAACAGAGTCTTCTCTTTCTGTTTTTGGCTTGCCCTGTTTTCAAGGCAGCTGCTTCCTATGGTGGCGGTGCCAGACTCTGGCTTACCTGTCCATGGACCGCTATTGAGTTTTCAAGAGGGCGATTCCCAGCTTCTGGCAGCTTAGGTGGTCTTGGGATGGGGCAGGTGCAATGCAGTTAAATGCTTTCAATTTGGGAGAATCCTAGTATTCCTGGAAAATTTTTCCTTGGTAATTTCGGGGCTGGAAGCCTGACCGCAAAGGTGACGGTGCAGTGGATGACTCCCAAGAATTCCTTTTAATTACCAGGCTGTTCCCTGTCCTCCCTCCAGATCATGTGTGGGAGCGGCATGAACTTCACCCAGAAGGGTCCCCACATTTGTTTCTACACAGCTGTTTTTTGTGTCAGGCCAAGAGTGCGTCCCTGCGTACTGAATACCACTGGGAAGGACCGTCTGCCGCCTCACCATCTGCGGGCATAAGTCAGGGGGACCTTCTAGAGAGTCTGAGGAGAGGAGCTGCGGTTTTATGTCTCCGTTCATTTGGTGCCTTGACACTTTTTTTTCCAGCCTGGATATGATGAACACAGCTGCAAGCAGACAAACGTGATTTTTCAGTCTTTGGGTTGGGAGAGGTAAAAATTCAACCTGTTCAGTCCAGAGCCAGGGCACTTGCTTTGCATAACAATTACCGGTGTCTGGGCAGTCCCTTGGAAGGCAGTTTAATAAGTGTGCTCTTCAATTCTGACTAGCCCAAGTCCTCCGTAATTTTAGCCCCTGCCTTGCTCTGCTTTGGCAAAGCCGCTATACTCTTACCTTTTCTTGACGATTATCTCTTTCATGGTTGTTTTCTTTCTGCTCTGTATTTGATGAAGCCTGTACTGCTTACCCGGTATGCAGGGTTTCACTGATTTCCTGAGCCTGCACTATGCCAGAGAAACAGTATTTTTCCTATCTGAAACCGTCTTAGTCTAGGCACTGTGCCGATGCTACAGACAGCCGAGAGCAGTGAGCAGTATTGCTTCCTCTGCTCTAGGCTTCAACCCTTCAAGTGCTTACTGATTTTCTAAAACACGTTCTCATGGCTTCTCCGTTTTGCAAAGGAGGAAACTGAGGTATGGAGAGATTACATCCATTTGATGAAGATCACATGTCTAGTTAAGCAATAAAGCTACATGTATGATGAAAGCTACCCAGTTGTATGGGAAGAAAAGTCTTACTCTTCCCATGTTTGGTTGACACCACTCAGTGTCATGGAATTAGCTGATTCGACCTTTGCTTATCTCATCTCCAGCAAAAGTGGCTTGTCCAGTGTACTCCGCTACTGTCTTTAATGTGGAAAGTGCTAATTTGTATTCACAGACAGGCTCTAGATTCTATTTAGCAAACCAGTGTATACTAAGCGCCTCTAGTTTTACATCCCAGGGCTTCCCGTATGTGTCTGGAAGCAAGGGTTTGCTTTTATTTCATCTTTCATACTCTCGGGTAGGAGCCTCATTATGGAGGTTAACTGATTTTCTTTTGGCAACCTAGTACTTTTGGTCACCAATACTATGCTAGTTATAAGGATTCAAGGCAGATACTGAAGCTCTCTTGCTTGGGGGAAATACTATACAGTATATTACCAAATCAGCAAATGTATCTACCACACGTGTGTCTGTTTCAGTTACTTCAATAATGGACTAATGTCCTACATCAGCCTGATTGATGAACCCAAACACAACTTTTAATAGGATGTCACTTCTGGTTTTATGACTGTCACTTTCCTTAATTGAAGTGCTAAACTAAAAAGTTCACAGACTTGAGTGCTGACCTCTTGCTGGATTGGTGTGTGAGGAGCTGGAACACGCTGGAAAGATCACAGGGCTGACCCCCGGCAAGCATGGGACAACTCTGGTCTCTTAACCACCGGAAACTGGGAACTACATCCCGATCTTCAGTTTTCTCACTCGTGAAGTGAGGGGGTTAGACTAAAGGGTTGTTAAAGTCACTTTCAAAGTTCGCCTGTGATTTGGGCTGTAGAGATGGCTCAGTGAGCAGGAGAAATTGATGCTGTACATGCTTGAAAACCAAGACATGGGTTCGGATCTTCTGGATCCCTTTGAAAGCTTAGGCATTGCTGTCTCTGTAACTAAAATCCCAGCACTGCACAGGGAGCAGACAGGAGGCTCTCTGGGGCTTTGCTGGCCACCAACCTAATGGAAAAATGGCAAGTTTCAGGTTCAATGAGAGACCCCGTTTCAAGGAAAGGTGGAGTGTGGTAGAACTGGACATACTCTGGGTATGTACATGTATGGATATAGGCACCTCCATACACGTGTGTATAAACCACACACACACACATACATGCACACGTCCTATAATTCATGGAAAATGGATACCATGACTATCCCTATGGGCAATCTAGGATCCTAGTTTTGAACTATAACTGCATCCCTTATTTTTTTGAGTCTTTGTGTGTTGTGCTCCAGGTGAGTTAGCCCCTTCCTGGCACGCCTACCTTAAAGGACTTCACTGGGGATTCAGAGAGACCCTGGGAACGTAAATGCTTTGGATAATAACACAGTGAAAGATGTACTAAATAGTCATGACGTTCCTCCTGCGGAAGTTAGCTGAAAGGTGTTGGGTTTCTCCCCACCTAGCCATGCCACCCCTCCAGAAAAAGAGCCGAGTTAAAAAGAGAGTTTGATCCTGGACTTTATGGAACTCCTCGGAACTCTGCAGGGTCAATAGTGGCTTTGTCCTGCTGGGGGTCAGGTTCCCACCTTTGGGGTAGGGCAGCCATGCTCTTTCCACTGACATTTTATCAAACACACAGAATGTGGCAGTTCCTTAGACAAACATATGGTTTTGTGTTACAATAGCCTCTACTTTGTCAAAAGCCCCTCAGAATCAGAGATCTTCTCTGTGGGGCAGCAGACACTACACACACACACACACACACACACACACACACACACACACACGTACACGTGTCCCCAAGTTCACAGTCACCTTATATGTTTACTTGAATAACCCCCCCCCCACACACACACACCTGCCCAAGTTTGTGTGTCTCACGTCTGAGTCAGTCTCTCACTGAGGGTATTTTTAACTTCTCTACTCTTCGGAGTTCCTTTAAGGAAGTGTGATCCAAAAGGGTCAGGTACTTGGATTGTACTGAGGGGAAAACTTTGAAGAGAATTCCTGAGGCTCTGGAGTAGGTGGCTTCCCCCCCCCCCCCCGAAGAACTGGCCCTACACGGTGTCTTTGCCACATAAGGGCTTGTGTGAGGCCCTAGGCACCAGTTGACGGCTGTCTTACCCGTGACAGATGGTCAAGACTTCAATTTCAGCAAGTGAGCTGCTGCCGAGGGGGTGGGTAGGGGACTCTGCCAGCGGGCCAAGTGGCAGGGCAGCTTAGGGTAACAGCGATCTGCTGTGTGCCCGGCATAGTTTTAAAGGCGATCTGGTGTGTGCCCGGTGTGGGTTTTGTGCTAAAGACGAGCTGCTGACAGGCGCCCCTGCGCTCCTCATCTCTGAGGCACAGGATCCCTGGCTCCCTTGGTTCTCTCTCTCTCTCTCTCTCTCTCTCTCTCTCTCTCTCTCTCTCTCTCTCTCCAAGCCAGTGTCCTGTTTGCCTGTCTTTCAAAGCCCATTTTGGCACCAGATGGAACCCCTCACAGTGGCTAGCAGTTGTCTGACTTGAGGATGCCAGAGGGTGTGCTGACAGCTCCTTCTAACACAACCTGAAACTGGCTGTCAGGCCTGGGCTCAAATGGCTTAAACACGTACAGGCGGCAAGTATTATCAACCATGGGGAGACAGGCAGGGGGGCCCACTTGGGGGAAAGTGGCAGTGATAACCCTCCCTAGCTTGGTGTTGCCTTGGGGGGGGCGGGGATAATGACCCTGTGGTTTCCCCTAGTAAAACCATTGTTCTCACACAGCGTGATTGATTTTCCACCCGTGGGACAATGAATATTAACATCTTCACCGCACTCCCATCAGGACGGACACTAACTTAGTGTGCTGGCTCAGAGCCCTGCCTCTTGGACCACTCGATCAGAAGTTGAACTTTAGGTCCATGTTTACTCACTTTTGGACAAGCAGTTGGATGTCTCGGATTCTGAGACATCTACTACTGCCACCTCCATCCTCCTGACCTACGTTAGGATTGCACAACTACTTTGTAAGGTCCGTGGTCTCATTATGCCCATTTTATGGATGAGAAAAGTTGAGGTCCCGGGTCTCATCCAAAGGCACACTGGTAGTATGTGGCTAAGGTTTGGATGTCAATCCCATACTGGTTTTTTTTTTTTTTAAAAGGTAGTGGCTTTTACACTTTACGGCACCACACCATGGGCAACCACCCTCTCCGGATCCTGGGATTGTTTACATATATCCTCTTCTAAGTACAGAACCCAGCCCCCAGCAATATGAGGAACTCATGACCACTACCTTTATACATCTGATAATGTCTGAAAGCCACATGTGCCGGTTGAGCCTCACCTTCTGAGGCGCAGAGGGACAGGGCAATGAAAACGCCCTGTTGAAGGAAGACTGAGTGGCTGGACAGCTAACATGTGCCGGAGCGGAGCTGTTCCGGGCCTGGGGGAGGCCCAGGGTGGATTCCGTTACACACAGCTGGACTTCAGCAATGTTCTGTGAGTCATTCATCCCAGACAGAAGGTCAATAAGCTTTGGCCTCTGTGGAGAGGCCCTCGATGCAGGGGTGAACCATTATCAGAGGCCTCCTTGCTGACGGGCTCTGAGGGTTGTGTGATGGTAAAATGACTTCATTTACGAAGGCTCGTGCATTGTAAAATCTTATCATTTTGTTTGAAAAAGTCGTTGTTGCTCTTCAATGCTCCCATTATTCCCCTTCCCCCTGGAAGACTCTATGAGGCCAGGGAGAAGAGATATTGTTCTGGAATCTGTCTGCAGAAGCTGTCTGTGTGCAGTGTGTCTTCATGTAGTGCCTTGATGATAGAGGACCAAGGGGCTACACTGTTGACAGACATCACACTTGGAGCTAAATTCAGGTGGCAGCATCCTGGAATGCTGGTTTTGCGTGAGTTATTTCTATTGGGTTGACGGTTTTATTCCGGTGTAGCTCGAAAGTAGGCCAAAAGGTGAAGAAAAGAGCATTTCTAGAATTTCATTGATTGACCTGTATTTTAGTCTTTTAGTATGCTCCGTCAATACATCTATCTAGGCCCCCAAAGTCAAAAGTCTGTAGCAAATAGGTGGACATAAACATCTTCAATTTCTACCAAATAGTAAACAGAAGGAGGGGTTGAACTGAGGGTAACCAGCATGAACACCCTAGTACAAAACCCTCCATGCCTGCTGCCTTTCTGTGATGAACTCCAACAACTGCCTGCAGTTGTTACTTGGTGTGACCATGTCCTGTATCACACACGTCAGACATTTTTGAAAGTTAAAATAGACTCACCAACGTTGGTGGGATTCCTCTAGTCAATTGGCGACTGTAGTCACCTTTGCACATAGAACCCGTGGACCTCACTATAGAACTTATTCAGAAGCTAAGGTGGGCTGGGAGGCAGGAAAGCCCAAGCTCAATCTGAAATGGCTTTTGTTGAAGGCATTTAAACAAGTGTCTAAAAAGAAGAAATGGTCTGGGGGTATTGGAGAAGTTTGCAAGGGTTTAATCATTGTGTGAACCCCACCACTCTTTCTAGGGCTGCTAATTTAAACATTTTATTTGGAGACGCTGAGATTTAAAGCATTTACCATCTCTTTGTATTTATCCAGTATTCACTTTGCCATTCATCAACTGTGAATTCACAACACTTAAATGACAGGTTACGCTTGGGGACCATGGGAACTATCAATTAGATCTATTTGGAACTTACGTTGAATTTCCATGATGATCTGCTCTCTGAATAAAAATACTCCCTCGAGGTTTACTTCTTTTGTGAGATCTGTTGGCAGTATCAAGAGTTTTCCCTTCAGAAAGAAAATCCACCTTGGATGTGATATGATGACCCCAGGCCTTGAGCGTAATACTAATTCTAACGCCACTCTGAATATTGCAGGAGACCAGTGAGAAAAAGAGAACGAGTAACCCGGAAGTGATTTCTGACTGAGACTCGCTTGTTAGGATTGAAACGCTAACCATGCTCATTTGTTTCTTCACAGATTCTTCCTGAAGTTTTTCCTTAAATGCAACCAAAATTGCCTAAAGAATGCAGGAAACCCACGTGACATGCGGAGATTCCAGGTGGGTCCCCTCTTGCTTTTCTTAAATCTTAATAACGGTTTGAATGTGAAGAGATGATGGGAACACATTTTTGGCAAGAGACATGGAGTATAATTGTTTCTCTGGAGGTGAAGAGCAGGTGAGGTCCCTGGTCCCCAGGCATCTGCAATCTAGGAGTTGTTTTTGTTAGACGAGAATTGGGGCTGCGCCACCTGCGCCCGCTGATGAAGGCAGCTGTGTCCTCAGAGCCTCATTTTGGCTTCCTGTATGGGCTCACGTGACGAGACAGCCAGAGATTAAGACAATTACGCAGAAACGATGGGCTTTAGTCTCTAAAATTGTTCTAAGGAGAACTTCACCGGATAGCGAGTGAGGAGCCAAACCAGGAAGTTCAATTTTGTCGTCTGTTGTCCTCTCTCATAATCTCAGCAGCTGTTAGCACCAATCGCCAATTGGAAGTGGGGCCCTTAAGAAGCAGAACATGTCTGTACCCTCTGTTCGGCTTCAGGGATGCCCCTGTACCCCACATGTATGTATTACTGAAGATCTTCCAGGTTGGCCACCACCTAAAACGTACGAACCTGATAGGATCATATATATGTTAGAAGGGCTGAAAACCTAAAAAAAAGAATGGGTTGACTTCTCAAACACAGGTGTTTTAGGAATTCTAGACATAATATGCCTGCAGTTTCACATGCTGAGAATCCCTTAGGACCTTGTTACAGTACTGATTGAGATGGGGGAGCGGGGGCTGGGAGTCTAGGTTTCTAACAAGCTCCCAGGTGGTGTAGAACCATGGCACACAGTTCAGGCAGTAAAGTTAAGCCCCTTCCTTGCCTCGCTCTCCAGCTCATTTTCTGGGTAAGTTATTTGCCGTGTCAACGTTGAAGCATGCTTGCACAACCTGTCAGAGAGACAGCTTGGTGTTGAAAGTTCGCTCCTACGCCTGTTTAGTCAGCTCAAAGTGCAGCTTTCAGTGTCTGAGCTCCAAGAGGTGCTTGATAAATTTTGGCTGCACATTCTCTAAGGAGAAATAAGGAAAGAGATTTGAGCATTGACTGTGGATGTCAATATCACGGAGTCTTCAAAATGATATTATTTTTTTTTATAAAAGAAGTAAGCCTTATTAGTCTTGTTAAAGAACAAATCCATTGGAAGGATGGTATTGTCTCCAGAGATCTTAGAGAATTTATATAACATCATTTTAGCCTTACCACTTTTTGTCTTAATAGAGAGGAATTGGGAGAATCCAATAAAATCTTAATTTCTTAGGAACTGTTTTCTGGCAAGGTCCCGCCTTCAAATTTGGATGCTACTCTTTTTTTCAAAGTGTCTTGCAGCTTGTGTGAGTGGGTTTTTAGCACATGCTATCTGATAGCTTGCTGTGGTTCTTCAAATGACCTCTATATCTCTCTGGGCCAATCTTGGGTTAAGAACAAAGACACCTAGGCATGAACCATTTTATGTGTAATAACCAAGCTTCCTGACTTTGCCAGCATCAACTACACTATATCCCTCAGGGCAATAGGATTGGGATGGACTTTGGTGACATTGACAACCTGAAAGAACATTTATATATGGTTTTACAGGACTTGCTAGTGAGTTGTGGCTTTTAGAAATACAGGCAAGACAGGAAGTCATTTCAGTACATTCTTTTTGAGCATAGGAAAAAAGGCCACAATTTACTTATGCAGTAGTATAGACATAATAGATTTAAACTTTCAGGGAAACTCCTTGTGATGAGTTTAATTAAGCCCTTAGTTTAGTCTAGGTCTTCTCAACTTGGGCACAATGAATCTTTTAGACTGGTGGATAATCTGTGTGTGTGTGTGTGTGTGTGTGTGTGTGTGTGTGTGTGTGTGTGTGCGCATACACACACACATTGTAGGATGCTCAAGTTGTATCACAGGTCTTTGTACACATGAAATAGCAATAGAACAGTCAGTTTCCCTTAGCATGGCAACTGAAGAGTCTCCATGGTAGGGAGGAGAGAGATAGATGGCCCCTGATAGAAAGCCACTAATTCTGACCTATACTTGATAACTTTGGACTAAGTTTGCGGGGACAATATAAGTGCCATGGAAATGGCATCCTTTGGTTTTTCATGGTTGCCTTCTTACCCAAGGGTCCATATGGACCTTCCAAAACACTTCAAGTGGATGTGATTTTGCCCTTTTACCTTTTGTCACCCAAAGAGATTCTAAAATGGAACTTTCACAAAAGGAATAGCTACCGTGGCCACCAAGAGTCAAACCCTGAGTTAAAAGAAGCTGTGTCTTTGTCAGCCTGCTTACTGTGTTCCCATCAGCTACACTTTGAGCAGCAGTGAGAGCTGTGGCGTGAAGGTCCCTGAAACCTGGTACCCAGGTTCAGTTTAACTGTCCAGGTGCTTGACTGAACCCTAAGCCCCCAAACCACACACTGCATTCCTTACCCCCTCATCTGTTTTTTTTTTTTCTCTCCTTGTCAAAGTGGCTTCTCCTTCTTCTTTCCTGCAGTTGTTTATTTCTAGCAAACTTCATCCAGTTCCAAGTAGATGACTATTTATTATAATGTCTATGTTCGGTGAATTCCATGTTCCTATGTATAGTTGCTATGTCCGTGTATCTGCCTTTATATACATCTGTGGGCATTGGTGTTGCAGATGCTGATGCTGTTGGTGAAGCTGACATTTACTGTGTGCTTTTCTCATGAGAGGTATTCTATGAAGTGTTTTATATGAATTATAGTGATGGTCATAGTATCCCTATTAAAAACATGCAAATATGATTTTTTTCAGTTTTACCAATGAGGAAGTAAGTTTAGAGTAGTAAAGAAATTCACTCAAAATTACACATCTACCTAGTGAAGGTTCAAGTCCAACCCTGTGACTTGTATACTATTACTATCTGATGCTTTGGGATGACAAAGAACTCCTCTAGGGTCTGTTGGTTTATCTTTTATTTTTTTTCAGACAGTTATGAGCTGCCATGTGGGTGCTGGGAATTGAACCCGGGTCCTCTGGAAGAGCAGTCAGTGCTCTTAACCGCTGAGCCATCTCTCCAGCTAGGGTCTGTTGGGAGGCACTTGGTGAGGCAACAAGAAATCCTGTTATCATTCAAAATGCACAGTGGCATCCCAGGAGTAAATGCTTGAATCACAGGATAGTTTGAAAGACTTCCCAAAGAGACTTCATGCATGAAGTTGAAACCCCCAACCCCAAGTTCGTCAAATTGGGGGATTTCCCTGGAAGGAAAGAATAGTGCTTTAGAAGGTGAGCTACACCCCTGAGTAGTTTCTACTTGTGGGAAAATTTGGAAATGCCGCAGTGAGTGTAACTCTCTCTTAACTTGGCCTCTCTTAAGAAATCACACTGAAGGTGCCAAGTCTTAGGACACACGAGAGAGGGCCGGGGGAGTGTGTGTGCACTCACTCCTGACATTGACACCTCCTTAGAAACAAGGGACAGTTCCATCTTTTGTTTTCATAGCACAGAAATTGAGACTCTGGTTTCATGTACTTTTCATGTCCCTATTGTCCAGGAGAAGGACTGAGAAAGTATCTTTTTTGGTGAAGACAAAATTTGATCCACTCATTGTATATCAGTAATATTGAAAGGTTAAGTTCCAGAAAGCGCTGATGGATTCACCCTTCACGGTGTATGAGATGAGTCTCATCAGCTGCCCCTGCCAAGGCTTTTCTTTTGCTCTTTTGTATATTTCCCTGGTCAGCCCCCTCTTCATACAGCCAAGCCAGTGTATGTCTCCTCAGAAGAGCAATCAGGGACCTGTGTAGGTGGCTGAGGAGGACATACGAAAGGTTGTTGATCTCCTGATGCGTAAAGACATTCTGTCAAGCAGACTCAGCCTCTGAGCGGCTGGGCTTCTGGTGTGTAAACAGAGACTTCTTAATTACACAGGTCATGTCAATTAGTGTGACCTGAGTGTTCTCAAAAAATTAATCACTTTCTGAAAAGCTTAGGCAGTGTGGCATAAGCCTTGAGAGAATCTGGTACAATTCTCTCTCTCTCTCTTTTTTTTTTCTTTTTGAATAATGGATGTTTTCTTTCTGGAACCCCTCGGCTGTGGTTAAGGTAGCATATTTGCTTCAATACAACAGTGGATACAGGCTTCATTTAGTGGTGGTGGGTATTGGGGAAGGGGGAAGGAGAGGGGGGCAAATTGGGGCTAGAAGCAGCCCATGACACAGGGAGCAATTCAGTCTGACTAAATGAGCCCATTTCTCTCTCTTGACACTAAAAAGATGCTAATGTTAAGGGACCACGTTAAAGCCATGTCACAGGCTGGTTTTTAACTGACAGGAGCTAGACAATTTAAGGTTAAGATTTAAATCGTTAGCCACCCTTTTCCTTGTTGGGACTGGCAGATGAGAGTAGTGAAGGAGGAGCAAGAACTGGGCAAAAGTTGTCATCTTAGTAGGAACCGTAAGACCCGGAGACTGAAGGAACATATAAATTTACAAATTCATCTTCTTCCCTCAGCAAAGTTTTCTGATAGGCTATAACTCTGCATCTGTATATAAATGCCAGGTCTGTGACAACAGTACATATGAATATAGATGCGAGATATATTCTCTCATTCATGTGTGCAAGAGCTCAGCAGTATTTATCAGAGGGCTCGGTGGTAAGTCAATAATGTCGAATGCAAAAGACAGAATCTCTGCTGTAGTGAAACTGATATTTCAGTTGGGGGTTATTTTAGGGCAAGGGTCGCTGCTGTAACACATAGACCAAATAGTACCTAATGGCTCACTTATAGAGCAAAGAAAGTCTAATGGGGCACATACAATACATACAAGTTAGTGTTCCTGCCTTGAAGAATAGACTTTTTTTTCCCCTTGAAATTATCTGGAAACCTTGCAACTCTTGATTTTATGTCCTTCCAATTACGAAGAGCCCTACTGTATTCATGGAGCTAGGTGAAAAGTGAAGGATACATGTCTTCAAATTCTTGGCTTAGAAATAGTCTTGTTAAACTTGCTCACTTCCTATTGGCTAGTGGCCAGTCACATGGCTGCTATAGCCACAGGGAGGTGTGCCAAAAATGAGGAATGAGATGGTCTAGGAAGGAGAGAAAGTACATGTATAAGGAATGAGTCTCCATCAGCTGTCACGATGAAGAGATGCAAAGATTAAAAGTTGTAGATAATTGGAAATTGTCGTTATTTCCATAAATAAAATGAATCAGGAAAATGAGCCAGAAAAAATGCCCAGAAAACCAGTGCAGTTGGAGATGGCATCCTACCTTGAAGCATGTGATTGGAGATGGTGTTGCTTAAGCTCAGAGCCTCAGGAATACCGTCAGCCCTTGACATTTATGGAGTCTGTTTCTGCAGCTTCAACTACCTGCAGCTGGAAAATATTTGACCAGCTCTGCATCTGGACCAAATACGTATAAAATACTTTTGGTCATTGTTCTTTAGATATGCTTATGACATATTGTTTATAATATTCAGCATTTTAGGTAGAGATTGTTTAGACTATATGGGACATATATAGGTGTGTGTATATGCTAATGCAAAACAATACCATTTTAAAGATTTCAACATTCTTGTGTGATGGGGAGGGTGCTAGAGCCAACTCCCTAGCAAGATACCAAGGGGTGACTGTGTTACATCACTCTTGGAAACGCCAGACAAGGGCCCTGCGCAGAGGGAACTGCAAGAACAAACTCAATTCATCACGTCTACACATTCTTCCTTCGCTTCGTCATTTGGATGGGAGATAAATGAAGTCATTTGGTTATTTATCCCAAATTTCTAACAATGAAGTGTTTTTCTCTTCCAAACTGATGACATAGGTTATGACATGAAAGGGCAAGTTTTTAAAAGTGAATCATAAGAAAATTTGGAGAATTTTATTATTTACTTTAAACAGCCATTCATGGTCTCTCTAAATCAATATATTATTTGCTGTGATCATAACATTCTTAAAATATACGCCCAAACTCCTCGGCAAAAGAGATGGCTTTAAAGACACACAGGGAAGAGAGAGTCCCCTCCTCTCTTTTACTCCCCACCCTCCACTCTCTCTCCCTCAGATGTACTTACATGACTCTGACAAACAACACATCTCTCAATTAAATTCTTTCCCAACAGAATGCTGGGAGCCCGAGCTTCCTTCACCCTCTTATGCAGAATAACTTTAAGGTGTGCCCTGCTGATTATTTATACTGAAAGCAACTCTAATGATAGCTTCAGAGAACAGGATTAATTCATGAAACATGGTCAAATGTGGGACTCCTGAACCTGGTCTACAAAACCATCACTGGGCCAATATGGATCTTGACATTTGCCTTGTTGTGAGCCTCGGCAGACAGTATGCATCACTGATGAGCGATCCTTGGGAATGCCATTTGATGAGAGGTGGATGTGCACTTAGCAGAAGTAGCTCCACATTAAGTATAGCTACCTAAGAAGAAACTGTAACATGCAAACAAAGATAGTTGAGATGTATTTGGACTGACCTGTGTCTGCTGACCTATGTTGTTCTGGGAATGCTTAGAACTGTGGGCACTTAGAGCCCAAACTCTTCTACTTTTTGACTTGGAATTTAGCAGGCTCTTGCCATACTTCAGATTCCAGGCCATCACTCTTGTTCTTGCTCACTTCGCACTATTCCAGCACGTTGCCCTTCCTTCCCTTCTTTCGTTTGTCTTCCCCAAGTACACAAAAGTCATTCCAGCCTCAGGGTCTTGCCGCTCACTCTTTGAACTCTCTGGGAAATTCTGCTGCAGCTTCACTGGATAGCTAGACACTACTCAGACTCAGACAATAATGTCACTTCCCTCGTGAGAACTTTGTTAACCACAATCAAAACCAGTTCCTATTAGATATGACTCCCTTTTTATTTTTTCTCACATGAATTATTACATTCTGAAACTTGCTTTTATTGCTCACCTGATTCATCCTTTAACCTCTTTCTTCTTATGTTAGGGACTAAACTCTGTGAAGACAACCAAGAGGAACTGAGATTCTGTTAAGAACTTACTGTACATTTTGTTTGTCGCTACTTCTCCCATCTATACAATAACGCCTGACAGAAGTATGGATAGGGCAGACTCAGAGTTCGTGCCTACGAGCATGTGTCCGTGCTTACAAACTCGTAAATGATGGGCTTAGAAATCTATCTGAACTTGGCGGCCAAGCTGTTGACCACAGTTGCCTTTGCTTGTGCCTCATTTCTCCGTGGACATGCTATGTTAAAGTCCCCAGAGACCACGGGATCTTTCTCTGTGTTTTCCTCTCTTAGTGAGCACAGAGTGGCATAGAAGCCCCAGAAGCCATCAGGGGCATCTTCCTCATCTTCTGTGGGAGGGACCGGCTTTAGCACATCCATAGCTCGGGAGATAGGAAAGACAGAATTTGATCTGGTTTCCGAAGGTCTCCCTCTCTTTCTGTATAGCATGGGAGATATCTGTTCTTGTCCTCCTCTTCAGCGAGGGTATACTCTGCTCTGAGCCTCCAGTGTGGATTTAACTCAGTTAGGCGTTCCCTGCCTCCAGCAGTTCCGCTCTGTTACATCCTGGAGGGTCACACGTCCTCCATAATTTTTAATGACTTATTTGGGATCTTTCAACCAGATAGGAACCAGCAATCAGGCACATTTCTGAGACTATCTCATTCCTTATCAGTCAAGGATATTTTAAAGGACAAAGTTAATGACGACCCAACTGATGCAGCCATTTTTATGTAAATAATATTTAAGGCTGCCATCAGACACCTCAAAACCCTCCATTTGTACTGGAAGAAACCAGCAGGAATGACTGGGTAGACTCACGTCAGGACTGTTCTCTGCTGTGTGTGGAAGACGCATGGAAAAGGCAGAGGCTTTGTTTCCGGCTCACCTGTGCTCTTAATTCGTCCTGTGACTTTGAGGACATTTAAAAATATCCCAGGCTTCGGTTTTCTAAGCTGTCAAATGAAGAGTTACCTAAATTTGCAATAGTGTAACTACTGAGGATTTGTTGCCATTTTTTCTTTAAAATAGAAACTTCTACAACGACATTACTTTTTAGTCTAATGGAGGAAGAATCATACTCTCCATTTTCAAAGGATTCGAATGTAACACTGCCATTTCAGAGACTCTCACAGGCGTGACCTAAGCAGCATTTCCATATGATGTTGGCATGGCCTCAGAAAAAGTAAAGTTACTGCATAGTCGTGTGCAGCCTTATTTTGATTATTATTTTATTTATGATGGAGGGTCAGTTTGTGTACATGGGTGTGGGTGCCTCTGGAGACTGGAGGCAACAGAGTCCCTTGGAGCTGCAGTTGTAAGCAGTTGCAGATGCTGTGAACCCATCTTGGGTCCTCTGCAAGGTCAGCACTTGACCCGCACACCTGAACTCTCTCTTTATTGTTATACTGTTGTTATTATTATGAATTGTAATGTAAATACCTGATATGCAGGACACCTGATATGTGACCCCCAAAAGGGTCATGATACGCATGTTGAGAACCATTGGTATAAGAGTATAGGCCCTATGGGAAGAGGTTTGATCAGGGTTTTGAAGAATATAGAGATTATTTTGTATAGCAAAAAAAATACAGATAAGTGACTCCATGGAAGTTTTTATGTGCAGCCATGTCTTTCCCTCAGTTTGCCTATAGTATGATACATTTATTGTGGAGTGCCAATGCCAAGACATCACCATCAACTAAAGTTATATATAGCAGGCTTCTCTTCGTACTGTATGTTTCAGAGATTAGAACAATTATAGTCAAGTTGGTATCTAGCATTACACTATTACATAAAAGAGTTTCACTGCCCTAAATTGTGTCCTATACCAATTCATCCCTCCCTTCCCCCAGTCCTGGCAAACACTGATCTTCTTTTTCTTTTTCTTTTTTTTTTTTTTTTTCTGTCTCCATAGCTCTGCTTTTTGCAGAATGTCATTTAGTTGAAATCATACAGTGTGTAGCCTCTTCAGATTGGCTTTTCTCCCCCATTTAGTAATATGCATTTAAGATTCCTCCGTGCCTTTTTGTGGTTTGACAGCTCATTTCTTTTTATCACTAAATGATATGCCATTGTATGGATTACTAGTTTGTTTATCCATTCACCCTTTGAAGGACATCTTGGTTGCTGATGTCTTATATTTAGTTGAATTTTTTTTTCATGTAATTGCAGAGGCACACACAATTGGTATAAGTAACACTGAAAGATTCTCATGTATTCTTTGACTGGCCCCTTTCAATTTTTGCATTGTTATAGAGCAAGATTACAGCCAAGACAAGGATCTTGACAGCATCTGTCCATATTCCTCCAATATCCCTGAATGTGCTTATACTCATTTGTGTCAGGATAGTTTTTAGTTCTATAAAATTTGATTGTAAGCATATAGGTTTACCTGTCTGCCACCACAACCAATACATCAGGTATCTCTATCACCAAATAATGCAAATAATGACTCCTCTTAATTTTGACATTCTTTCTAAGTGTCTAAATTACCTTTTTAGTTGTTGTTGGTTTTGGAGGGTAGTGGTCTCATTGGTTTAGGACCCACCTCAATGGTCTTATTTAATGGACTCAGAGCCCAATGTGGAACTTCCATCATTTCAAAGCACTGGATATTAGGGATTCAACACATAAATTTGGTAGTAATGATAATGAAAATTTTAACTCATCTTAGAAATGCTTTTTTTCTGCCGTACATAATTCTTTGGAGATTAAACCAGCTGTGTCAGTGGTTTTAAGCTTTTTCTTCCTATGAAGTATTCCATAAAATATTGCTTAGTCACTTTTATTCACGTGCTTCAAGTCACAGTTTGTTTTTTCAATACCTTGTTATTGTACTGGGGTAGGGGGATTGTTCAGTGGTAAAACATTTGCCCAGCAAGCCTGAGGCTGGGAGTTTGGATCTTCAGAAACCAACGTAAATGTAGGGTGGGCATGGTGGCCCACCTGAAATGCCAGGCACAGAAAGCAGAGACAGGGTGGATCCCCAGAGTAAGCTGGTTGGGAAGATTCACTATTTGTGTGAGCTCTGGGTTTGAGTAAGAGACCCTACCTCTCAGTCAGTTGAAGAATGAATGATGAGTCCCAATGGCAGCCTTGGTCTTCCAGATGCAGCCGAGTAACTACTACAACAGAAGCGTGCCTGCACACACATGCACACTATACACACCTGTGAAAACTGAAAAAGAGAAAAGAAATACCTGGTTATTAGGATCCATGGATTAATGCAAAAAATACAATGAATTGAAACGATAGAGAAAGATGCCATGATCCAAACCAACTGTGTTCAACATTTCCTTTTATGGAAGTTTTGAAAACCAAGGTTTGTAATTTCTCAAAATTAATTCACCAGAATGACTAACTTATTAAGAATAAAATACTTCTTTTCCAAAGATTATTAATTTAAACATTGATAGTGTTTTAATACCATATGTTTCCTCTAGTTTTATACCAGTTTGAGAAATGCACAGAGATAGGAATTTTCAGTCCTTGTATCGGTCATAATCCCTTCTTCCATACAAGCTGCTGCTTTTGTTATTGTGATTTGCCACCGGCCATTGAATTTAGGTGCTTGTGTCTTTTTTGAAAATCTGATCATGAGACAGAGGTTATGCCTCATGAATCTTAGATGATATTGTAAGGACACACAAGGTCTCCCGTGTGACAGGGAGCGAAGGACAGCCTGAGAAATGATGGAGAGGGAGAACTAATCAATGACAGAACTTTCTAGAAATCCTTCCCAGGGAAAGACAGTGGGGAAAGTAGACTACTAAGATGTCTGGTTTGCAAACTGTTTTCTAAGCAGTGAGGTTTCATTTAGTGTCCAGTTTAGAATGTAGCCAACTAAGATGGAGATGTCTTCTTGAAAGTGAAATTACTCAATCTAGTGAGAAGGACAGTTCCCTTAAAGTTCTCAATTGTGTCAATTTACGTTGTGAGGGCAGACCTTTCAAACTTGGAGATCTGTAGGGCAGGGGGCTTCTTCCCTCTGAACTCTGACCTAAAATGCCAGTTTCTTTTGGGATTTTTCCATGAGAACCGGGAGTCACTGGGTCGGGTTTGTCAGCCCATCACTTGTTTTGAACTCATCATTTGGTGTTACCTACAAAGCAGACTACTCTTCCTCCTGCTGCTGAGCTCATCAAGTGCTCATCGAGGACCAGGCTCGCCACTTAGCCTCACAGAATTAGCGCTAACAATTAAGTTTCAAATGTCATCAGAGCATCAGGGACTCTGGGGTGCAGAAAGGGTAAGCTTTACCTTCAGCTGATGCCCAAAGTTACATCAGTGAAGGGAGATAGCTGGTTTGTGTGCCTCCCTTCTAAATTCTAGACAGGGGTGCTAATAACAATCACCTCTGGGGTTTCTAGAACCAGGGAAGAAGGCACTGGAGGAGTTTCTAAGCCGCTGACAACAAACCAAGAAACTAAACCCGTAGTGTAAATTCTCAGAAGAGCTACAGGTAGCTGCAGACCTCTCCCTCCTTAGCCTCACAGCAAATGCCCTAACTTAGAGGGTGGGGACCAGAAAGGAGCCATGCAGCATAGAATCAGCATGCCTGAAGATGCTGTTCTGAAAAGCTACGCCCCTGTACCTGTTTTATTTATTTACCTAAACCTGTAGTTATTTCTGTAGATTGAACCCAACCTATAGTTTGTCTTCATGAATAAATTGTCTTAATGATTACAGAGCTATTTCAGGGGAACGTCATTCAGTGGAACATTCTAGAAAGTTTAAAATTCTATATTTGCCCTGCCTAGTCCAATGGCCACCATCACTTGAAATGTGGCCACTTCGACTCAGGAATCGGATGTCATATTTTTCCTAGTGTAAATTCCAATAGTCAAACTTTTGGACTGTGAGATTATAGAAACTGGAGATTGCACAGACACAGCAAAATTGTAGACACCAACCTTTTCATGTTGTTGTCCTCTTTTTCTCTGGGCAGTGGGGTGAAAGGAGAAATAAAAAGGTAAAGGATGGTTGATTCCAAAGGGAAAAGGCTTTTCTATTTTTTTTTTTTGTCCTAAATTCAAGACATGTTTTGTTGACAAAATTTGGACATGTTGAAGACTTGTCATGCCTCTCTGTCCCCTTACCTGCCTCTTCTTGCCAGCAGCCTACTGATTGGCTCATGGAGGCTCATTGCCTGTCTACCACGGGTCAATTTTCAAGGTTAGCTTAGTATTACATTCCACCCCCACCCTTCCCATCTTACAGATTACTTTTAATTTGCTAGTGACTTTGTGGGTTAATTTCAGGTAATACTTTATTTAAATCTATTCCAATCATTTCCAAATTGGAATGGAAGAGGTTATTTTGGGCTTGAAAAGTTGTGCCATGAGTATCTGAGGGACATGTTTACTAGTTAGTTTCTAGAATAAACAACACAGGGATCCTTTACTCCCCAGCATCTAGTTCTGGCTGTGCTTGTTGTACAATGGCCCTCGCACAAGTGGTCTTCCCTTGCAAAGAAAAAGGAAATGCATATTGCATAGTTTTCTGTCTTAACAGGTTGATTCGTTTTTGGTCACTTTTACTTAATGTCAGCAATTAGTTGACAATGTTTTTAAAAAGACACCAGATAATATTAAGTCCTACTGTTTGTAGCACTGGTGTCTTCCAGGTGTTTCATAGGATGCCCTTGCTCTCTTTGCTGAAGACAGACGTCTGGGGTAACCACTTCCCATTTCCTGACACTGGAAACAGACACTGTTCGGGATTTCCTTTTATAGCTTGTTCAGCTAACGACTCCAGTGACCACTCAATTGTGGTCTTGTAGTAAATCAACATTTCTTTGAAAGACCCAGCTGTTATGTAATTTTCAGTGTCTGACGAAGCCATCTCCCTAACTAAAATGTGCCCCTCTGTTGTCCTAAAGATACTGTCACTGTTGTGACAGTTTTTGAAAATAAAGGAATAGACTTTTTGTCTTTTGTCTTTACTTCTCCGTTCCCCCCCCCCCCCCCGTTTTCTTCTTTTAAATTAATGTACGATTGATGAGGGACAAACACTGGCTTCAGCCCCTGTCACACCTGGTCAGCTAATGATGAATATCCAGAGAGCCTGCAGCCAACCACTGCATCAATCTCTGGGTTCCCTCTGTGAATGACTTGCGCTAGATGGAATTTTGACAGACTGAAGAGAACACACTGGGTCCGGGGATAACTTCTGAATTGTCAAGTGCGTGTTTTAATAAGATATTAAAATCAGCCCGGTGAGCCCCGTGTTCTTAGTCTGTAGTTTATGGCCACCTCCCAGGAAAAGGAAATTTGACTTATTTTGCCAGAAAGCTTTTAAGTGAAAAGGAGGGGGAGTGGGATGTTGTTAATCCTTCAAGGTGCTGAGTGCTTTGACACTGGGGGTTGAGAACTGACAGCTCTGGACTGAGGCGGGGTGCTTTCCCCTGTGCCCATCAGGGAATGAGACCACGGCACTGCCCCAGTGTTCCCTTAGCTAACTCAGAGGAAAAAAACTGCCTAAAAGCTAAGGGCATATAGTATGTTCCAAGTTTTGTAAAGTCATTCACTTCTTCAGAGGCTAATGCCTCTCAAACCCGGAGAACAATTAAATCCGAGAGTCTTTCCACACAACTGGGAAATTGAGCACAATAAATCAGAACTCTTCTGATTTTGCTCAGGAGGCTGGCCTCATTATAAGAGCAGATCTATTAGCCTTCTTGCCGTTGTCTTTCATTTCTCAAGTGAGGTGATTCTAATTAAATTAATCTGCATGTCAATCTATTGGTGATCAATCAAAGAGCCCAAGGTTTCCCCTATGCTGCTGGGTGCTTGTAGCTGACAGGGGCTGATAATGGAGGAAGAAATAAGCTGGCGGGCAAAGTTAATTAGTCAACATAATAGCTGGATTAAACAGGGGCTGGCTGATGGCCGTTTCTCGTGTCAAAGCATGAGTTGGGAGCCAAAGCTGCGATTACAGGCAATTATTATATTTGGTTGTAAGAGGTCACATGAATAAACATATCTCTGTGGGGTTCAGTTTTAATCCTCCTCCCCTTTTTAATATAAGGAGAGATGTAGGTCAATCCTGCTCATTGTTTTAGTCAAAGTTCTCGGAGGCACACTTTTTTCTGGACCCTTGCGGCAAGCTGGCCTGAGCCATCCTTAGATGTGACCTGGGTATCTGAGTTGACTTTGAATCAGTTCTATGTTTTACTTTTTTTTCTCTTTGAAACAGATCTAAGACCCTTAATTAGCAAAGTTTTTTTGGGGGAGGGAGTGAGGGTGGCGTGATGATAATTCCTCTAAGGGTGGTTTGACTGTGATCCACCAAACTGACATGGGACAAAAGAGTAAAATGTGTAAAAAAAAAAAAAAAACTTCAATAAGACCCTTGGGGGAGGAAGACACAAGCAGATCCCAGCTTCCACTCCAACCCCTCTCATTTTCATTCGCTATCTTCTTAACCCTGACTCAGTAGGGAAGAGATATTTTAAAGATTTAAAAGACTTCTATTTGCATGATCTACTATGATATCTACTTCAGTGTCTAAACTGAAGGGTAATTTAGGTGAAACACAGCCACCCTTGTGTAAAAAATATATATATATATATATAACTGTGCTAATAAAGACCGCCTTGTAAAAATTATGGTTAACAGGGTACCTTTTGCTGCATAACTATAAACTGTGCAATTTTACTTAAAACGGCATCAAAAGCGTTCCACGCCGAAGACCCACTCATCAATAGCGCCTCTTGTTAGACATGTACAACATAAGCACCGGTTATTATGTGAAATAGCTATGCAATTTTCTTCAGCTCCCAGCTGTTATTTATTTAACTTGAGTTTATTTCCCACCATGCTTTTATATGAAAATGCTCATTCATTTTCCTCTCCCGTCTCCAGGTCGTGGTGTCTACCACCGTCAATGTGGACGGCCATGTCCTGGCAGTCTCCGACAACATGTTCGTTCACAATAATTCCAAGCACGGGCGGAGGGCTAGGAGGCTTGACCCCTCGGAAGGTACGCCCTCTTATCTGGAACATGGTAGGCGACTCATTTTCATTGGTTGGCATTGCTACTTTTAACTGTGACTTTGTGTGCTTTCTTCCTTCCACTCCACCGCATTTCCTATTGTTATAAGTCTTAAGAGTTTCCGAACACCTATGTTGCGCTTTTGCACTTTGACCCTGCAAAATAAGAAGCTAAGGATTTAAAGGCAGGGGTTTATCTTTTAAGCACATTCTTTTTGGTTGCATGACTGACTATATCTCTTGGAATGCTGGTACCTCTTACTTTCAGCTTGGGAAGAGAGAGAGACCTGGATCAAGGAGCTCCCATTTGATGGCAGGATAAAAAAAAAAGGCCAATCCGTAGGTGAATGGGGAAGACATCCAAACCTGACAGTGCACCTGTTGATTCATCTGGAGCGCTGCTGCAGAGTCAAGGGCAGCTAAGCTATTCCTTCTGCTGTGGGACTCAGGGCAAATGCCCCTCCCAGGCCTTTAGTTCTCTAGACTAACAACTCCCTCTTCATCATCATGCAACGTAGCCTGCTTTCTGCAGGGGTCAGTGTAGCCAGGGAGAAATCACTACCACTAAAGACTGTGGGAAATCAGTGGTTACCTGTGAGGCAACGAGAGCAAGCAGATGAAAACAGTTCAAGGAAAGGGTGTGTTACTCAAAGGGAATCTGAATTAGCTTGGGTGTGTGTCTGAATAACTCGCTTGAGTGTCTAGGCAATGAATTCCTCTTTCTATCAGCCCAAGAGTCTACTACATACCAACCTCTCTGATCTCAAATGAAAGTCCACCTGCTCCTCTTGCTCCAGCACCCCTCCTTTGCCACGTCAGCAGGATTCTTTTGAGAACACCACCATACAAATTATCATGTGATAGCCTGACTTTTATGGTGGTACATAAGCCACATGACATAATTCATAAGGTAAAAAACCTCCCTTCCCTGCCAGCATCCCAATTTAATAAACACACACCCTTGTCATCATTTTTGCCTGTTTTTTTTTCCACCTGTGCTTGAGGAATGCACAAACAGTACATTTCATTAATTAGCCCGATGTTATACTCTTAGAAGGCATTTCCCCCCACACCCAGTTTTATAGTCTTTCAAAAGTAAACCATCATCGTTCAAAAGCTGAGGCTTTATGTTTCATTAGTGCCAAGATGGATGGATATTACTTTTTTCAGGAGGCCATTTGAAACACCTGCTCATGATTCCATCCCTAGCCCCATTTCTGTACTTAAAATTATTCTGATCCTCACTTTGTCGTAATGGTGCCTCCTTAATACCCTTGAAGTTACTGAAGACGTCATGTGACTAGAGGTGCTTAGGTGGGAGGAAGAAGGAACACTTGATACTTAATCAGCAGGCACAGTATGGAGAGCCTGGAGTGGGGACCACAGTTGTTGCTTTGACTCTCGACTGGTTGGTTGCAATGGGAGCTGTCTGATCTGCAGACAGACTTAGCAGTGAGTTGGAGGTCGGCAGCTCATGGTTTCAGGGAAGCTCTAAGCACAGCTCCCATATCTACTCCCATCTTCCCATACCTAGCTCCTATGTCTATCTCTTTTTTTCCCCCCTTAGGAAGTGAGGAGAAGGCTGGCAGGGAGGCTCAGTCAATAAAGCATTTACTCTAAAGAACCTGCTTTCAGCCCTTGGCACCTACATGAAAAAGTCAAGTCTAGTCTGGTAACACACTTATGATCCATTTTCTGGGGAAGCAGAGATGAGCAAGTCTCAGGGACCCACTGGACAGGCATCCTAGCCCGAATTGGTGGGTTTCAGACCAACAAAAAGATCTTGTCTCCAAAAACAAGGTGTTCTTTTGAGAAACTATACCCCAGGTTGTACTACGGCTGCAAATATACATGTAAAGACACACACACACACACTCACACACACCCTTACATACATACATACATGCATACACACACACACACACACACACACACACACACACCAGCACAGGTAGGAACACGTGCACACAAATTAGTACAAGTGAAGGAAAATTTTCAATGGAAGTGGAACAAACTCGGGCACATTACTTATCCCTGCACAAAATATCCCAAAGCAAGCAAGCAAACAGTCACCAGCTAGGAAGGATGCTTCCAAAGTTTGGATGTCAGTGACATTGTTTTGCCAGGTGATGCAGAGAACAAAGTCTTGAAGTAGGCACTAGCACTCCCAAATTCACTTCTTCATCTTACTCTGGTCTCTCTCTGACCCTTGGTTTTCTCCTTGATAAAATGCAGTTGGTTATCTGTTAGGAATAAAACAATAGGTCTCTGCTTTGGGAGGAAGTGGGCTGGGTGAAGGTAGTGAAGACTGCTTAGTGTATGCCCTACTGCCCCAGCACTAATCAGCATCTCTAGAGGGAGCATGGGGCCAGATGGTCCAATTTGGCAAGAATTAAAACTCTACTACTCTTTTGGCCAGGTAGTGGTGTTGTACACCTTTAATCCCAGCATTCAGAGGCAGAATCTGGCAGATCTCTGTGAGTTCAAGACCAGCCTGTTTTACAGCGTGAGTTCCACGATAGCCAGTGCTGTTACATAAAGAAACCCTGTTTCTAAACAACAACAACAAAACCCAAAACCAAAACCAAAAAACCTCTCCTACTAATAACTAATTTTTATCATCCAATGACTAATAATTAGTATTTAAGCACAGCAGGGAGGAGAGCAAGGGGAATAGACATGGAGGAAGAGTACTGTCCATGCTAACCACTGTGGTCTCTTCTCTTAGCTCAAATGCTCCCTCAGTATGGATACATATTAATGTAATTAATGTAGCAGCTGGAACATCATCTTCTCCCCAGGAAGAAGGAAAACACTTTCTTCTGCTTTGTTTACCAGTCTACATTTCACTGCATACCAATGGTTAGCTATTACTGCAGAGCCCACCATGCCCTGTGTCCTTCACCCTCATCAAACCCTTACTTTACTTCCTTCCAGGGGAAGGAAAGGGTAGACGTGTCCAGATCTTGAGTAACGGCAGGGCAGCAGTGGAGAAATCTTGATTTTCTACAAAGTAGCCATAGATAACCTCCCACTCACTTAGACACTTCAAACGCATGCATCGGTATCTCCTCGGCCAAGGGGGACTACTGAACTCTCTTCTTGGTGATGTGTGGACCTACATGACAGAGACCCTGTCAGCATGCATGCGCTAATTCATGTTGGTTTGGGAGATGATACTTCTTACATTGAAGAATCCTATTTAAAATGCCTTTCTTAAGGCTCACGTCCCCGTCATCCAGTGCTTCCGTTTATCCATGGCCACCCTTACTTCCCACAGCTTTTCTTCACCCCTTGAGACCTGTAGAGTCATCGGCATTCAAGGCCCTTTCCCTCCTCATTTACAGGTAGCCCGGATTATTTTGAGCAACACAGCCCATCTCTATTTATATCCTGTTTGTCAGACACTGGGAGGAAAGTCCCTTTTGTGGCTTGTCTTTCTACATTTCTAGAAAAGAAATCATGGTTTACATTCATGCCCCGTCTTCCCCACACAGCCCAAGCACTCGGAGCTCCTAGGCTCAGATTAATGTCTCTGGATTTCAAATCTGAGGGATGACAAAGGCAGATTTATTTCTGAGAATCTTGCGTGATCCAAAGGGGCTGGAACTTAGAACACTGTAGCTCATGGTAATCGCCCCCTCCCTCCCATTTTTCTCTCCATTCATAAATACTAAGATTTTCTTTGGCTGGATATTTATGGGCACATTTATTGATGATGCTTCCTGAAGCAGTGGCTTTATGGAAGACGTGCAGTTGCGGAGGGAGGCAGCGTCACATGTAACTGCTCTCGGGGTTCTCATTTCTACAGAAGCATGGGGTTGGGACCAAGGGACCTGAATCGTGCCCACCCATGGTCATGTGAAACATTGGTGTATATGTGTGTGCCTCATCTTACAGTCAAGCCACTCAAGCAAATTTGTGGGGACCGTGCACGAGAGTGCTTGAAAGGGCTTCGGGAATGCTGTTATTGTCACTGTGGCTCATCTCGAGTTTTAGGTTCTATTTACTTGAATTTAAGGCCAATTGTGGCATCAGTTTCTCTATTTCTTTCCCCCGTGGCAGAATGCTGTGTCCTCACAACGCTAGAGTGCAGAGACCCTGTCAGCTTGCATGCGCTAACACTTTATTATCTAATGATCTAATATGCAACAAGGCAGAGTGCCTGTGCTCATCATCCTGACACAGAATGCCGGGAGAAGTGACTAAATTACTTTATGTACCATTAGCGCTAGCAGCTATGGTGAACTCACCGGCAGCATTTATGCAAATGTCTGTGAATACACTCTAGTGGCTTTGTCAGGGAGCTGTCTGACAAGCAGTTTAAATGCTCATTTT
>NW_026067912.1:2313109-2421431 GCF_014885135.2 Alexandromys fortis | reverse complement strand
AGAGAGAGAGGGAGAGAGAGAGAGAGAGAGAGAGAGAGAGAGAGAGAGAGAGAGAGAGAATTTCCCTTACAGTTGGTTTTCCTTCATTGCTCCCTTTTCCTGTGGCAAGAAAACAGTCTGTTAGTCAAACTTTAAAAACACTGACTCGTTTTGATTTCTGGTGTAGTATAGCTTGTATGTATAAATGTGTGTGCACATGTGCACATGCATAGTACATGTGTACAGGCCACCTGGCTGGCCAGAAGAGGCCATCAGAATCCTTGGAACTGGGGTTCCAGGTGGTAGTGACCTGACTCCTGACGGAGAGCTGGCACTGGAACTGGAGTCCTCTGGAAATGCAGTCCTTGCTCTTAACTACAGAGTCCCCTCTCCATCCCTTGATGTATTTCGTTTAATATTAGCAAGTTGACAAGAAGGTTCACACTACTTTATTCACAGAGATGTTCCGACTTCTCTGTCGCTAAGTCATCTGTGGTCCGTATGAAGTGGGAGAAAGGAGACCATGAGAAAACCATGCGATGGTCAGGAAACTCGGATGACAACAACTGTAGGATTAGGAAACTTCATGTTAGGGACAATATTGGAAACTGATAGGCTCAAAGCTTTCTTAACAGAATCTCTTGGCCAACTGGTCAACTGTGGGAGATTTCCAGTATTTATTATGTTGTTGGATCTAATAATAAATAATAATAAGCCATACTTATTTTAATAAGCTCATTGTGTTATTTTTATTGGGGATAGGGTGGGTGAGGGTTCTGTTCTGTTTTGGCTGGAAATGAAGAAAATTTGTTTGTTGTTGTTTTGTTGCTATGTATTTGCCCAATCATGTATCCCAGTTCCAGTTGTGTTCATTTGTATAGTTCATTGCTCAAAACTGGGACCCTCTCTGTTGCATTTCACAGGAGGCTCCTCTTACACAAGAATTCAAAAGGATTCAGTCAGTGGCAATATGCAAATTTGTGTTTTCATATTCTCTTCCTAAGGCTCTATTTATAATGTGATACATAGGAGAGATGACCAGTGGTTGGGTTTGAAGTATTTTTTAAAGATTCATTTTATTTTAATTATGTTGCTTTCTTAATGCATGTTTCTGTATGTGGGTATGTGCACATTAGTTTGGGTGCCTGAGAAGGCCAAAGACTCCAGGCTACTCTCGAGCTAAAGTTCTGTGCAGCTCTGAGCTGCCTGATGTGGGTGCTGAGAACTAAACTCGGGTCCTCTGCAAGAGCCGTGCATGCTCTGAGCAAGTGAACTCTCTCTCCAGCCTCTGATTTTTTGTCTTTATTTTTTCAGTTACACTTACAGAAATAAGTGAGGTGAAGCGCTCTGCTGCTGTCACGCATGGCTTTGAGGATGCACTTAGGTTTCTCTGGGCCTTTGTCCCCCTTCACCTTTAACTGGAGGTTTGGTAAAGCCCTTCATGCTCTGATGAGCCTGTGAGAACGTTTCTTACTTCTTGAGGAACTACACACCGTTTTTGGGGTTGGCTACCCAAATGCTGAGGTGACAGTTCTTCTGCAGCTAGACCTGCAGGCTAGCTGGCATGGCTGATATGACAAGCTGTAGGCTCAGTGAGAGATACTATCTCAAGGGAATTAGGCAGAGTGATAGAGGAAAATAATGCCCAATGTCTTCCTTGGGCATTCATGTACATACATACAGGCATGTATATCTGAGTGCATGGTACTCATCTAAGCACGCACACGCACACACACACACACACACACACACACACACACACACACACACAAACAGAAACCAAGGTCCCATTATACAGCACAGGCCAGCCTGAAACTTATAATCCACTGGCCCCTTCCTCTGAGTTCTGGAGTCACAGGTATATATCAACATGCATGTCTTAAGATATTCTAAAAGAGTTACATTCTTATCTTCATTTGTAAGGAAACAAAAATTACAACTATCACTTCAAGATCATGATTTCATAGACATTACTGCAGGGCAAGACCAAACTTACAGAAACTGTTAGATGATCCAAATAAAAACCACAGTTAAATAAAATCAAGTAAATAATTGCTTAGGTGATACCAGAACAGAACAGAATCATGACTTAAGTTCAAATCATGCTGTTAGAAAGGGCTTTAAAGATTGAAAAAAAAATTCATTCAGCTTACCAGGAAACATGTAAGACTCTGGGAAATATTTATTTTCCCTTTTCCTAAATAGATCCTGGTTTGTTGATGTCGGTTTTGTTTGTTTGTTTAAAGAAAGCCCTTTAGATTGACTTTACCATCGCGGTAGACTTACTGTCCCAAAAAGCTTTTAAAAAATCCCAAACTTCTCCCAAGCTGTTAAGTCTATTTTATTTTTAAACAAGCAATGTCTGCATGTCAGAAAGCAGAGAGGGACCTGAGTCAGGAGCCTGCAGAGGCCGGGTCCGCTCAGGCAGCCCATTATGATAATGCTCCCAGAACCAGCTGAACACTGCCCGGAGCTGACACGGTGTCCTCAAGGGCAGCATCACCCATCAATTTCTGAGATGGGATTTGAGTTCAAATGACAGAAAGAGCAGCAATTCTGTTGAAGTTGATGCTTGGGGGAAGGGTGGGGAAGGCAAGGCAGGAACCAGCAAGGCCTAAAAGGCAGGAAGTCCTGGGACCTCCGGAAGCTGGTGGCTCTGTTTTTCTCATCTGGCTGCTACCTTCCCTTCTAACTTTAACATCTGTCAGTGAGACCCACCTGGGTCCTTGCATGATTAGAGCCTTCTTCACGGGGCGGGGTAAGGCTGTGTGGGGGTTAGTGATACTAATTTTAACTCCCAAGAGAATGGGGTACCAGCTGCCGGAATAGAGGCCGGCTCAGCCCAGGAAACAAGCCTCCGCGCGGCCTCTTATCCATGGAGGAAGCACATTGCGGGTATAGTGGCAATTGTTTGTTTGGTTTTTGTCCTTTGGAGACAAGGCCTCACTTAGTTCAGGCTGCCCTCAAACTCACTCCCTAGCCAAAGCTGGCCTTGAACTCCTCGTTCCTCTTGCCTTTACCTCCTAGATGCAATCACGGGCATGAGCTGCCTGATTTTGTAGAGGCCGTTATTAATGCCGGCTGGGAGAATGCTCAACTTTTAACCCACCCACTTCATTCTTCCCCAGGGTAGTACGGTAGGCGACTGCTCTTTTGCTTCTCAGCCAGTCCTTTATCTGGCCAACAAATATTTATTGGCTCTCTGCCTACTATATTAGACTGGAGGGGTGCCGCCGTGACAGAGCAGGGGCAGGCATTAACATTGGGAGGCACGCAGAGCCATGCATATGCTAATTCATAGACAGGAAATAATGGGAACGAGAATGGTTTAAATGGCATTGGTGAAAGGGGCTGTGAAAGAGGACTACAGACCCCTAAGAAGGCTTAATGCAAGGGACACCCAGTCAAGTCTGAGTAGTCATTTTAATTTTAAATGAGTCTCAGGCCTTATTGAAGTAAAGAGAAAAACATCAGGCAGAGATATGGTGTTCCACTCACTTGAGGATAGACCCCCAGAAATTTAAGGGGCTGGGGTTAAATGGAAAGGTGGCCTAGGTCTAAGAATTGTTTCTGAGGAGTAAATTTGGAATTTTGACATAGGTCAGTTTCTCTTTTTGGTTAAACATAGAAGTCCATTGTTTCCTATTGATCTTGTGATTAATGCTACCAGTAGTCTGGTAGATTGCACATGATAGATCCAGACCTGTGCCTCCAGGGATGCTGGCTTCGCTGTTGAGAGAGCACTCATGATACATCAGGTCCAGTGATGAGTGTTTTGGGGGAAAAAAAAATTAATGCTTTTGACAGCCAGGGGAGGGCAGTGCAGTTCCTATGTCCATTTAAAAATAAGGGAAACTGAGGCCAAATGTTAAAGGATTTTGAACAAAGAGTTGAGTTTGTTTCTGCAACCGTTAGACTTCCAAGATGCTGACATTGGGGTCATGGCTACTGTTCTTTCCCACTGTTCAGTCAATGCTACTCTCTCTACGCATTGGACTTCAGAGGTGGAGAGAGTCTCTTGCTATTTGAGCCTGTAACATAAAACTTGCTCCAGTTGAAGCAGATTGACGACATTACTCAAAGGCAAACTGAAAAGCCAGGCCTATGCTCAATCCCAAGGGTGAGTTACTTGGCTCGAGGAGTGATACCTGGGAAGGCGCTTTTCTGGGTTAAGATAAAAACTCCTGGTATCACGTCTCACTATCGGGCACCCCATCTCCTGCTCCCTGGGCCAGTATCGCAACCTGAAATACTCAGTGGACAGAAATGAAACTTTATAGAATTTGGGTGATCATCACCATTATCAGATAAATATGACGCCATCAGCAGGATTTTAGCAACCTTGCATGGGGGGTAAGGGGGGCAGTCGGAGGATTGTAGGACTGGGTGACTTCACTGCCAACATGCAGGTTGGCAGGAAGATGATGCAGCCATTAAAATCCTTCTGCAACATATGTGCGGGCCAGTCATAGCAGAAGCTCTGATGTGGGAACCAGACCAGACAAGCATCAGGGCAGGAAGAAAAAGAGAAACACAAAGTCACACTCTAGACCATGAGGACACAAATAGACCTGCATCCACTGAACACGTATCTGATCACTAAACATGAAAGCAGAACTTTATCCCAATCTGTGCAATTGATCGATATTTTATACATGAGCGCATGTTCTTCTGAGTCTGGCTCATTTGAATGTTGTAAATGGCAAGACCCGAGCTGTTGGAAGCCGCATTTTTTATCTGCATGCAGTTCTTGCCTAGAATGACATGGGAACAGGGACAGGGAGAGTTCCTGTTTGAGAGGCCAGCGCACCAGTCTCTCCTGCTGACCTTAGGACAAAGTAATAAGATACCATGATAGCTGCCTTTGTAAAACATGAGTGGGTAGCAGCACAGTTTGGTGGTTGTTTAGAAGGTCATTAAGGTGCACATGTGTCCTATAAATTGAGAACTTTCTTCCCTTTCTCTTCCCCTTTCCCCTTTTCCTCCTTCTTTTCCTCCTCCTTTCTTGACAGTGTTGGAGATCAAACCCAGGGCTTTGAGCCTGCCAGGCAAGCACCCCACCACTGAGCCTGATCCCCAACTCTTTGGTTTTGATTCTTTCTTCTGTTGGAGCATGGTGGGGAAAGCCGAAGCCCACTGAGCCTGCTTGGGCTCCACCAGCAGCATGTGGCTCATGACGGAGGGTGGACAAAGCCAGCCTTACTGTGCTTTCTCAGTTCTCGAGAGAGAAGGAAAGGGCATCCTTGGTAAAGCCTGCTGCTGGCCGAGCCACGCAACCCACAGCGTTCTTCCAGGAACTGTCATGTATAGTGAAGCTGTACAGTCAGGCCCTCAAGTTCTTCTGCCTTTTAGCATTGGCAAGCTCCTGGTGGGTCTTTCTGATTTGGTTAGTCTGTGGAACTCAGTTCTTGTTGGAAAAAAAAAAGTTGGTGGAAATAGAACTATCTTTAAGGTAGTGGGTCAGGTTAATCTCTGTGTTAATAATGTTTTAGAATTTTCTTTGTGAAAGATTCTCTAACAAAGATAATCAAAACACACGCTGTCTATATTTCAAATGAAGGTGGAGGGGCACTGCTCTGTACTTTGTAAATTCTTCATAGAACTGGTATCACTTGTATTAGGTGTAGAAATTCAGGGAATGGTTAGTGGCCCAACTTGTAACAATAGAGATGTTTCTAAGCCTGGAATCTTGGCAGGATTTTCAATGTTACTGTGTTTAAATTGGCGCCTGTGATATTATGCAAGGATGTCATTTTCTGAACTTGGAAATAGAAAAAGGAAATAGAGAGATTTTACTATAGTTCATATGTGGGTCTGTGTCTTAAGGGGAAAATAACTTTACTTGGAAAGAGAGTAGTAACACTCTGTAAAGTTAATAAATATCCACCTTCTGTAATGGGGACAAGGAATTACACAACTAAGATTTTATGGAACTCCAGCTGTATTTATAGGATCAAAGTGATTATTTTAGCCAAACAGGACAGATATTTCAGATAAGCACCGAAACTGGAAGGGATGTTTGGTGTCATCAGCCAAAGCAGACTTTGAAACTCTCAACTAGGAGTATCTCTGAGCTGCAGCTTCCTCATCTATACAGTAGAATAATCTCTGCTTGCCCACCACTCAAGGTTAATATTAATGGCAGAGACCTTGGAGCACTAACAGGGTTCAAATCACCAGGAAGTCAGCGCCAGCTACTGTCATCGTCTGTCCGTGTGCTAATGGGCGAGGTTCCTGCCTGTGTAAGATGTGTTAGCTGGTCAGGCTGTTTAACACATTTAAGTATATGCTCCCTCCTCTCTGCATACATGCATACATACATGCGTGTGTGTGCACAGGGCTGTGTATACACAGACATCAAGTTTAAATTCAAGAAGAGTGAGAAGTGACACATGAATAAAAACAATAGAAGGACTTGAGAACGACTTAAAGTTTCTGGACTCTGCTAGAAGCCATCAGCTTCGTGCAGACGGTGGGTCTTTTCAGTGAAGAACTGTTGGACCGTGGGAAAGCAAGTGGCTTCACTTTACTGAGGAAGAAACGCCAGGAACATTTGACGACTGGGGACTTGTAGGGTTGTCAGCACTGTCTGCATTTGCATTTATTCGTGCCCGCCATCTTCACGAGATGAATCTTTTCCCTCATCTTTCTTATCCCATCTCACAACTATTCCCTGCTTACTCTATACCTAAATTAGTTCATTTCAATTCACCGCAGCCTCATGAAGTGGGATTTTTAATAACTATCATCCCCAATTAAAATGGCAGAAGCTGAGAGTTAGGAAAAGAGATTTGCACCCACCCGGTGGTAGAAAGTAAAGCTGACCCAGGACCTGAGACCCCTGGATCCACAGCAGTGTTGCATCTGAGCCCTGTGCTACCTCTAGGGTGGGATGGGGGGGTCAGCCAGATTCAATCGGTGAGAGCTGACATCTGACTGAGGACCATGTAGCTTTAGGAAGCACCTGGATCTTGAATATAATCATCAGGCAGTAGACACAAATTGGAAAAGGCAAATAGCTTGGCTTTCTCCACAGTTCCAACAGGACAGTCCAGATCATGAGTAGGCATGGAGGAAATTGAGTCAATACCTCATAAAGCTTCCCTAGAAGTGGAATTCCCACTCCTCTTTGCTCATCCCGTACAGATAAGTTTCACGATCCACATTTCTGTGCTTGTGACGTCATGGATCATCACCACGGAAACATCTGTGTTGTAACAAATGCTGGCGTGCAGCACCACTGGCCATGTTAGGGAGGAGAGGAAACTGGCGCAGCGTGATAAGGCTCTCCGTCGTGAACGCTCCCTCCAACTCGCTCGCCACGGCAGCTGTACTTGCGGAGAGGAATACAAACGGAGTTATCTGCAAAACCAAAAAGCATGGCCTGTGCCTTATTAAAAGTTGGGCAGGGTTGATTTTGAAACGCAGCTCACACACAAAACATGGGCTCCTTAAAAAGTCACTGTCCGTGCTATCTTGCATGATGACAGTGGAAATCCTTCAGCATTCTTCTGCCCAAGTGTTTCTGCAGAAACTGTATGTCTACAAAAGAAGGCAAGCTAGGGAGCTCCCGCGGTGCCTGGGAAGGGTGGGTGAGGATGTAAGACAGAATCAGAAGCAATAATGGCTAGGGTTTGCATTTATTGTTTGATGGGTCAGTGGCAGCATTAGTCACTGCAGAAACGAACACCCAAGGATTGGTCCCTGACTTGGGGAGGGTCTCTATGCTCTGTGCACTGGGGGATCACGAGTGGGATCTAGTCTTCAATCCTATGTTTTACATAATATTGGAAACTAGCAAGAGGGAGGCAGAGTAGGTGGGAGGGGTGGTTGATGAGGGGTACAGAGAAGAACAAAGAAAAATGACACATGTGTGTGAAAATGCCCCAGGGAATCTCATTACTTTATTTACTAACTTTTGTTAGAATTTAGGTAGAAATTAGTTGCTGACAAAAATAAGATTGTATATAAAAATATGGATCCAAATTAAAGGACTGCTAGTGTGGGACCCATATACTCAGAGGACAGCAGTTTTGCCAAATCTAACAGTGTCTCTTCCGTGTTACATTTACTCCCTGCCCGGTCCCATGAGGGCTTGCTTCGTAGTCTTCTCTCAGTAGGATTTTAAAGCATCACTCCCAGAAGATCTTCTGGAATATGCATGCAGCTCTGATTACCATTTACAGGTTCAAGCATCTAAACTTGATCCTAAGACCCATGCTGTTCAGTAGAGTCTTGTGAAGATGAAGGATTCTACCAGTGTGCCGTCTGGTAGCTCCTTACCTCTGGCAATAGAACTAAGTTAGTAATCTTTCATATTAATTAGCTAAGCATTGAATAAGTTATTTGTGGATAGTGGCTCCTACATTGGGCAAAGCAGGTTAAATAATGGGGTTGGATTTCTAGTTAACTGTCTCTTATTTGATAAAATAAGACTATGGGACTATGTATGTGCACACGTCCGTGTTCTAAGACTAGAACTTTTATCAACTGAAGAAATCAAAGAGTCTTTTATGAGGTGTTTACCCACACATCCCCACCAGCACACTGAAGTCTGGGTGAAAGGTTTCACTGCTCTCTGCTGCTCAGCTGTTCAGTCCAGGGAACTACTTAAATACAATAGCAATGCCCATATATGGAGTAGCTAACATTATTTGATATTGTGCCGAGTCGCACCATTTGTGATGGTGTTGCGCCCCTGTGGAAAAGGATATATGGGATGTCCACAGATGGGTGCTAGATCACTTGGTCTCCTCCTCTTTAGGGCCACGCCCATCACAGGTTGTTGTCTGTCATAGTTTTCATCATAAGCATATTACACACGTCTATTGCTCATGTGTCTGATAAGAAAGGTTATGAAAGGTCTCCCATTCACGCAACTTAGCCACGAATCCAGTAGGCTTTGCTTGGGAAGCTTGTCACAGCTCTTCTCCACTAGGTCCTTTGTCAGTGCTAGTAATTCCAGAGCCACTCTCCAGACATTGCCTCTTGGCGGTGCCCTGGCCTCCATAATCTGGCTTGTCCAGTTGAGAGCATCGCTGGCCACTGCTTCAGAGGTTCTATGCAGGGAGCACCAACGGAGCCCAGCTTGTTTTATTCAAGATTAAATTGTAAACTGCAGCCTCCCCCAGGCCTCACTCCAGTAAGAATGTTGCCTGAGAAACATACAAAACCTAACAGAAATGACAGTAAAAATTTTAGCAGCTAATTTGTTAAAAAGAGAGAGAGAGGAGAGAGGAGAGAGAGAGAGAGAGAGAGAGAGAGAGAGAGAGAGAGAGAGAGAGAGACTACTACTAACCGTCTTGTAATGAGGGGGGAGGGAGAACAAAGCCCCCATGACTGTCGTCTGCCTGAGTCATCCATTCAATATTATATATCTTCTGCGCTCGGAGTCACATTTTTTGGCGAGGCTGCCACATCTTATCTCCCCTTTCTGCTCTTTCACACAAATGTCGCCAAACATACCTAGATGACAGTGCGTTGAATAAACCCTCAAATTCAGTAAGAAGAAGAAAGCCTGGGACAAAAACAAAGAGTAGATTCCATACACTTTTGAACTTTTTAGTACAATTTTTAGTGTGAACGGAGCCAGACTAATCCGATGTTAAATCACCTGCATGCAAACTCTCTTTCCCCTGCCCTCCGAGTCCTGCTCCCAGACACCAGGAAGCTAAAAATTCATATTCAGACAAGAAAAGGCAGGCCTTGGTGAACAGATGGAGTGGAGTTCAGCATAAAGGTTTAATCCTATCAGGCCGATTCCTGTATGGCCATCTGGATAATCCCACACACACACATTCAAGTCCTGTTAAAAATACGACTCCAGCCAAGATTAATGTCACAGATTTTCCAATGGACATGTTCATATTTGACTTTATGATTTTCCAGGCTCAGGAAGATTGCTTGGGAATAAAGACTACTGTATTCCTTGAAGAAGTAGTTACAGGGTTTTATTGTTGTTGTTGTTAAATCAGAAAATGGTTTCCCCTTCTCTTAATGTCGGGCGTCTGTTTGAGGGAGGTGGTTTCCACTTCTTGGCTTCCCTGCCTTTGCTTTCTCCAACTTTTCTTACAGCGGGGTAATTAGGAGAAGAGGGGGAAAATTAATTTTGTGCAGAATAATTCCCCTTGTTGGGAAAAAAAAGAATTATTTACTCATTGTGTCATCAGAGGCAAGCGGTTTCACTATTTCTGCAACAAATACCACAATTGGCTCCATGAATAATTCATTCGGAGGGTTCGCCTCCCCTCCATGACTATCCCCCCCCCCATTACTTAGCGATGGAGTGGCTGACAATCACAGAACAAGGGAAGGAAAGAGAAAGCTCGTGGCCATGTTTGCCTTTCTCTGTTTCGGAATTGGAATTTTGTGCATTTTAATTTCAGGTCTTACGTGTGAAATGCAAGTCGGAATGTAGTGTATTCCTCCCTCCCTGAGTCACAAAACTCTGAGCTTCTGTGTGTATTTAACAAACAATTTTTGTATATTATGAAACAATGCTATGTTGCCTGTCATTAAATCCAAAAGCCTTCGACAATCTTTCAAGTGCAATTTAGAAGTTATAGGCACACATCAAAATGTCAAGGTTTTTTTCCCCCACAGCTAAATTGTTAAACAGCCCTGAGAGTGAACACGAATAGTTGTGGTTCTCAGAGAGGCAGACTCAGAAACCCAGAAACACCTGCCCTGGAATGTTCCAGCATATATTTGTGACCACATTTATGCCCTTCTCTTGCTCAGGTGCCGTGTCCACCAATGGCTAAGGTACTTAAAAATTTCAGAGGAAATTAGGAAACCAAAATAAACAGGAAGTAGATAGGCCATGGGCTGGGTCTGTAATTGACAGGTGGCATCATTTGGAACATAGCTGTCATTTCTTGATGTGGAAGATAACCATCCTCCTGTCTCTGTAGGGACAGTCTTTGGAGCAATGTTTCCATCTAGTGACTGGGAGGTTTTTTTTTTCTTTCCTCCTTTTCATTGAGAACCATTAATGCTGTCAGAGCAAAGGGCTTTTCTGCCAGATGAAGTCACTTTGGGATAAAGGATGCAAAGCGCTTGAAAGTCTCAATTTCCTCATCTAATATTTAATAGGTTTAATTGCATCTGGTATTGAGAAATCTCTATATCATGGCTTACATTTCTCATTAAAGTGACAAACACCACAGAGAGAGAGAGAGAGAGAGAGAGAGAGAGAGAGAGAGAGAGAGAGAGAGGAAAAGGGAGAGGGGAGAAGATGGACAGCGAGAGACTCTTGTATATAAAATACTGTAATTCTTTGCAAGGTACCACCTAGATATTTTGCTAGACAAAGCAATAAATGCAGATCAATAGCAAAATAAAACATACTCTAATAACTGACAAAATACTTAGCTACACCGTGCAGTTAGAGAGGACTGTGAGAGAAAGCAGAACTTAGGTACCTCCTTCAAACAGCATGTGTTACTGTGTTACACACTGCTACAGTTTCTGTGACAAGGCTGTCACATTTGGTTACCTACTAATAAAATTTATTTGTTATGAATTGGGGGGGGGGCCATCTGTGGGAGTGTTTTGTTTGCATCCTGCACATGGGATCAGCCCGATGGATGGTAGATGTCTGATCCAGTGTTACAGCAGCTACTGGTTTCTCAGGCAACACTATTGAAGGGCAGTTGATCAAGAATAGATCTTGTGCATGGTGAAGGTGCAGAGGGCTAACCTTCCAACTAACATCAAACCCTGCTGGTCCTCTTCTCTTTAACTGCTTGTTTGGGAGCCAGTCAATAGAGCAGTTGGGAAAGATGATCATTTCACTTAAGAAAGTCGCAAATTGTTGAGGCTATGTTCAATTAGGGCTCCTCCATGGCCCAACAGCTTCTGGAATGGGGTTGCTCCCAAACACAGCATTATGAAAACCCAGCAGATAAAGAGGAGTGAGGTTTTATGAGCACACAAAGGTGCCATTTGAAGGAGCCCAGCTCAGGCCGGGAAGACGATTCATCAGGTAAAGGTGCTTACTGCCAAATTTACAATCAGAGTTTGATTCCCTGCAACCCACATGGTAGAGGGAAAGAACAGACACCCACAAGTTGTGCTTTGACCTCTGTGTGCACACCCTGGTATGTGCATACCCCTAAATAAATAAACAAACAAACAAATAAATGTTAAAAGTTAAATTAAAAATAAAGGAGTCCAGCTGGTGGGTTTAGCATTTTTCTGACAAGTTTCAGACATTGGAGAATGAACAGTGAAGCCATTTTCTCTGAAACAGTTCTGGTATGTTTCCCAATGAATATTAATTCCAGAAAAAAAAGTCTTAAAAATGAAAACAAAACAAGAACAAAAACTCACTTCACTTTGGGATGTTCTGGTGTTCAGCCTAACTATTCCGTCCATTTAGCTGAACGTATCACCAAGCAGCTAAACTAAAAACTCTTCAGAAGGTTAAGTGATGAGTGCATAGGGCACCTCAGGAAATAAATAAACGCTCATCAGCAGGAAGCCAATGACAGTAATAATAAATGGTATGGCAGAAACGAGTGTACTGTATATTGGACACACATAGGCATTTTTCTGTGCATTCTGTATCAAATCTATGGAGTCTCAACCACTGGAAGCTATTGGCAGTCTTCATGGCACAAGTGACCAGAGGCTGCACCAAATGGTAGATGTGGAATGTTGGAATTGATGTCAAACGATGTCAACAGTGTTTGCTCAGAAAAGCGTTAAAAGCTGGTGCCCACCCCTGCCACCTCATTTGGGAGCCTCAGGTACCTGCTTTGTAGAATCGCTTATTCAGGGAAGAGAACAAGCTTGTACCTGCTTCACGGTTCATAATGGATGCCACCTTGAAATACAGACTGTGATTCATACTTCCTCAATTTGCACATTTTGCCAACTGATAAGAGTGTTGTATGCCTAGGATATTTAAAGACAGAAAAGGAGGGAAGGAGCCAAATAACACATCTTTAGTGAGGTTTCTGTTGTGAGGTAACAATGGCCACCCGACTCTCATTTTGGAAATGAGCTATGATAAACCTTGAACCCGGGTCATCTTTATGGCTACCCTAAATAAGTGAGACATCGATCAGAGCCCAGAGAGATCTCAGCGGCAAAAACAAGAGCAGCCCCAGGACCCTGCTGATCGACACACACACCACTAATTCACCTCAATGGGAAGGCACCTCTGAGCTCAATTAACCCTTATTCCCAAGGCCACCAATAAACCCTGAGGTAAACACGGCTCTCCAGACCCTGGCTTTCTATCAATGAAATAGGTCATTTCTATCAGAGGCCGAGCTTGTAAATTCACCTTGCTAATCAAGAGCCTGGTGCTTCTGGTGCAAGCACTAGAATCAGGTAGCATTGGTTCTGTAAGCCGGGCAGTTTTAAACCACCGAGGGCATTTGTGATTTCTTTTGCCTTCTGAGGTGATTTGAAGAAAATATATATGTTCTGGTGGTGGAAGAGGCGATCCAGAAATGTTCCTGATGCAATTGTCTGCACACACACATTGCTTGTTAAATATGTACTGGGGGCTGAATGATTTTGCTCTCTCCTGTTTTTTTTTTTTTTTTTAATTCTTTGCTTTTTTTTTTTCTTCTTCTCGCAGCAGCCATTGTTCAAAAGCAAATTGGAAATCGGGTAATTAGGCCCTGACTCACAGTGTCGTATTAAAGTCCCAAGCCAAAGTTCAACACCCTGAAATGAAATTTAAACCAATTAATCTGTTAGATTTTTATCGCTTGTCCGTGTTTTCTCAGCAATTCCCCCAGCACGTGGCCTTTGATCAACTCTCATACAAACGCTAAAATGTGTGCCCGCTGCTAGCAAGACGGAATGACATTAACACGGGCCTCATAAAACAATCAGAGCAGAGAAGCCTTCAAACAGGGAGGGCATAGTAATATTTAATAAAAGCGCACACATAATCTTCAGAATTAGCATTCTGTGCCGTGCAGTACCTCTGGGAGAAGAGCTTTTATTTGGGGAGTGATCATTATAACAAAGAGGCACTACCTAATAATTCCCACTTTAATTCTGCAGCGTGCCAGGAGCGCTTCAGAACCATTATGCTAAACTGGCGGGGTAATCATGTTATTGTCACAGTTTGAAGGAAGGAAAAGCTCAGCTCGACTCTGGTGGCTGGTAAGGGGTGGGGGAAGCATTCAAGAAAAGAAGAGGGAAAACTTTTTATTTTTAATGCAATTTAGAGCCAGAAATGGGTCTGTTGCCCTTGTGGACAGAGTGTGAAAATACGCTGATGAGAAGGAGTCTTTCATTAATTAAGCCATGAATTTCCTGCTTGAAAAAAAAAAAAAGAACAGTCCTACTTTCAAATCTGCCCCTTCACTTCCCAAGCCATAATGATTTTTCTATTTGTTTGTTTTGTTTTGGGAAAGAATGCTATGGATGATCTCGGCTCATTATCCGGCTCCTGCAAATCTCTTTGCACTCCAGATCTGCTGGAGCCGGCCAGCGGGGCTGTGAAAACAGTGGTCTGTGCCTGCTCCTCTGAGGAGATGGCATCAGAGGAAGTGAGACCCTGGCTGCTTTGAAGGTTCTGCAGCATTCCTAGACAACTTACCAGCAGGGAGGAGGGGAGAGGAGATCCAGGAGCTAAGAATCCCAGCTGATGTCAGGTCCTGGCCTGGCTACTTTGTAGTATTGATTTGCTCTAGAAAGTACAAATGTCACCACATGTCCTGCTCCACTGAAGTTTTTACTCATGTGTTACCTTAGTATCTGCTCAGCGGAAACACGTTAAGCCATGTAAATGTTAATGGAATGAACATTATAGCCATCTTTTCCTGTCAAACCCAGTCCAGTCACGTTCGCTTTTCCTAAGGACCCGCTGTGGACTACTGCTGGGCATCCTGTTTTCCAGACTTTTGTCACATGTCACCTGGAATCCCACATACACACAAATACGCACATAAAGGCTTATTGCATAAAATTTTTCATATTAGCTGGAACACATTGTTCGGATTGTTGTCTGCATATTTTATCCGTCCCTCAAGATGGTATTGCATTGGATCTTTACTCCTTTAGGCCTCAGTGTTCGCTTCCTTTCCCCTGGCTAGTTGACCGATAGGTTGGCTCTTAGTATTTGACAACAGTATCGCTTTCCTTTAGTTCAAGTGTTTCCAAGTGTGTGTGTGGTTTGTGTGTTTGTGTGCGTGTGCACATGCGCATACAATGCAACCATATATCTCTACACTCCCACTCACCTCCAAACCCACAACCACCTACACAGTCACATACACCTAGCCCCTACACACACACACACACACACACACACACTCACACATGTGTACTTTGTAAGTAACAAGATAAACAAGGAAAAGAATCAAGTGTAAACTCCACAGGTCTAACCATGTAAGTTCTCTCCATAAATTTTTTTAGATGCTCAGCTATGCCCTTTTGTGTCCTTTTTAAGAAGTTAGAAGAGACTTTGCTCATCTAAACAATTGTGTCTGCATCATAAAAAAAAACTGAAACAGAAACCGCAAAGCTAATAAATGTTAATATAAAGACCATTTTGAAATCCGCATGGATAAACAGTCTCGGCATTTAATGACATTAACGCAGTCCATGCTTCGCAGCTAGATGGCGTTCTCATGCCCAGGTCATCTAAACCAATATTGAATATTTTCCCAAGGCATCTAGAGAGACAGCAACATCTTTTGTATGTTATCCTGCTACCTAAATATATGGAGTTATAAATCAATAAAAAAAACATATCTGGTGATACTAACAAAATGTTTCCAAAATGGTTAAGTTTTGTGAAATTTTTGTAGTTGGGTGTTACTTATCTACTTTATAAACAACTTGAAATCCTACATTGTATTAGGCCATTGCTTCAGAAGCCTGTAACCACGTGGGTCAACAGTTTAGTTTTCAAGAAAGCTCTTGTAGAAGAAAAAGTCCTGTGCCCTTGAGGCACTTTTCCCTCCCCGCCCTGTGTAGGTCAAAACTGGACAAGAATGAAGTCCAGTCATGGATCCTTTATATGTTCTTAATTAATTGCTTTGTTTGGGGATAAAATGCAGGAAAGTAAGTACCCAAGCTGCCCTGTTTCAGCTGCAGATGTGTTCCTGTGAGTTCAGCCAACACCAAATGTTTAGTTTGGATGTTTTCAAACTTCTCTGTGCAAGGTTTGGAGGATTAATTTGAATCCGGACCAACACCATCCTACTTGTTTGTGTGGTGGCACGTGAACACTGGTCCCACTGGGATTAACTAAATGTTTTCTTTGCTTCTTGCAAAAGTTAAAACAGGAGACTTTGCCAAATTTGACCAAGTCCAATCCTAATGATTATTATTTTTCCAGTACTTCCCACTCACATTTGTAATTAGCTGGTGTTCTCCTTGGCACCGGTGTTTGGGAAGTCGGTCTTGAATACTTGTGGAAGAGGATGGTCTCGCTCTCTCTTCTTGCGCACTGTCTCACTTGCTGTCTGGTTTTCTGGGGTGCTGTTTGGTAAAGGGATGACTCTCAGAAGACAAACAGCATGGCGCTGATGGGTGAAAGGCCTTCTGTGGCCTCAAGCTGTCTTCAGAGAGGTTTCCAAGTCATAATCTTAGCACCCCGTGTATTTTTAGTACTTCTGTCCAGAGGAAGCGCAGCTCATTAGGAAAACCACCTAACTTGTGCTTGCAGTCACAGCCTTTGCAAATGAAGGCCATTTGCAATGAAAAGAGAAACCAGTCTGTACATTTTTATGCCCTGGAAATACAACAGAGCCCAGGTCGTGAAGAAGGTCTGGGGTTCAGCAAGACCACCGCTCTTTGTTTGCATAAGATACCCCAAGTGACCTGGAACTTTAAATCTATAAAATGGGAGCCATGACATGTATTTGAAAAAAAAAATGTAGTGATTTTTACTGCGGAATGTTGCTGTGTTGTTATTACAGAGAGTAAAGCAATGAGCAAGAATCCTTCCTGCTCCAGCCTCCCGCTTGCCTTGTTAGCTTCCCATTGGGCAGGAATGTTCACTTAAGAGTGTAGACATTTTCCCTTCACCAACTATATTCAACTTTGACGTGATTCTGTAACACTTTCACTGCGTTAGAATCTCTAGCATTTGATAAATTCAGTTTGTCTTCTGGGGTTACATTTCACAAGCTTTCGAGATTAATAAAGAGATTAGCGAATGAAATGGATGCATCTTAATAGGAGCAATGAAAAAGATGCCTTTAAGAACTAACGTGGCTCCCTGGGTTTCTGGTCCTGATGTGGCGAGGAAATGTTGAAGTCTTGAGGGACTTTCTGTTAGTGAAAAGATAAAAGATTTTTTTTTCTTTTTCTCAAGTCTCCCATCATTAAAGCTTGGTTCTAACAGCAGACTCCTTCTCTTTTTCATGTGTGTGGAAAAGCAGCTACTCCCTGTATCAAAGCCATCAGCCCGAGTGAAGGATGGACGACGGGAGGCGCGACTGTGATCATCATAGGGGACAATTTCTTTGATGGGTTACAGGTCATATTCGGTACCATGCTGGTCTGGAGTGAGGTAGGTGTTGTCTGAACATTAATATCTAATAGCTTGGTCTAGTTGAAGACATGGTCTATACTTGAATTTCTAATAGAATGTGTAGCACATAGTGGTAGCACTCTGGGTGGCCCACCTCCAGTCTGTAGAACTTTGGAAACTAGGAAAGATGAACTCAGTTTCCCAGGAGACCCTGCTTGCTATTGGAATCGTTTCCATCTAAGCCATGAGCACCAACAGAGCTTTCTGTTTGGTGGTTTGTCCTTTTGGACTTGGTAGGGGGAAGGTCCTTTTGTATAATGGGGAGTGAAAAGAAGACGCAAGGTTATAAAATGTATAGGAAAAGATGTACAAACGGAAGCAAGTCAATTATGTGTGGACAGTCCATAGACAGAGTCAACTATGACTGGAGATTCAGAGTCTCCTATTAAGATGACAGTCATAATGTGGGGAGTCCTCGACTTACAGTGACTCTCAAACATAGTGAGTCACTGAGGGGCCCTGAAGAACCCAGGGTTTTCCACAGAAAGAGCATTCAGCTTCCCCTGGTCCTCGATAGCGTGACTCCTGCCATGTGACCGTGAGTGTTCTATGTGTGCAGTACTTTCAGCATTGGGCATCTGACCTGGCTGACATATCCGGCAAATAACTGGCATTTATTTAAGATCTCAGAACACGAGCATCGCCATTTCAGGGAGGCCACAATAGACACCTTCATTATCTGAATTTGGAGCCCAGGTGTCTTAGCCTGCACATTCGAAGCCCTCATGGACCCCAAAGTACAAAATAAAATACAGAACCTGGACTACAAGGGAGCAGGGAGGTGGCTCGACCCCACTTGTTTTCCAATTAGTCCTACTTGGCCTTGCAGAGTCTTGGGATCTAGGCCAAGTGTTCAGCATCCTTCTCTCTTTGACACACACCAACACAAACTCTCTGATGCAGCTTGTGCCTTGAGCCTTAGAGATAAACAGCCATTGACTAAGAGTGGTGACCCAGAGCCCCGGGGTGGGAGGGAGGGGGACCAATGTATATGTAGTCATACAAAGAAGTGAGAATCGGCCAAGCTTTGTGACCCCTGATCCTACTTATCCTAGCAGGGTGCCACCATTTAGCTCTTCTAGAAGCTTTATTTTCTTCTTTTCGGGGTTGCGAGAATGTGCGGAGGGTTGGCTGTGATAGTCGGGCAAGTTTTCCTGACTAACACACTGAAGAGGACCTTGTCCATTTTAGAGTTATCCACATACTCTTTGCACCAGCAGCCACCCACTCGACCTGTCGGTCATCCTTGCCAGCATGCTGCTACAGCCTTGATCGCTTCGCACTCTGCCCAGAGCAGTAAAGCTCTTAGAAAGTTGAATCAGAACCAGGCTTCTCAGTCCATCCAGCTAACTGTTATCTAAGCTAGAACATTCTGGGCAAGAAAAGTGTACTAAATGTCCTCCTGCCAACTGTCTCGCATTTTTCGCTGGAAGCACCAGGGTACACATGAAAAAGATCAGCTCCATGGCTCATGTTGTTGCCAGCTGGTGTCTTCAGCCTGAGGTAAACAGTGTTCTATATGAGAACAGTCTTTCCCAGGTCTTGGGAGCCACATCTTCAATCTTTCTGCTGTTTATTGGGGAGCAGGGCAGAGGGAAGAATAACTCCAAGGTGGTCCCTGTGTCAGAGCAATCAGATGTGGACTGGGGTAGAAATCAGAATGGGCAGAAAGTTAATTGACAAGAGAAGATTGATCCAGGGCAGTTGGAAGGAAAGTGTGCCTGCTACAGGCCTAGTAGGCTCTACTGGAGGTGGGAAAGGGCATACTAGGAACTCACACATCTGTGCCCCACCTTGACGCTAGTTTGGCAAGGTGGCCTAACTCATCTCTATTCTCCCATTCTTGTTGGTGAAAAGGTAGCCACGGTTAACACCGTCTACCTTAGGTTTGCCAAGGCTGACAACCAAACTGCTTTGAAAGATTTGTTTCCACATAGTGAGTAACAGAGAAGGCACGGAAAGGAGAATTTCTCACAGTAACTGCGTATCTTCTTTTCTCCCATTCCTGGCCCCCTAATACCACTGCCACGCATTGCCCAGAGTCGAGGTGGCCTCCAGGAGGAGTCAGGGTACCTGCTGGCTTTTTGCTCTTCTCCTCTTTCCAAGTGTCCTAAGGAACTATGTCCTAAATTAGGAGTTCTGTCTCAGTGGAAACTCATGTTGTGGTTTCTAAGAGAATTTAGCAGGTATCCTTGTAGAATTAACAAGGTCACATAGCCAGATCCTACCAGAAAGCAGTCTGATCTATACAGTGTAATCACAGAGAAATAGGTACTGTTCTCATAAAAACAAATGTAATCTTGAGCAAAGGAACAATCATAGGAAGTGGGAATTCATAGAGTAATCTGAGCAATACAGAAGCAGAGCATCATAGTGATAGCAACAGGGGAGGTAACAATGGTGGTTAATCCTAAATCAAACAAAAGTAAAATTATGTGATCATCTCTTGCTTTTTATGGGGCAAAATAAATTATCGATCAAGTTCAAAGCCATTTGTCAAGGCTTGGGTTGGCTAGGATCATAGCTCAATATTGTATTTAAGATCTGGTATCTGTGATAAAGCTCTAGGAAAATGCAGTTTGACTAAGTAGCTGGCATTCCTGGAGACCTTACTTCCAGCCAGGCAGCATGCCAAGTGTTTATGATGGCTGTCACGCAAGCCCTGGGACCATTGCACACAGTGCTGTTCTCTTTCAGGGACAGGAGCAGGAGACTCCATAGTTGGTCAGCTACTAAGTTTTTTTCAGGTTAGAGGCGGGACTTGAACTCACAGGTCTGCTTGTGAAGCTCAACCTTACAACAGTTCCTGCTTTAACGTGGACCATGGCCCGCATCTGGAGATCTTAACCCCTGAGGTTAGGGTGTTGTACCCATCCTTGCTAGCACTGCCTCATGCTGGGGGCGGGGCTCCTACCAGTGCTGGCATCTTCACCAGCCTGTGGAAGTGGCATGTAGTTTCACAGATCTATGAGGGAGATCCTGCATTTTTCAGTTGTGTATGTTTTGGTTGGAGTCACTAAGTTCGACAGAGACATTATCCTCACAAAGGAAAAAAAAAGGACAGATGCTGTGGTCAAGGAGCAAGACAATTAACCTGCCCGGGCCGCTTCTCTAGAATTAGGTCCCTGTGTATCCAATGCCTTTATTCCTAACCACGTGATTTGTGGGCATGACACCTCTAAGATCCAGTACCTGTAATCTGAAGTTGGCTTTTTTTTTTTTTTATCTTTTCTCCATCTCCATCACTCCATAGCCGAGAGCACCGAGGCTGGTGCTCCAGGACAAGCAGATAGTGGTGTAGATGAGCAGTTGATGCTATTACATGCAGTCTTTTTTTAGCTGAAGAATTTAAAGAAAGAAAAGGCAGAGAAAATAGGAGCAGCTTAATTTGCCCTCCACTGTGTGCTCCTCCACCACCAAGTCGTCTTTTGCAAATGAGTAGTTCTGCTTAGCTCCTTGCTGTCCCCCGAGGACTGGAAGAGGGAAAGGTGGTGCTCCATGGGTCCTGCCCGCGCTCCTGCCACAGGATGCCTGTGATTGTATTCGCCATCCTTTTGTTCATTTTTTTTGATGTTTCTTGCCTTCTTTCCTATCCTCCCTATTAGTCAATTTTTAACTGATAATATTCTTAACTCCGTCTTCCTGCCTTACCCCCAGTTACTTAGAAGAAAATGCATTGTAGTGTTTTGTACGTCCACGGAGGAAAGCCACCGGGGTTGATGAGAGCTAAGGTTGAGTGTGGGTGAGTGGTTTTTCCTTTCCTTGAGCAGCAGTGTGGTTGGGTGTTGTGCTTCACCTCCCACAGGGCACGTGGAGCAGGGAGGGGCCTGTGCGACTGGTCTGTACAGTGCATCATCATCGTTTCAATATCTCTTCTGAATTCCTTCCATTTCTAAACAATGAGTAGGAGCTGCCTTGCCTACCGGTTGGCTAACACTGGGATAGGTACCGGGAGCAATGAAAGTTGGCCTTTGCGGGATCTGGTGTTTTACTTGGAAAGACAACTTGCTCCCATGAAACAAATTAGAGAGTTGCATAACATTTATATAATCTAGTATTAAATTTGTGGCTTGCAGTTCATGGCAAGGTTCTAGAAGACAGGGAGTCAGAGGGAGATGGCTCAGAAAAACCAATCAAGTTCCAATTATTTTTGGATGGCCCTGTGGTAGATATTTTAGGCTCTCACGATCTTTTTATTTAATCACAGAAATAGCAAACAGGATGCATACTAAGGTATTTAATTGACCTTTTTTTTTTTTTAAAAAAGTACAACACTGAGATGGGGGAAACAACAGAATATATTCTAAGTGCTTGTGTAGATTACAGGGGCTAGTGGTGGGAAAAAGTCAAGAGCGGGCAGTTACACGAGTTGTACTACGCGGAAAATAGAGAGCTACTATTCAGTGTCGGGGACTGGGCATTGTTTTTCCCACTTGGAGAGGAAGCATCTACACTGCATTTTCTTTAAAATCAACCATACAGTTCCTTTCCTCTAGAATGTTCTCCCCAGAATCCCCATAGCCACCAGAGGCAGAGGTGGACAGAATGCGGTGGGAGGCAGCTCCGAGTTCACACCTCTGTTCTTTGCTTTGGACCACACTTGGCAGCCACCAGATACCCAGACCGTTTACAAAAGCGTTCTTAGGACATCACCAAAACAATGTAATTAGTCACGGACGTTGGCTCTCCCTACTGCTGTCCCCAGTGAGCACTTTCTTGCTCTCGGGTCCTCGGGCTCTAGTATTTGCTACAAACAGGAAGTATACACAACACCATCCTCCAGATAGTTCCATGCAGTGCTAGTTTCTAGGGATATTAATAGATGTCCCACACCAGATGAGAGAATGAAATTCTTTTAACCCCATTGACTTTGGTAAATATTGAGGGAAACACATCCAGCTTCCTCTTGTATAACTTTTGAGGCGCCATCATGCCCTGAGTCCCCAGGATTTGGTGTTCCACATGCCGCAAACCTCTGTAGCTGCAGAATCCCTGATCACTGTAAGGAAAGAGATTGCAAGGAATGACATGCATTTTGATTTTATGTTAATGAAACCAAGTTATGAAATTCAATGGTGAAAGTGATGGGGCCTGGAAAGATGTGAGAAAAATCGCCTGAAATATTTGCATAATATTATCCAGATTAGACCAGGAATGCTTAGATCCATCACTCTTTAGGGCAGCAAGGCCTTGAACAGACTTCCATACACTGCATCTGGTTTTATTCAGTGTGCGCTTGGCATTGGACGCCATAAGATTTTGTAGGACAGCTCTATTTAAAGATTGGCAGTACCCTCAGCTCAGACTGGAGAAGCCAGCACAACATAGCCGTACAAACAAATGAGCCTTACACGGGGGAACATACTCTCCTTTTCAGCCAGAGCAAGGGTATTGTGTGCACCTAGTTCCTGGAGAGGAAGTCGTAAGAGACTGCTGGGGAAAACCTTAGTTGGTTGGAGTTGGGTCCATGGCAGCTTGCAGGGCCTAGGAAGCAGTTCTGCAACTTGAAACCCCAAACTGGAAATGGAGGATTTAACACACGCTGACACTTTATACCTGTCGGTACTGACTGGTCTCCTCTGTATGCAAAGCAGAGAAGGATGGCTGTCATAAGAGCGTAAACAGCTTTTGCATCTCCGTGACTGATATTCAGGAATGGGTGGCGATGACTCATGAGAGTAACCCACAGCAAGTTTCCCAGGACACTTTGTCCACCCTTGGATTTTACTGGACTTCATGTAGAGTCACGAAGCCTTCAGGAATGTGTCTCAGACACAAAGTGTGGCCTTTTTACTTTTAAAGGAAGCAGAAGGCTCCCGAGTGGAAATATGACCTGTCTTGGGAGCGTGTTTGCATCTCGGTGCTGGGATTACATCCGCTGGCATCCAGCTTCACCCCTATTCAGCTTCACTTAATATCGTCCCCTCATAATTTCACTATAGGCTTTGGGTATACTTTCATAAACACCGATCTTTCCAAACTGGATGCACTTCATCTCAACACTCTAAGGCCTACCCATATCTCATGGCACATGAAATAAATTGAACTAAATTAAAAATAAGAAATGAAGACATATTGGGAAAACAATCGCTCAGTTACCACCGCTTTTAAATTTTATAATATAGGATATGCAGATGAACATATGGTTAAATGTAAATAGTCACATTCATTTATGTCATATGTATAAAGACCTGAGGTACATTTAAGGCTAATTTAATTTGTAGGTCTTAAATAACTGGTAGCCATCTCATTTGCTTAAAAATCTGTATTTTTTTAACACATACCCACTGAACATGCATAAGTTGCTGGACAAAAATGTTAAGCTCTTCCCAAATCTGTGACTTTGTATATGACCCACATTTTTCTTTATCTTCGAGAGACTGTTATGCAAGCATGCGGTGAAACTGGAGAATGCCCACCTCCATCTCCCCACTCCCAGTCCCTCTGTATCTCTCCTCACATGTCCTCTCTTAGCTCCACCTTTTCTTCTTATAACCCACTAAGACTAGTTAGCTCTGCCTATATGTGTATGATTGTGGAGCGTCCGCTGGAACATGGAACTCTGTGAGTGGCCAAACCCTCAACAAAGACAGATTCTCCCTCCTCCAGCAACTACCCATGCATGGCCAACAGCTCCTCAGGACTTTGAAGAACAACTTTCAAGCTCAAGTAATTTTATGGGGAATCATTTCTAAATGAGCTAGCATATTTAAAGGAAGGCTAGGACGGTCTAATGACTGTTCTAATATAGTCACGTGGTTCCATTCCTTAAAAGTGCTCCAGTCTATATTTTCACCTTTAATAACCAAATTGCTTGCAATTTCCCCTTCTCTATGGATAATTATGTGATGTTGGTAGAAAGACTCAAGCTGACATTTTCAGCGAGTTCATGATGTGTTCGGCAGGAGTGTTGTGTATACCCCCATAACTTCAAACCGGAAAGCATGGGAATGTGATGTGCTTAAGCAAAGAGGATCCACGCTGGCTACAGTCATGCAGCATTCATGAAGGGAAAGGAATATCTGTGTGGCACTGTGCTCCTTTCCTGGACCTTTAGTGATAAGGTTTCTGGACCGTCCCCCAATGCTCTGAGAGTAGACTTCCTCCTCTTTTTACCTACACCAGTTCCTCCGCCTTAGCCTCTATTCTGGGGTTCATGCAGATCACCTTGGGGGCACTTTTTTTCAACATTTGCACCCACAATCTACCTGAACTTCTAGTCTGCAGTGACAGTGAGCTGCTCGTCCCATCAGTATTCTGAAAGCAAAGGTTAGCATCTCCTTGGATATTTTCTCTTATGGCTAACTTCATGCGTTTATCCCTGCCGTGTTATGTTCCCTGTGCCCTTCCAGCTTTAATTCAAAGTTGATAAGGTATGCAATTTAACCTAATTGATGGCTTTCTAATTTTTCCTAAATTTGTGCTTCCAAGTCTATGTTGATTTGATGTATTAACTACCTATTATATGGAAGATACACGACATAGAATTATGCATTTTATCTGTCTGAATCAGTTACATTAAACTTGGGCTGTGAGTTTGAAGAACAGTTTTCAAGCCCTAGTAATTTTATGGAGAATCATTTCTAAAAGAGCTAGCATCTTTTTTTAAAAAGATAGAAATAGTCTCAGGGTTTACATGAAGGATCTTCTCTCTCCCTTGAAGGTGATGTCCCTGTAAAATTTAACTTAACCCCTTCTAGTGCCTGACACAAAGCCCAGAAAATCAATGCTATTATGTTTGTTGAATGACTCTGCCTACTTTGTTATTCATTCATTCATTCATTCATTCATTCATTTGTATATTCCCTAGCAGTTTTTTAATTTGATAATTCTTCAATCACTACTAAATAGATATAATAATTTTCATTGATATATGTGATGTTTAGATATAATTGTAGTATGATAAATATGTACACAGATACCTTAGCAGAAATTGAATGGAAATAGCAAAGATTACAAGGTAGAAAAACTAGCTCTTTTTGAGACATTGATACAGGTATTTAGTTTTTCGTAGTTATCTCCCCCCTAGTCCAGTCCCCCACATGAAACTGAAACTCAGCAGGTTAGTTGGCATCCCAAAGGCCTCCCAGCTGGTTATTTGCCAAGCTTCGGTTGGAACTTAAGTCCACCTGAGTCCTGCGCCATCTCCTAACCTTCTATATAGCAAAACTCATGATTTAGTAAAATATGTCAAAATAGTGTTACCCCCATGGAATTTCAGGATAGAGGTTGACCAAGCCAAAGCATGTTGTCTGCTTTCCCAGGCGCAGTTAGGAAGTAGCAGACCAGAGCCAGGTGGTTCCGTTCAGGCCCAGTGACAGCGGAAGGGAGAGACAGCCTTGCATCTAGGCTTGAACTCGAAAGCCTAAAAAGCAGACAGAGAACCGTACTACTGGGCTGCATATGGATGACAGTTCATAAGTGTAAGCATGGTGGCTCTGGCTCTGAGTCACTAAGAAAGAGCTGGCAGCTAGACTTAAATACATTCTGCTTAAAACAGCAGGATGTGCATAATGCATCCCCGAAAGACATCAAGCCAGGGCAGGTGTAGGGCTGCCGTGAAGAGGCGAGTCTACGGAAAGGAAAGGGCGTGCAGAATGATACACCGCTGAATACACGTGTAAATACTAGTGCATCAAAATGCAAATATGGACTCCATCACATGTGTATTTCTGCTTTGATAGCCTTTATACCGCTGAAGGACCCAAAAGCCCTCTTGATGATAGGCAGATCATTCCGTCAGTATTTTGGCTTTTAACTATGTTATTTTTTTTCTCTCTCTCTCTTCTCCTCATTTCACAAGCAGAATTTACTTGTAAACTGTAAACTTCAGAGAAAGTAATCAGCCCTTTTTATAAATGCACCGGGCTTCCTTTTCCTGTACTTTAATTTCTAAACGAACAGGCAGGAGCAGGGAACCAGAGACAGGCTAGTCAGGAGCCGTAGTCGTCTGGCCTGAATATGGCGGGCACCCTCTGAGAAGGTGCTCTCCGTGTTGCTTAGACCCAGGGCTGAGCTTCCCTGCGAGCCTCTGCTGGGCTTCAGGCAGCAGCTCCTCGCCAACTCCCAGACTGTCAGGATGCCATCTAGGCTTTAGTGAAGCCCAGCTGGCCTGAGAGCTATGTCCTGGGAAGGGAGCTGGGGAAGGTTTATTTAAACAACAACTTACAAAACAAATAAATAAATAAACCCACAAAACCAGAGTCAGTTGAAGTCTGCCATGTTTATTTTAGTCTCTTTCTCCCCAATCTGTTATTTTGGAAATCGGTCCCGTTGCTGTTCTGTTTTGATACAATTAACTGCATTGATTGAGGGTCACGGTTAACTTCCTGTTCCAAAGAACTAGGCAGTGGATTTTTTGGAACGCTTAACGAGGATAGCAGGAGGTTTGTGGTAGGCAAGTCAAAACCTTTTTGCTTTTACTTTTATTTATTTACTTATTTTAAGAAAAAGAAAGAATTCCGAACTGAACGGTATTGGTCATTTCTTTCATCTGTTTTCTTTTGGTGGTTCTGGGATTGAACTCAGGCCCTCACGAATGCTGGGCAATTGCTCTACCCTAAGCTATACCCCTAGCCCCGATTATTTATTTTCTCAACACTCATAGAGGAATTTATTCAGTCTTTACCTTAATTATGAGGGGTATTTAAGGCATCTTGCTATTTATTCATTCAGTGTTTGAAGAGTAATTTATGAGAACTGACTTATTCCATGGTCTCAGGAAAAATAAAAAAAAAACAACCACATATCTTCAAGGAGCTGATATTCTATGCAAGGAACACGGACAGAACCTAGGAAAGTCCTGCAGACCTCTAGTACGTACACACACACACACACACACACACACACACACGCACACACACATACACACACACCTCTATATATCTGTCTATATCTATCTCTCTCTATATATATCTATGTCTATCTCTGGTAAGAGACGTGTCAAACAGCATTCAAAAGAGTCACTGGCTATTCCAAAGCTAGGTTTAACTCCCCTATGGAATTCAATTCCTGAGATTGAGTTTCAAAAGTCTTCCTTATAAGTTTATCTTTGGGGATTCACGAGACTGACCTTTGTGCTAAACATTGGTTTTTAGCTATTTCTTGGAAGGATGAAAGGAAACCAGATTGTTTGTGCAATATTCAACGCCTCTACTTGCTTGCTTGCTCGCTTGCTCACTCGCTCTTTCCATGAGAAATCACACACTGATGCCCAGACACACACTCTTTTGGAATGAAGGAATCTGTGTTTCAAATGCCAGAGGAGTCTGATTAGGTAGGAGTCAAAATACACGGGTGAACCCAGGAGGCACACGTGGAGGCTGAGCTGTGCTGTTCTCGGGAACACGCACTTTTCCTAGTTTAGCTTGCTGAAGGAAGGCCTCTGTTTGTTTGTTTATGGTGTTGTTGTTGTTGTTGTTGTTGTGTGTGTAGGTCAGAGGATAGCTTGTGGGAACTGATTCTTCTCTTTCCACTGGTTGGGTCCCAGAGAATCGAACTTGAATCACCAGGCTTAGCCACAAGCACCTTTACCCCTTTGAGCTATCTCTCCTGCCCCGAAAAAAAAATATTTTTGAAATGCCGTTTCTACTTAACAAAAAGCAGAATGCTCCAGAATGAAAGAACAGCAAGTTTGTTCCTTTGGCCACTGACACTCGTTTCTCTTCGGAGCTCCTAAGGTAGATTCGGTCTCAAAGCTTTAATTATGCGTTATGTTACAGCTTCCTTATTTAAGTGTCTGTTCCATGTCCATCACTCAGCACCCCCTGCCTATCTCAGAAGAGATGGGTATTATCATTCTAATTGAGGAGGAGGGAGGATGCTGTGAGAATTATTAATACATAAATTAAAAAATTAATCTAGAAGGCACTTTAGGGTCCCTAGAGAAGCACTAACCAAACACAAAACATACTTAATATTATTCTCAGCTCCCACAGAGATGATCTGAGCTCATACAGCCTATGATTCAGTTGGTAAACTGAGGCATAGATAGTGACCATAGCAGAGCGCAGGCACCATAAGTCAAAGACCTGGACCCCACTCTGATTTTTTTCCTGACAATTAGTGATAGTTTTCCAGAGAACAACAAACTGCCCTTTCCTTTTCTCTACCCCTTTGAGTTTTCCTTTGTTTTAGACTTTTTTTTTTTTTATCGTTCAACTTTCTAACGTTGCAGGTAGTTCAGGGTCGTAAGGTTAGTAGGGAAAATTTGAAATCATTTGTGTGTTTTCTAGTAATCTGTTTGCACACGGCTCAGAGCTTCCTGTCGCTTTTCTTTCATACCATGCCAGGGGCTGGAAGACCTGCGTGTGGGCTGATGGTGGAGTTACTTCTGAGCTCTGCTGGGGAATTGTTCTCAGTTTAGCTTCACAGGGATAGTCATGGTTGTTCTCTGTGCTTCCTATGCTCCCGGACACGGAGGGTGAAGGATGTACTAGGGATGCCACTGATGTTTTCAAAGGCAGAGAGGGTGTAAAGTCCATGGACCAAAATTACGGAATAATGATAAGCGGTCAAGAGACAGTGTGGCATTATGATGATGGCCATTAGTCTGGGGAGCTTGCTGCTTCTAATAGGTCCCTTGGTTATGTTTCTAAACTTGCCCGAAAGTCACTTTCCTTACCTATGAGCCAGCTAATAGCCATACCTGCCCCCTGAAGTCTGTAGGGCATATGTCACTGAGAGAGATCAAGCTAGGGCTGAGTGCCCTGTGAGAAGATCACAAAGGGTCACTGTCGCTTAGGTCATTGTCATCATTACTTATTGAGAACTAGAGAGCTATAGAAAGCACATGCAATGGCCCCTCAGAGAAGACAGCTCCCCCAAAGGCATGCCTCTCCTCTGCATTCCACAGTCTGTTTTCCTCTGTCGTTTCACTCCATAGGGCTCTTCTGGTCCTGTTATCTGAGTCTGGAGAAGACAAACATTCACATAGGCAGCCTGAGGAGACCACATTCTTGCTTACTGGTGGCCTGGTAGCCTCTCCACGCTGTGAAGAGGCCACTAGTGTTCCATCTGTACACAACGCCTAATGGTTTCCCCTGAGTGTAATATGCATGCATTTTTACTGTTAAAGAGCTGGAGAAATTAGAGCGTCAATCATAGGAAACGAAAGCTACCTACAACTTTACCAGAGGCCTTTTCTGTTAACACGCCACTGCCTCCCTTTTGAGGTGTCCTCTGTGTAGTTACACATCTAGTTCTTGGTAAATCACATGACATGCATAGTACTCCAAACTGGTAGTATTCTACTTTGTGTTTTTGATAATATTTTCCCACAGTAATTTATTTACAGTGTTACTTCCTGTGTAAGTATAAGGGATGAGTACACATATACACAAGGAAGATAAATCACATCTAATGTAAGAATAAAATGCTCTTTTAGTGTAGATCTTTTATTATTACTGTCTTAACTTCTTTTAATTTTAGATTTATTTTATTTTGACTAATGAGTGTGTGTGTGTGTGTGTGTGTGTATGTGCGTGTGCGTGTGAGCTTGTGCATGCATGCAGTACCCCAAGATATTAGAAGAGGGTGTTGGATCCTCTGGAGCTGGGTTGATTTAAAGCACTTATATGCTACCCAAGGACTCTTTTCTCTGGAAGACCAGTAAGCAGTTTAACCACTGAGCCATCCCTCCAGCTCTTCAATACCTTGAAATTTTTACTTCATCATTTCTTATTGGAGTCAGACTTTGAGAAGTACTCCTCTTTCTTAACATATTGAAACATGATAGGCAGCAATCCATGTGCGGATATGAGTGCAAAACTAGCTGGGTCATTATTTTAAGGTAACTTAATTGAGGAATGTGTTAACTATTACTGGGTTAAGAAGAATAGAGTGATGTAATGATTATTATACCTATTGGAGTCAAATACCTAATAGATTTATGAGATCTTTTTTAAAGATTTATTTATTTATTATGTATGCAACATTCTACCTCCATGTATGTCCACATGCCAGAGGGTGCCAGATCTCATTACAGATGGCCGTGAGCCACCATGTGGTTGCTGGGAATTGAACTCAGAACCTCTGGAAGAGCAGCCGGTGCTCTTAACCCCTGAGCCATCTCTCCAGCCCCATTTATGAGAACATTTACACATGAATTTATTCCATGCACCCTTGGAAAATTATGTATGAAGGCATTTATTTCATAAAATATTTTAAATTTGTTTATTTTTATTTTCTATGAATGAATGTTTTGCCTGCATGTATGTATGTGTATCTTGTGTGCACCTAGTGCCTATATAGATCAGGAATAAAGGTGTTGGATCCCTAGTGCTGACATAGGTCAGGAATAAAGGTACTGGAACTGGAATTGCACATGGTCATGGGCTACCATGTGGATGTTGGGCCACCATGTGGATGTTGGTTACTAGGGACTGAATCCAGGTCTTCCACAAGAATAAATAGTATATTCTTAGCCACTGAGCCATCTCTCCAGCCCCTCATTAAATATCTTTTAAGGATAGAATAGGAATTCAAGATCTTCTCCTAATCTCAAAAATTGTTTAATGGGAGAAAGACAAGCAGGAAATTCTCAATGGCAAACAGTAAATAGGTTTCTAAGAGTTGCACGTAGCATAAAGGTCACGACTGTCTGGATTCCTATGAAGAGGCAGACTACTCTTGCTTGAAAATCGGGTAAAACTGACCGCAGAGAGAACATGCGGTGGGGCTTCAGGCACTAGCTGAGCACTGGCTACTCTCTGAATCTGGACCTAGTTTCTCTCTTGTTTCTTACACGGTATTAAATTTGGTTTCATTGTTTCTATGCCTACAAACTCTAAGTGCAGATTAGCAAGTGCAGATGACAAAGACACAGAAGAAAACAGAAATAATGTCAAGTGCTTGACTGTTTGGAAGCTTTTTAAGGCGTGGAAACAGCACTTTCTACTTCAGCAGGCACTTAGTGTTTTTCTGTATTGCAGCAAGCTATCAGACAGGGGAATGCAAACATGATCTTGATGTATCAAGGTTAAGTTGTATTACATATGCTGTACATATTCGAGGCAGCATTCAAAGCATTTTGGAAGGAATTCAATAAGAATAGAATACTTTTTCCTTTTCATCTATTCATTCATAGTCACACAACACATAACACACACATCACACGCATACACACAACACACACAACACATATCACACACACAACACATAACACACACATACACACACACATACACCAAGCTACACTTCCCTCTCCCATAGTCATGTCTTCCTCATTTTTGTCTTTTTAAAAACTTAACCTGAGTCTAATTAGTGCTGCCCCTTTGTCCACAGGCAGGACCACCCACTGGAGCCCGATCCACCAATCAGGGGCCACATCTGTAAAGAAAGTTGTCTTCCTCTCTCCTGGCAGCCATCAGCTACCAGTAGACCCTCAGCTACAGGCAGATGTGATACCTCCTGAGCTTTGGAGGGAGGTAGCGTGACCCAGATGGTTCATTTGTGGCCAGTCGCTCTATAGATATTTATTCTCTGCCTGTTGACCAGTTGTGAGTCTCTGTATCAACTGTGGCCCCCTTCACAAACGTGCATTGCCAAGGAAGGCTGAGGGCCACACTCACCTGTGGGTATAGAGAGGTGTGTATTTAGAAGGGAGCTTGAGACTCTGCCTATTTAGCAAAATAATAACAGTTTTTTTTTTCCTTCCATGAGCTCCCCAGTCTAGGGCAAAATTTCAAGGCAAAATTGTCGCTGCCTTTTTTTTTTTTTTTTTTTTTTTTTTTTTTTTTTTTTTTTTTTTTTTTTTTTTTTTTTTTTTTTTTTTTTTTTGTGAGTGAATCTTGGCTTTTCCCTTGGTTTCCAGAGTTCCACTGTGGCACGGTCATCTTGAAACATCTCTTTGTGAATCTCTAGCCAATCAGCTCAGACCCGCTGTGTATTCTAGAGAAGAGACTAAAGCATTTCTGATTCCTGAGATGACTTTACCCCGGTGTCTTCTCTGTGGTTCCCGGAACATTTAATGACATTACTTGTGGATTTTGGCATGGACAACTTTCTTGTCCTTCTGCCCAACACAAGACAGCTTCCCTCGGTGGTAACCAGGGCCTGAATGTGATTTCTCAGCACCTCACCCATGATTCTCAAAAATATTTGAATTCGGTGGTTTGCACGCTTAAATAAAACCCCGTTCTTTGTCATTGCCATCCAATAGCATAAACAAAAGCTGGAGCTGACTCACTCTAGACTGCCCTAGAGGATATACTGTCCTCTGTGTGTTCAGATTATCCCACAGCGTTGAGCCGAGTGGGCCGTTACTACCTCACAGAGGGAGAACTTTTAGAAGGCAGCTCTATCATGGGTCAAACAGTCAAATGCCAGGGCTGGTTTTTTTTTTCCTGAAGATCCAGATAATGCCCATTTATGACCATTAATAACATTTTCTTTATATAAACTGAGATAAGATTAATAAAAAATACATTCTGCTTCATAATATAATTGGATTGCCAATAGAGTTCAGAAATGAACTTTCTTATTGCGCATGGGATATTGCATGGTGGAAGGGTGGCCATCCGACCTCCCTCTCCCCAACCTTCCATTTCTCTTTTATAGAGAACCTGTAGTTTAGCCCGAGCCATATGCTATCCCAGGAAGGCAGATTTTTGCCCTCCCCTTTAAAGTGCTTTGCGCCTCTGGTAGTCAATGTGGCAAATGGTCTTCAGGGCGTTTCCTACATGTGTTCTGCAGCTCATTAGCGTCCCCAGGCCTCCTGTTTTCCTACCTCCGTGCCCTCCATGTGCTGAAGAGCTCAGTTCAAACACCAGGCGCCCGGAGAAGCACGGCAAAGCTCTGTTCTGCTTTGGGCATCTGTTGCAAGCAGGTTTTCCAAAGGATATCCTGTAGGAGATAAACCACTTCGTTCGGCCAGGTTCCCTTTCCAAATCAGGAAACCCAGGGCTGCTGTGGAGGAAAACTCAGATAACGCTGTGGTGGCTGCACACAGAACACTTGTAAACGTTGTTGTCGGCATCTTTCCTACAGGTCCCATCCAGACTGTGTCCACTGACAGGTTAATCATGTGTTTTAGAGCGCTGTTTATGGAGTGCCGGTAGGGTAACTGGGACCCGAGTGCTTTAGGTGTTGCAGTGACCTTTCCCCCTTCCATGTCTCCTGCAGTTGATAACTCCCCATGCCATCCGTGTGCAGACACCTCCTCGGCACATCCCTGGCGTTGTGGAAGTCACATTGTCCTACAAGTCCAAGCAGTTCTGCAAAGGGACTCCAGGCAGATTCATCTATACAGGTAAGCAGGACTACAGATAGTCATTCCAGAGCTGGCGTGGCCTCATGAGATGTGTGTTTTACTTTAAAAAAATATAGATAGATAGATAGATAGATAGATAGATAGATAGATAGATCTGTGTGTGTATAAATATGTATGTATTCTTTTTTAAAAAAAAAACTTGTTTCTGTTAAGACAGATTTTCCCATTTCAACAAATATGGGAGCAAAGATATTGCAATGATTATTATTCCTAAAAGCTGATGTAGGTGGAATGGTTTTGAATGATGAAATAATTGGTTAACTACTATAAATAATATGAGAAATAAAAGAGAACAGGCGAAAACTAGACTGGACCAAGGTCTCCCTAGCAGCTTGGCCAGCTTGTTGGAGTTTGCTTTCTAGCACTGAGCTGAGCTTTAATGAACAGTGCTCCTTTCTTCGAGCCAACATTTGAATTAAACACATTTGGTAGTTTTCATAGTTTATTCTGGGTTGGAGCTTTCTTCACTCCCCAGTAAACTGCACTCTCCCACTCTCCCCAACAGCTCTGGCACATGGCCCTGCCTTGTGGTGAGCAGCTAGGGTTACAGGGTGCATGTGAAATCCCTCCCACCAGGCACAGCCAATCAGGCAGGATCTGGACTGGCAGGACATGGGAATACATGGAATGGGCAAAGCAAACACCCCGGGCTCTTTTTGACCATTCAGAATCTGCTATGGAAGGGGGCAGGGAGACGATGCTCAAAGGTGAGGCCTGGCCTGATGTTAAGGACCACACATGGCGTGGTAAATTCCAGCGCCCTTTGCTTCCCATCACCTGACTAGCTCCATCCATGATCTAGTTGCAGCTTTTTTCCCCTCCGTTTATTATTGAAGGTCTGCCAGGTTTTTCCAGGTAGAAGGGAAGTTGTTTTCACACAAAGGGTCTGGAGCGCAGAGCTGGTTCTGTTAGTACAGCCCAATTAAATCATGTAATTCAATGGGCAGATTTCTTCTTTGTTGCAATCTTCTACCTCAAAGTGTCTTCTCTAATTTTATACTGTGAACTAAACCAGGCATGCTCCATAGTCACCCAGTCTCTATCTCTCTCACAGTGACAACACACACACACACACACACACACACACACACACACACACCCCAAACAAAAATCTCAACTAATATATCTTGACCCTCAGAAATGCCTCCCAGCCCTTTAAACAAAATACAGGGTTGGTGCCTGCCTGCCGATTAGTTTTAGTTAATTGAAAATTATAGGATTGACCCAAGAGGAAAATTTTGTTTGCACTCCAATCACTTTTACAAATTAAGGAAAATTACCACAATTTTGTTTAGCTCAGGTTTCACACTGAGTTCACGAAATTAGCTCAGCCATCCCAACAAAGTCAGCACTTCGTTAGTGAGTGCTTGAAAAAAAAAAAAAAAGAAGAAGTCGATCTGGAGTTTTGCGGTGTATACAAGCGAAGCATAGAGAAAGCTAGGGTGCTTTAGAGAAGTGGGCCAAGTGTTTTTAATTAGGCTCATTGGTTCAGCCTAAGTTTTGAAGAACAATCAAAATAGCAGATTAGCTGTTTCTTTTAAATCTAGGATTTCTTGTCATTCATTTTCCCCATGAGAACTTTCACATAACACTGTCATTTTTCTTTTTCTTTCATTCATTCTTTCTTCTTCCTCTTTTTTTTTCTTAAATAAGCCTCATTATGGGCTTGCAGGAAAAAAAGACCAATTGAAATTTCTGATACTGTAACACTCCCCATCGTCATTCCAAGAGATGGGAGTTTTTCAAAGTGTTCCTTGCTGGACTTGCTGTTCTGGAACATATTACAAAACCACAGAGGCCAAATGTTTTCTCTGAGGACTTTGGACTGTGTTTTTGGCCAAAAACATTTAGGCCTTGCTGGTTGCTTATTTACCCTGCCATTAAGAACAAGAAAGAAAGAAAGAAAGAAAAAGAAGAAGAAAATGCTTGTGGGGTAGGAGGCACCAGAAGCATTCAGCCATGGTTTCCTCTTTGGTGACAATGTCCTTGCTCACTAATGGTTCCATTTTGTGGTCAGGTCTCATTTAGAAGAAATTATTTTTAATCAGTGCTCAACAAAATATGCCCTAGAGCTACCTGGTCATACACGTCTTTTAAAATCACTGCCATTACATTACTTAAATTCTCAAACAAAACAAAACAAACAAAACAACACACCACCACCAGGAACAACAACAAAATCCAAAGCAAACAAAAAACCTTAGGGACTGACCAACCCCACCATTATTTAAGTTTTTTTTTTTTTTTTAAAAAAAAAAAAGCATTCAAAAATTGCCTGCCATCAATTTAAGAAATCACATCTTGGGAAATCTGTGTCACACTGGAATTAAAATGAGAGATAAAAACAGCAGCTCTGTAAGCTGGGGGAAGTAACTACGGAGGAAAGTGTGTCGATATGCTCACATGTGGTTTTAAAGAGACAAAAGCATTCATGCCTTCAACTGGGGGCAATTGACAAGAAGATGCCTTTTGAAATGTACTCTAGGAGGGAATCTAACCTCTTTGCGTGCTAGAAAAATAAAAGTAGAAAGAAATCAGGACAAAGACTCCTTGGCTATTAATAGTTATGGTGACATCACATGGTTTTCACCAGGGAACTTCTGATCCTCGTAATCACTGGCATGTGCTTGTCCTTTTGAAGGGTCCTTAGTGCTGGCTGGGCTCCCAGCTCTTGTGGTTTATTCCATTTACCTCTGTGTTTGTCACTGCTTACTAGTGACGGTGGAGATAAGGGGTCTCAACGCCTGTCTGTTCTTCATGTGCACACAACAGGTCATTGTGTGAGCGCAAGCCCCTCTGTTGCCAACTCCCAGGAGTTCGCTGCCCCCTTTGCTCTGTAATCTGTACTACTTCAAGATGTGAGGCTCACCTTTCTGGATTGGGAAACTAATCTTGATTCTTAATGGAACATCACTGGAATTGTTCCCCTTAAAAAGAATAAAGGAACTGTCGCAGAACTGAAAACTAGCGCTCTAATGAAGGTACTTCCACTGTTCTCTGAGTACTCAAGAGAGTTTGGATATAGGAATGTGGAAGGCTCTAAAATTCTACTTTCAGCAAAGGCAGAAAGTAAAATCATACAGGAACACCCTGGTCTAGTCGATGCAAATAAAGACAGCATTTTGGAGGAAGTGGTCTGACTAAACACAGATCGGCTGAAAAGTGGCCTCATTTTTAAGGTTGCTGGGCACAACCCTCCATTGCTGGACCTCAGACTTGAGCATTCTTGTACTCTAGATATATGATGTTCTTGAATTTTCCCAATCAGAATCATGGAAGAGAGTTGGGTCCTGACTTCAATAGAACATAGAAGCCCAATAGCACTGGCCCGGTCAAACTTTATTGTGTCTCATTAGCTCATTTGCAAATATGGGGGCCGGGCTGATCTTACATGTTAAATGTTTCTAAATGGAAGAAATTAAAACCCCGTCTAGCCACAGGATTATTTTCAGAGTCCCGTGATCCTGTATCTGGTCAGTCAGTCTAGGTAGACTAGGTAAAGACCACAGGACTCCTGACCAGATCTCACTGGTCAGGTCAGGTCTGCCCAACATGTTCATGATTCACACCCCTTGTTTTCTTATAGCCATTCAGTCTTTAAATGACCCATTTCCTTTAGGAGTATGATCATTCCTCCTAACCCTTCAGTGAACTTGGATGCTACTGAAAGTTTCTTAGTAGCTGTTAGCAGATTCTTCAAAATTCTTAGAACTGGGTTTTCTAGTAACAAGTGGCCACATCTAAAGTTAGTACTTTGCTTTCATTCTACTAACTTCTTCATGGGAAAGGCCTCTGTGTCCAGGGAAAATGAGGAGGAAAAATAACAAAAGGACGACAGAATAATATTTGACCAACTCAGGGCTGCACTGGCAATCAGATCCCTCCCCAAGCTGGTGAGGGGCACTGGTGAGCATCCCGACAGTTCTGCCGGTTTTCAGGTTAGGCTTCCTCTCATAATCTTTCTGCCTTCTACTTTCCCATTTTAACCAAATTCACCCAACTTGTGGCTACTGAGGAAGAGCCAGTGCAAATAGCGTATTAATTTTGGAATGAAACTTCTTCCTGAAATCCTTCCTGTTGGTGTCTCTCATCCCTGGGCTAGCAGAACAACGCTCTCTGTCCACAGGATGGGCCATACGGGCAAATGTGTTCTGTGGCTCTTGATGACTCTAAGTTTTCATTTCCCCCCCCATCCTGATCACAGATGTTTTAACCCTCCTCTTTCTCTCTTCCAGATTTTTCCCTCCCTCTTTCTTCTCCATCAGTTCCTTTTTCATTGCCAGTAAAACAGGGCAGTGAAGGTATTCCCTCACAGAATAAGCGCTATCACCTTGGGGCAAACAAAATCATTCTCTTTAAGTGGGAGGCAGAGAGCTAGAACCCAATCAATCTCCTGTTCTGTAGTTTTATCTTTATGTGAACTCCTTGCTGCTTGAATTTACTGAGAAGCCACTATCTCATCATTGCTCTGAGGAGAAACATCCCTGTTTGCTCACTAGATGTAAGGCTGCCGGGCAGCCCCTTTGCCTTGGCATTTGCAGCTCCCCCAGCTCTGCCATGCTGCCTTCGCAGCTCCTCACCATGCCTCAGACTCATTCTGTTTTTAAGTACCTGGGGCACAGCAATTGCCTTTTACATAAGCACATGTGGGGACTGTTCTAGCTCTGCTCCTCTGACTGTTCTCTGCCTGCTGCACTTACCTGGACGAGAGATGGAGTATAGATTCTTACTTGCCTCGGACCCCCGTTGTTTTCACTGTAAGGTGGACTAGTTGGAATAGGTAGCTTTGCTATTCCCCGCAATTTGTCGTAATCGGCAGGGGAGTTTCTGTCACTGGATCTCTCTGCTCCTGTGCAATTAGACCATCCCCTCATCATTAGCTTCCTTATGTTCAGAGCTCTCTTCCTGCATTGTCTGTGGATAAAACAGAAAGGGAATCCAAAATAGGCCCACTAATGTGATAGAGAGAGAGAGCCTTTCTCAGTCCTACATGACGTGGGGTAAGCTGTGTTGAAGCAACTTGACTTAGCATCTCCCGAGGCTGTGATAGGTATGCCCTGATAATTGATTAACATATTGCCCAGAATCAATGGTTCCTCATTGATTGCTGTAATCTGGATGACATGGGCTGTAAATAGAAACTGTTAATTAAGAATCTATCCCTCTGCACTTGACATTTGCATGCATAGGCTACCATAGTTGGGGATTCTGATAAAGAAGAAATGGGCTGAGGTCTGTTGGTATAAATATTTTTCACTTCCTCACCTATAAAATGGAGACGTTTTAATAGTGTTTGTATTGAAAGAGTAAATAGGTCAGGTAGATAATGTAGTTCTGATGGTACCTGGCCTGGTAGGAGTGTTGCCTAAAAATAAATTCAGAATGTGACGAACAAGCAGTGGGGAGGTTGCTTCTATTAAAAAAAATATAACCAAAGAACTGGTCCTTTGAGCCTACTTCGATTAACAGTCCATGCATCTCAGTTTTCCCTGCCATAGAAAACATTATTTCTTTCTTGGCTGTGGAGTCGGTCTCAGAATATCTGGGTTAAGTTCTGATTTCCCCCTTCCTATTGTTTCTTTCTCTGTTAGAAAAATGCTTGCAAATTCCCTGTTCTGTTCTAGGTGACGTTCTAAACCAGTTCTAGGCAATGTCTGAAACTTGAGCCAAAGCAGACAGGGTGCCCGTTTTCATTGATCTCATGGCCTTAGAGGTGACATGGATGTCCCTAAGTCAGCTACATCAACCCTGGGAACTATCCAACAACAAGGTGTCAGATATGCACACAGGTCAGAGGTCGTTCCCACCTGGAAAGGAGATGCGAGCTGAGATTTGAAGGATGACCAGGAACCTATGCAGGAATCAGTGCAGGGTGGTAGGTTTGCTGGGCAGACAGAAAGTTCCAGAGATGGTGTGGGTAAGAAAGCACTGAATGGGACTGTCCCACGGTCGACAGTTGATGCTTACCTTCAGAGCTAAGGGCAGATCTCAGTCTCTGAAATGGCAGTTGGCCATGACTTTTATGATTTTTCAGACTTGTAGGACAGACGGCAGACCAAGCCGGGAGTTGGAAGTCTTCCTCAAAGGTCTTTGAAGTCACCAAGGAAAGCTATTTGGCAGCTTGGGTGTAGGTGGGACCCAGTGGGGATGGGATGCAGTGAGAGAGGGTTCAAGAACGGAAGAGTGGAAAGATAGATCGGGTGGCCAGTGGGGCAGACAAAAGATTTCAAGCGAGCAGATGTTTTGCTTTCTTAAGCTTGATGATAGTGGAGCTGTGACTTGGCTGGGCTTCCTGAGGGTCTTGTAATGTTCAAGCGGAGTCTGAAGATACACAATGGCAATATTCTGTGCTCACGTTCATTGTTCAATAGACAGACCCAGCTTCCATTCATGAAGTATGGAGGACAGAAGAAAAGAGCCTGTTTTTTTTTTTGCCTACTTTGCTCCTTCTCCTCTTCTTCTCTTCTTCCTCCTCTTCCTGCTTCTCTTCCTCTTCTTCCTCCCTCCTCTCTCAGTCAGATTGTTTTCCTTTAAGATGCAGCTACGGGAGAGAGAATGTGATGAACCCTTGCCTTGCGGTTCTGTATCAGCGCAGTCCTGATTGGAAAAGACTCAATAAAAAAAAGAAAAATTCAGAGGCCGCTCCTGTCCACATGCCTTAAAAATGAGCCTGAGAGAGCTGTTCACATAAAAGGAAAGAATTCAGGGCAGAAAGAATGCTCCTTTCTTTTGTTTTGATGCAAGGAATAAGTCCCAACCCTCTTTTCCACCAAGGGGAAGACTTATTTTTACAAAACGTGATTTCCCTCTCTCTGATTTTATATGTGTTGATGGGAGGGGTAATTTGGAATCTACTGGCATATGTACAGTTAAACCCTGTGGGTACCATAATGGGCGCAACAACCACAATCTGTAAAAGTAACCATTGTACCTCAGTGACATCTACGAAATGAAAGCCGTTTCTTCAAAGAATAAAGCCAGTCTGAAGGAAGCATATTATTTTGCATATTTTATGTATATACTTTCCGTGAAATATGACTCTTATTTCCTACTTGGAGTGGAGTGTAATCAGGACATGAGTAGCTAGTGTAACAGGATCATTAAAAGGAATATTTTCCCTGACATTAGAGGTCTAAATGACCACAAGGCCTCATATACAACCTTGGCTTTTTCCTGTCTCCTCAGAGTTAATAAGTGATAAGGCCAGGAGAGAGATAAATCACAGAAATCCCTGTCCAAAGAAAACATATTGACTATAGCCAAGCAAATAACAGACCATAACCAGCGGGCCCATTCATCATTCATGTAATAGGGACATGAAGTATTTCCTACCCACAAACCGTATAGAAGGAAAAGGCAGACGGGCCCGCCTGGATCTGAGGCATGCGATTTGGTTATTAACGGACATGAACTATTTGTCACATGACTTTAATCTTTAGGACGTGTTGCCATTTCTAAACTATAAATTGCTGGTGAAGGATTAGAGAGCTATTAGCAGTGAACGCAGGACCTGAGCTTCCTATGGATTCTCGGTGCGGTAATACAATATGAGAAGGTCTTGGGTGGCTAATCTCTTTAGTGTGATATAACATGATTTTGTTTCAAAGCCAATAAAGTATTTGGAAGTTTTCAAAGATGCTTTATTTATTTTTACTTTTGTTTTTCTTTTCTTTTTCTTTTTTTCTCCCAAATTCCAAATCGTGATAAATTTACCCTTCAGCCTCTGAACTACGTATCTGGAAATTTCTCCTAACGTCTTGGGGTGGTGAGGAAAAGGCAGCTCTACTTTTTGTCTTTTCATAAGATTTATTCCCACTGCTTACAGAGGGCTATTTTCTGTTCTGCTTTTCCATGTTTGCAATGCTGCAGATGCTAAACCTCTGTCCATTGTTCAAGGTAACGACAAGAGGGCGCCCACTGGGCATTAAAACTTGTTTTTCTTTCTTTCTTGCACAACACTACATGCTTCTGTCAGAATTTAGGAAGCACCAATTAAAATTAGGTAAACTAATATTAAAATTGACCACATTCCTACCAGCCTTTTAAGCATAAACACTCTATAAAAGTGAGCCCACAATTTTATTTTAATGACATATATCTTATAGGCTTTTTTTTAATCCCCTATGGGTATGTCTGCTTCATTCCAAAAATACCTTATATAATATTAAACTGAGGTTTGTTTTGTTTATTTTGTCATTTAACAACACATCAGGAAGACCAGAACGTTATAAATTTAAAATGAGTTCTAATCTTTGGTAGTCACTTTGTGTGTCATCGGGACTTTATAAGACACATCCTAGTCTCTATTAGACACCTCTTGATCTTCCTATTAAAGAAAAACAGCTTGCATTTGTGTCCTAGTCTCTTCATTTTTGGAAAAGCCACAGCACAGGATCAGTAGTCCTATATCTTGGATTCTTTGGCAGCAGGGGGAGGGGGAGAGTGGGGTTGGGAGGCGTGTCAAGATGCAGAGACCGACAGACACAATGGCTGGGATTTATCAAAGGGTCTATGTGCTCCAAGAATCCACTGTTCCTAGAGGTTGGAACCAGCTCCCCAAGACGTGTAGTTGCAACCGTAAGCTTTCTGTGTAAAATCTGAATGACCTCCGGGGTCAGTTAATCCTGTGCACTGTCCTAGGCTCTGTCAAGTAGGACTATACTTTCCTAAGAAAAAATGGGAGTCATCCGAGCCCCTCAATCTACTTGCAACTTCAGTCTAGAACTATAACCCTGGACAGTCTGAGAAAGATCCCTCCCATCATCCCCAGGCAGGATGTGGAATTTGAATTCCTCTTTTCTCTTCTCCACGGCATTCCACTACTAACTCTCTCTGTTCCTTATTAGCTACATCTTCTTTCTCTCTATGATACTAAGATGCAAAACACACCTGCCTATTGCACCCCCTAAAACAAGTATTAGTCAGGATCCATTTTTAACACTACAAGACAAGGAAACTGACAAAAGCAAGGTTGTTCTTGGGTTTTTTTTTTTTCCTTTCAGCCTAGTAGGTGGAGGAAGGATTCAGACCCTGTTGAGGGACACCAGGCTGGGCACTGAGGAAACCCCCGAGGAAGTTACTAGACCTTGTTAACATGTGCAGACTCCCAGTTCTCCGAAATTAGGTTGCTGATGAGGGAAGAACATTGCCATTTCTAGGAAATATGAGCCCTAAATACCGCAATCAAATTATAGCATTGTGAACATATTATAAACTCCTATAGATGTTTTTAAAAATACAGACAAAAATGCCATCACTCCTCATCCCATCTCTTGGAGAGGACCACTGTTAGTATTTTTTGAGTAGTATTATTTTTTTATGTGTACTCATAAGTGTTTTATCAGAGTGAATCAGAATATTTTATTTTGTAGTTTTGCACGGCGCTTTGTAGTTTCAATGACAAAACAGTTCTCCTCAAAGTTCAAGTTTTGCTTGAATATATTTAAGCTGCTGTGTAGCTAGTAGTATGGCTGTGGCATTATTTATTTAATCATTCCCTACCATTGGACAGCACACTTGCTTCTTTTATAGAACTTTTTATATACTATCTGCTGGATAATAGCATAGCACTGACTATAGTGTTTTCTACTTAAATTTAACTTTAAGAGATTTACCAATTCCAACGATCTAGTGAAATGATAGAATGTCTACTTAAACTACCTCACATATTTAGTTATGGTACACTTTAGAAATCAAATGCTGTATAGTGTTTATGGACATAACTTTTTCTGATTTTAAAATTTCTGTTCTTATTCATATTATCTATCTGTGTGATCTTTGCCGTCAGTATTTTTAATACAAAAGCCAAAACCATTCATTGTCCAAAATAACAACTTTCAGAGTCCAATATATTAGCATATGTCTGTCATTTCTGGACTCAGAAGACTACAGCAATGAGATTCAAATTGCAAGACCAGCCTGGACTACTTAGCATGAGCCTGTCAAAAAGAGGAAAAAAAAAAAAAAAGCAAAAGGAAAGTAAAAGAAAGGGGGGTGGTTTCCTTATGACATCTTCCTACATGCACACATATTATTTATTTCTATTGTATTTATCTCACCACTCTCTGGATTTATCCCCCTCCATACTGGTCCTCATCCCCGATGGTTCCCCTTCAACTTTTCTAACCTTAAAAACTTTCCCACAGTTGAAAGAAAACCTTCAGTGAGCTGTGTAAGTCCACGGGACCTTGTAACTCTTTCTACAGCCTTCCATAACTGTCCTGGGAGATAAGGCTCCTTTAGAGTCTGTGTACCATATTGTCTCTAGAAGCTTTATCATACAATATGTAGCCATTTGTTACTTTTTCTTGTATTTCTAAACATAAACACTGTCAGCAGTGTTTTCAAAAGCTTTTAAAAGGCTTTATTCGGCTGTGACAGTAACTCTGTGGTAGAATGCTGGCTTAGCATGCAGAAGGTCCTGGGTTCAATTACCAGCACCGTAAGACAGATCGATTAATCAATCAACCAACCAGCCAACAAACTGAAATTAAAAAAAAAATTTGTAGGGAGTTTATGTAGCGAGAGGCCGGTTTCATAGGAATAGTTATTACATTTATGTTGATTTCCTATTTTACTTTCCTATCATGGCTTACTGTCTTACCTGTGTGGCATTCCATGCCCTTGCTAAAGACAACGTAATTGAGTAACATGCATCAAATATATAAAGAAGAATATATATGTATATTTTTTTTTGGAAGGGGAGCCATCTCTTCTTGTTAACAGCAGCTCATTTGTATTGTTTCCCTTCACTGAGTCATCTGCCATATGCGATTCTGGTCATGAATTGAATGTTCTAACCCACATCATCTTTTCAGTGTTTTCAACCTGAATAAGCTCTGTCCTGCCTCTTTTATGGGCCTCATTATTCAGGGCACTGAAAGTGCAGATGGTTACCACACACTAATACAAAGCTCTCGATTTCCTATAACATCTCTCGGTGGTGAGAGCAGACAGGGGCTGGGAATCCCTAAATCATGGGCAGAACCAAAACCAGAAGCGTACACTTCCCTTTCTACCTCCTGCTCCTCGACCTCGCACATGTAATCATGCATCTCCTTCCTGAGTACATCAACTGTGGTTAACTTTCCATCGCGGGGGGAGGCCTGGCCTGCTGGACTCAGCCACCTGGGATGAGCTCCAGCCGTTAGCATCAGGAAGCACCGACTCCCAGGCAATATGGAGCTAATTTAGATCTTTGGTTAATGTCAAAAAGACTTTCAGATTTAAATATCAGTACAGAGAATGACCTCTGCAGTTGTTCAGCATGTGCACACACACACACACACACACACGCACACACACACACACACACACACACCCCTTACTTCCTTCAGTTCCAACTGACTGTTAGAAGAGCCGTGGAGGCCAGGCTGAATTCTTCAGGGTCTGGGAAGTTTGCGTGGGTTGTTGTCAGCTGCATTAGTGATGCTGGTCGGCCTTGGACCTCTTGGAGTTCTTGAAGATGACAGAAATGCACCGTGTCTCACTCTGCTATGCTCAGAGGATCTAAGGTGATGATAGTCAAAAGGCTTACAATTTTCACTTAATAAAATCACCAACAACAGAGGAAAAAAATGCCTTGGGACTTGTCAGGAAGTAATGTCAGTTGCCAAAAAACAAGCCTGGCCACCGAAGCCCTGAATGTCATAGTTCTCTTCCTCTTACGTTGGTAAAGAGATATAAACAGATTTAAATACAGTGTCACAATTAAGCGTTCCTCACTCCTCATTTCTTTTCTTCTTCTTTTGGTTATGTTTATAGTAGAAAGGTGGGAGGTATTTTTAGGTCTGTTTTTAAATTTTTAAAGAAATGAGTCTTAGGAAGAAATGAAGTATTTGTTTGTTTGTTTTTACAGGGTTTTAGGTCACCCAGTGATGGATCTGATATCAGACCTCTATCCTCCCAAGCCCACTCCACTTTCCCCAGCTCAGATTCACACCCACACAGGGGACTTAGCTGCTTTTGTTCCACCCTTTACTTTGGATACAATACACTAATTAGAAAGACACTTCTAGATTCTCAGGCAGATTCCTGCAATAGTGGCCCTTTGGCTCCAAGTTGTGCTTTGATCTTATTCACCTCACTGATGGCAGCTAACATGACCTTGGTGTGTGGGCAGCTCCCGTCTTTCAGTGGATTATAATCTCTAGGAAAAGAAGGCTCTTGTCTCTCTTCCTCACTGCCATGATCTCAGTGACTAGCACAGAGCAGGGCAAGGCAAGTATTGGGCAAATCAGTGAATGGATGGAGACAGGCAGGGAAAGCCAAGTTGTACTCATAAACGCACGCGACGTAAGGCTGCCAGATGACCCAGTTAGCCGAGCGGCTGGCAACTTGATAGATGGCACAAACCAGGTTCACGGACTTTTTTAAAGACTTAGGTGAAGTCACGAAGTGAGCTGGCTTTCCTGTCTCATGCCCTTTTCTTCTGCCTGTCACTTGTAAACTTGTCTCTGCACTATGCATGTCCTTTAGACTTGTTGGGTTCTTTAGAAACTGGCCCAATTTCTTGAAACTTTTCTAATCAATCCGAGACTCCCATTTCCTCCTCTTCAACGCGAAGGTTGTTGTGGGATGATGTAATAAGGCCTGGCAGGAGGAAAGCGTAGCCTGGTGTACAGTGTATAATAAATGCTCACTTAACGGGGAATCTTATCAAGAATGAATCCATAGGGAACCGGGGAGGGAGTGGACGGAATCTAAGAGCCAGAGTATGGGGGACGTGCAGCAAGAAGATTTCTTCTGGCCATAGCATAGCCATTGCACTCATGAACTGACTGTAACTTGTGGTTATTTTCACTAGCTTTCTTTAAGATTAGGCCCATTTACATTTCATCAAGAATGGGGGAGGGCTCCATGAAGCTCCACCCCTTCCAGACAATTAACATGTGTTGGGGAAGGAGGTGTTTTATTCTTTTTCTTTTTTTTTTAGTGGTGCAATCACTGACATGTGGCCCTTGCTGTGTTGAATAATCTCCCACTCTGTACTGAGTAGACCGCATCCAAGAGGAACATGAGCATTGGAGGATAACTTGCTATGTAGTGTGCCGTGGGAGCAGGCAAGGATGACGGAGTGGATTGCGGGGGTGAAAATGATGAAAGCTCATAACATAAACATATGACACGGTTCAAAAATAAAACAATGCATTAAAAAAGAAAGAAAGAAAGAATCTGCAAGAACACACTTCAGTACATCTGATTTCTAGAGAGGGGAGGGTCCCTAGAGACCGCCTGGACCAGTCCTGGTATTTAGCAAAGGAAGCACCTGAAATTCAGGGAGGAGAAAAGCCCCTCCCAAACTGAGACAGGATGGATCTGCACACAGGAGCAAAGCAAATCATATACAACTGGATTTGCTGTTTTGTCAGTGGAGTCCTAAATATCCGAATTGTCAAAGTCATCAATTTTCTGAATGCATATAAGACTCATGTACCCAGCGTCACCATGGCTGTTGACCAGCTGCTCTTTAATATTTTAAGCATGCCAGTCTTTGAGCAAACGCTCCCGGAAAGCCTGGAGTCCTATGCATACTGGCTTCTTTGGGCCTCTCAACATGTGACATTTTCAGAAAGGATGCCATAGACTGTCCTGTTCCATCCTTCTTTTTCTGCTGACAAAATAGGGGAGCTTTTCTTCACCCTTTGGTAAATCGAAATTCTGTGGAAGGGCCACGTGCCATTTTCACTGTGGGTGAAACCCAGTCACATGGGCCAAGGGTGTTTCCTTTACCCTGACTTCATAAATGTCTGGCCCCATACACTCTGTTGGGAAATCTCACTGGGACTGAAGGGCTCTCAAATCCTAATCAGGGAGGGTTCTGGGGGCTCTACCCGAGCTTCCCATCCCACTCTGCTCTCCTAATCAAATGCCCGCACAGATTAGGAATATTCCTATTGAACCAGGACCTCCGGAGACCCTCCATCTTGCTGTGAACTCTGTATCTCTTAATTGGAACCGACTAGATATGAAGTCACATAGCCTTTTCTGTATTTAGTGATCTTCATAGACCTGGAGACCAAGTCATCAGGGGCGATAAGAAAAATATTTGAGGATGACAATAATCAGACCCAAGCCATAAACATCCCGGGAAGATATTCCCATGTGTGTGAGCTCAGGCTTGTTCTTATTACGTCTGGATGTCTAGGCAGCCAGATGACAGGCTGATCATGAATGGGGGGCATGGTGTTTCAGCTGGGTTTGCTGCTATTAGAAGTGGGGGTGTCATTACTCTCTCAGGGGCATACCCCAATGTATTAAAACAAACAAACCAATAACCAAGGTTATCCAAGAGATTTCTGCTTCAAGCTTTATTAGAGGCTTGCTACTAGAATTCAAATTAAAGAAAATATTATTTGAGGGAATTCCTAAAATGGGCCTTCAGTTGTGGGTAAAAGTAAAAATAATGGCCAGTTGTCCACTGATGCTCAGTGTAATGACTAAAAAGTAAAATATATTCATTCCAATTTCCCAACAGCAGCTAATTAAGGGTAGCTCATTTTAAAACAGACCTAATTTAATTCACTAATATAAGTATTCAATTAAAGTTGTTGCTGCTGCTTTCTTCTCAGAATGCCTCCTTCCTACACTTACATATGATGCATTCATAGTAGGAAGCCTTCTAGGGTTCAAGTGGTAATGAACGTGCTTTCGGGACTTCATAATTGCCTAAATTAAATAATATGCATGGAAATGGAGATTTGAGTGTAAGTGTGCACCCCGCGATGCTATAAGAAAATGAGGCCCTAAAGCCCAAGATTTCTCAGCCAATCAGAGCGAAGCCCTTGTCATTTTCTTCTATACCACTCAGAATAGTTTATTGCATTATTAAATACATGTTACAAGTAGCACATTGTTGTTTAAGACTCATTGATTTAAGCAGAACTGTTCTTATAAAGTTCCATAGGCTTTTGCGTAAAAAGAGAAGAGCCCATATAAAATTATAAGGCTTTAAATATAACAACCTATAATATAAGAGTCTCCCATTTTCTAAAGAACCCACCAAAAATTTCTTAATGAGTTTATTAGAAAGACTGTTTGTGGATTCCGGGATGTCATGGCTAATTATATAGAATGGATTTAAGCATCTCTTTAATGGAATCTGCTGCTTAACTCACCAGAACTACGTTCCCGAGCCTTCTGCATTTACAATGATCTGACTTTATTCTTATTTTGGGTGGCATTAAAAAGAAATGAAAGCCTATGATTCTGCCTCATCTTCAGATGGATATAGCGAAAAGTACAGTGCTTATTATGAAGTTAATGTGAATTACCATGTAATGGCCACTGGCTGCACCATAATCATTATTTAGTTACCACCGAGCTTCCTCTGCCAAATACCATACAGTATTGCATAGAAAGCATAGCGTCCCATCATCATCCCGGAACTCATGGAGGGGAGCATGGTTCCTGTCTCTTTAGATACTGTGGATGTGTGGATGTTCACGTCTTAATAATCAACTTCGGAGCAACCCAACGGCAGACTAGGGTATGAGCTTATCCGACTTGATTTGCTGATGTTTAAACAAACACTTAGCTATAGGAGCCAATGAAACCTCTCCAAGGTGCACAGAGGGATCTCTTTGGTGAGAAATGATTTAAAGGGATTGCATTGGCCCCGTAACTGGAGGGGAGAAGAAAGCGTTAGGACTGGAATCTCAGATGCAAAGTGCTGGTCACCCCGCCTCCCTTTGTGTTGTTTTCAGCTGAGTGCTGTCTAGTCGGCTGCTGTTTTATAGGACGGATGTGCGCTTCTGTTTTGCAAGCCCAGGGTTATGTTAAACTTTTCCCTGTGAAACCTACCCTCTTCCCTGCTTTGACCATCGATTGTGACGTGCCTTTACACAGCAAGGCCGTGTGCCTAAAAGAGTAACACAAAAACAAACAAAAACAAAACAAAACAAAAAAACCGATGTCAGGACATTCTGTTCCTCTCAGATATTGCATCTTATTTAGTGTACCGGAATTCCCAGTTTAAAGTAATCGCAAAATTTATGGAGAAACGGATAAAAAAGGTTGTAAAATATTGATTTGGGGAAAATAATAACACAACTCATCTATAATAAGAAGAAAAATGAAGCAATAATTCAGGGGGTATCGAGCGACTTGCTGCTGGCAGTATTGATCCAGTCCTTTACGGGCTCAGATCGCACCTGAGATTGCACGGAAAGAAAGAACAGCATTCCTTCGCTCATTATTTCTCAGATACCATCGCCTTGTTACACGGGTCCTGCAGAGCTAGAATTGTTGTGGCTGGGAGAGTGGGGCCCGCAGTAATAATAAATAAATAAATAAATAAATAAATAAATAAATAAATAAATAGCGCAGAAATCTATACGGCCTTAAAGCCACCGTGCCTGGTCTTAACACATGGGATCTGGGCTTATAAACTCTTACTTGCCTCGAGCAGCTAATGACAGCTTCTAGGCCGCAGAGTTCATTCAGGGCCCAAGGAGAACTGCACCTGATATAATGGGGTCCCATGTTTGGAAGGAATACTTGTCTCTAGAAAGGAAACCCGCATCTAATGTCTTTCTTGTTAAGATGCTAAACTAAAAACAATGCATGTATGTTGCCCTGGGCCATGAAAAATGTTGCCATTTGATTCAATGGGTTATTGTTATATGTTTAGAGACACATATTTTTGAACTAGCTGGGAAAATACTTCTGAGAAAGTCTTTATGTATGTGTTCGTGTTCATCCATTGTGAGTTTGTGGTCTGCAGAAACCATACACCTCTAAATTTATTTGTCTTTTTTTTAAGGCCCTGAGAGGCAAATCAATCTAGTGATGTACTGTCTTGACAGTAACCCCTCCAAGAGGCAAACTGCATTCTCTAATTCAAGAATTTCAAGTTCTTTTTAGATCATAAGATCACCTTGCATGGAGTGTTAAGGAAGCAGCAGTGTTTGGGTATCCCGTTCCTGATTGTTCTTGTGCAGGGAGAGTGTGTAATAACATTCAATTTCCATCTGAATACAAAGCTTCAGAGTGCTTATCGTGTCTTACAGTCGTCTAGGTACCCTGCAAGGGGAGACTCCTGCTCTACAGTCATCCACGTTCTAGAAAGGAAAGAAAGGGAAGGCCAGGGGTAAGAGCAGAGAAGGACACAGTCTCCTTGGGAAGGTCATCTGGAGTCCAGAGGTGTGGATCTGGTTCCAGGCACACTGGGAGGCAGGCTCCTCTAACAGTCTGATGTACATTAGAACTAGTGCATTAGACATATGATTGGAACTTTGAGCTGATATCACATGGCCCAGGTAAACAAGCTCTTGTTTCCAAGCCTGCAGGGACTCTTCCCTAGTGCTGAGGCGATGCTGCCATTTACCCAGCAGCCTCATTCCCCTTGTCCCATCCCCCAGCTGCTCTACGATCATTATTTAGAAACATGAGCCCCACCAGCTGACTCTGTTCTCTGCAGAGCAAGCTTCCTAAAATTTCAATAAGCATCGATCCATGTCATTGTGCCAGATCCTCGAAACTGTTTCTACAATATTTGTTTCTCTATGTCTAACTCCGAAAGGGGGAGAAAAAGACCTGAAGTTCAGAGAAGTAGAGGGTGGTGCCTGGTGTCAATAAGGGTAGATGGAAAGGGAGGGATGGAAGAGCAGAGAGAATAAGACATCTTACCATCAGGGCTAACTCGCCAAATAGCGCTCAATGAAGTACAAAGCACTCCCCGCTTCCTTATCCACATAGTAAGATTGAGAGTCCTCACTGAGTCCTAAACTGTGGATACTGAAATTGTGTGATGTATGGTACATTTAGCAGAGGCGTTGGTGAAGTGCAGAGTCATTTTAACTTTGTCTTTTAATTTTAAAGATTTATCGGCCGCAAGGCAAGAGAATATTTATAAGCATCCTTAGGTATTCACAAAACATGTCGTTGCCAAACAGTGTGGAGAACGGAGAGAAATCATCATTACCAAGTCGGATGATTCAGGAAATGTGGCGATAAATACGGGAGTGACAACGTATTATCTCAGCCTCTTCCAGCTCCACAATCTTGTTTGAGTCATGGCTCTCGACTGTGGCACTGCGGGGAGGCTGCTGAGTCCGCTGGGAAGTAGAGTAATTTGGGTTCTGAAGGAATAACCAGGCGTAATGTTTGGCAAGTTCAAATACAATAACCGGTGTCAAGGCATCTCAGCTTGAGTAAATATATATTGTATAATCTGCTTCTATCTTTTTCATTTCTTATAATGAAAGCAAAGTGGCAAGCAACAAGAAAGCAATTAATTGCAACAATGGTTGCTTAGCTCCCGTAGTGTCTGAATTAAAAAGAACATTAAGATTGCTTTTCTAATAGCTCATTTTTTAAACTATTGGTGCTTTGTGCATGGCAAATACATGTGAATTGTTTTACAATCCGGTTTTTCTCCCTTCCTGGAAAGCAGACTGTCAACATGAACTTTTGACCATCCTGTTGGTTGTCTCCCTTTGTTGCCCCAAATTCATGAAGACAAATGTCATATCATAGTTAATATATCAGAAGCCTTGTCTGTGGTGGGATGCTTTTAATTCAAGACAAGCTGGTTATTGAAAAGCAAACTTGGGGGCTGTCGCTGTAATTTGCTGGGATATATTCAGCCCAGAGCCTTGCACTAGATAGGCACTGAATAAACAAGTAGGTGAGAGTCAGTGTATGCTCTCTGCTCCTGGATAGGCGAGTTGACCTTTTCAAGATCTACTTTCTTGTCTAGACAATGGAAGAAGCAGAAGTATTCTCTCCATTCACTCACTGCGACTATTGAGTAGGTACTAGGAGTAGATAGCAGTACAGATTAATGGCTACTAGAGGAAAGGGAGGCAGGAATTACTTTTGTTCATTTGTTTGTTTGTTTGTATGGTACCTCAGACTTCGCCATTCTCCAATGGATGGCCCACTATCCATGCTAATTCATTTATGCAGCATTAATTGGACTGAGTATGTTATTTAAAAAAAAAAGAGGACATGAAGTTGGGAGGGACAGGGGAAGTAAGGGGAAGGATATTGTGTACTCATAAAAAATTCTCCAAGAATTAGTGAGAATATTTGCTAACAAAAGAATTTAACATAATATAGGCAATGCGCTTTTCCGGGCTCAAGAAATGGCAGCTTTATTAGTAAGGGGGTTTGGATCATTCTCGCTCCGAGTGGGTCCCTAGCAGTATTCTTTCTGTTTGATTCATCAATGTATTTCTTCTAGGGATTTTACAATGCCTGACTTAGTGTATGTACAGAACCGTAAAGTCAGCAATGTACGAATACTCACTAATGAATGAGACAATTATTACTGCTAAGGCTTTCCAGGCATTTCCTTTGTGCCACATATTGCCAGATGCATATCCTCAAACATCTGCTCTCAAGACACTGAGGGACAAGGGCTGCTACATCCACCTTAAAAATGAGGGAACAGAATCAATGAGAAGGTTTAAGAATCTGAGGTTTTTTTTTTTTTAAGAATTACAGAATTCTCATAGAATTAGGAGCAGACAGGACCAGGATCTGTGCACAGGCCAGCTGGCCTTAGCATTGTGGCTTTCGAGCACATAGTATGGTCATCTTTAACCACGCACAATGGTAACAGAAATGTCGTCTCTGCCTTAGCCGTTCATTCATTCAATGTAGCTTAATCACCCTCCACATGTGAACTGACTGGTGATGGTGGTGGTACGTGGTGGGCACAGTCCCTGCCAGCACAGACACAGTCTCAACTTTGTTGGTCATCTCATCCCAGACATTTTCCATGACTCGTACGATGAGAGAGTTGTAAGCTGGTTTGACTCAGTAGATAGGGATTCCATGCACTAACTGAAAGGAGAAATTAAGGAAAGGCCCAAAGACCGACAAGGTGATGTTGTATTGCTTATGGTAAGGTACCCAGGATCCATCTCACTTTTCTGTTGTCAATATGGGGTGCATGTGTATACCACATGCTTCCAGTAGCCCTGGAAGCCACCAAAGCCCCTTCCTGCTTCCAAAATTGGTGAACAGATGATGTGTGGTCTTGCCATCTGTACTGTATCACTGACATCTGGGTCCAGGCAAGCTAAACTCTGTTCCATTCCAAACTTTAGACCAACTTACATAGGGGGAAACGAGGCCAGGAAGGGGAGCAGGGTATCAGGAAAGGGTCTACTTTCCCTTCTCGGCATCTTGGCTAGAAGTCATGTGCTTTCGAGGGAAGCGGCACTAACTGTGTTTTATATCTGATGTTTCCACTTCAAGTCCCTGGGAATTCGTGCCCATATTTAAGGTATGTGGCAGGATTTCCTAAGTTGCACATGTATATAGTTGGCAATACTTTGATTCTCCTGGGCGGGCCGGTCTTATCATCATTTAATTCATTCATTCCTTTATTCATCTGTGTCTTTATTTACGAAACGTTTATTGAGGGATCGAGAAGACACAGCTGGAAGAACAAAATTTGCATGATGGGTACATGTCTGGAAAAGAGTAAAAAAGCCTCGTAATGGATGTTGAAGGGGCAGATTGATGGATGTGTGAATAAAAAAAAGAAGTAGAAAATCATTTCACTTTTACTCCAAGAGATTATTTTTAATTGGGAACAAATTCAAGTATAATATTCCAAGTTATTCCTGAAGAACGAATAAGCCATTCAATAAAGGGGAAAAAAATTAAAACCGAATCAAAACTAATTTGTCTCATCTGGATTCAGTGAGTTTCCAAAACTAATCCATTGACCTAAAATCTCCCAGTTTCATCTGGTTTTGCTTGGGGTCATAGTCCAGATGACTGATTATCCTGGGAAGGGCTCTGGAGCCTATCTCATAAACAGAACAAAACATATCACACTTGGTCAGAAAGCAGGCCAAGTCCTCCCCCTGCAGAGGCTGGGAAAGCTGAGCTGCGGTTGAGATTTGGCTGCAGGGAAAGGAGCAGTCAGAAGGAGGGACTGAATCTGGGAGGCTTAAGGGAGCGTGGATAGTGTGCACACTCGAGAACCCACCATCCCAGAGGTATCTGAGGACATGGGGCTCACTCCAAAGCCTCTTGAAGCAGGTTCCTGAGCCCTATAAACTGAAGCGCAACAGATGTTTATCCAAAGCTGAAACTTACAGGACAATCTGATTTTCACACTTTGCTTCTGTCAATAGGAAACCTTCCAGATACTTATCTACATGTAGAGTTTTAGATGATCTCTCACTAAGCCCTGATTTAAGTACCTGGGTTTTAGGGTTCACTTCTGCGGATGGACTGAGCGCCAAACTCGCTCATTGGTCCTCCCCCACCATCCTCCACAAAGCCCCATCCCATCATCTGCCTGCACAGCTGTCTGACCTGTTTCTTCCCGTCCATCAAACTGTGTCCCTTATGCAGGTTTCGGTACTTAAGAAGAAAAGTCCATCAGGCATTTCCAAATGCTCTGTGAGCCCAATTTTCTCTTTGCTTTTAGATGTTCAGTTGACTGATCCCAACAGTGGTTGCCAATGAACTGAACTTTGCAAAATATAAGCAAGTCCGTTGCTGTCTTGAGTTTCATTCTTCATGCTTTATTGAATGCCAACTATGTGCCAAGCGTGGCACCCAGTGTGAGGGACAGTAAAGGTAACACAGAGACACGGCACTCTGGGGTACAAAGCTGTGTAGATGCCTCGAGTTAGATGGCCCATCCTAAGAGAATGGGGAACCAGACGAACAGAAGGCTGCTTACCCTACAGGTTGAAAGTTGAGGGTAGACAGGATTGGGTCGATTCCCATTTTTTTGATTTCTCCCTAATTATTGAGCTCTGTCTTCTCTAAATGGGCCCTAGTCAGGTTTTCTACCTCCACCAAACCAATACGACATTCATTCATGCAGAAACTGCATACTATATGAGACATGATGGGGAAAATTTCTCGATGCCATTCACCCATTTACTCTTATCATTTCCTCTTTGTCAAAATCTGTTCTTGAGGATTCCAGAAGCCACAGGCTATAATCCCAAACTTAATGTTTGTACTAGTCCTCTGTCCCTTGCCTCCTAATCCCCATGTGAGGTTTGAGGACGCTCGGGGTATTTTCCATTCTGTTGCTCTTAGATGGGAACCCTGGAACATTGGCTTCGATTTCGAATAAGAAAGAATATTTGCAGTTGAGATCCCATGCCCTGAAATCAATGGCGGTGTCTTCCTCCATCCAGTGCCATCCACAAAGTTTGTTTCAGTAGAGAGAAATATGGTGCTTAGAGCAGCGAGTCAAATATTTCAGGCTCCTTGGCAGGTAGGGCTGACATTTCTGATCTGAAATTTGGGTTCGGAAATAAGCCTAGTAGAAGTGGGTGGCATATTAGAGGGCTTCTGGGGAACACGTTTTGAAAGAAGATATTGAACGAAAAGAGAAAGAGTACTCAGCCTGCCCACCTGCTTCCTTCCCAGTCTGCTGAGTAGACACGCTCAGATGTTTGACGTTTCGGAGGGTTTTGCGAGGAAGCCTTCCTCTTCTGTTGCATCATCACGGCTACCAGCCTGCAGCCCTTTCAAAATACAGGTGACTGCTGTAGTCAGCCAGTTCAGGGCTCTGTGAAAGTCGTCACCTGAAAGAGTGGCTAATGAGGCTATGGGAGGGAGGGAGGGAGGGCACAGTCTCTCAGCAACACCACGGATTCTCTGACATTTGCATGGGGAGATTCAGCTTTGCTGTTCAGTTTCAACAGAGGGAAATTGCCTCTTGTTAATTCCTGTGCCTTCAAAAGACATTTAGGACATGGAATTCCTGCTAGGGTTTCATGTTGTAATATGCAAAATATGCACTTGACCAGGAGTTAGCAGTTTTGACTAATGGGATTATTAGCCAATGAGTAATAGGTTAGGGTTGCCAAGTCTGAGTTTATAGCTGGAACTTTGAAAGCCAGAACTCAGTGTTCTGATTGTCAGAGGCATTCTCTGCTTGCAACTTTAACCCTGATTAGCAAAAAAAAAAAAATAAATAAAATAAAATAAAAATAAAAAAAAATAAAAAAATAATACTGGGGAATTACTATTTTCAATCAGAAATGAAAGCCTACAGTAACAAGATTCTTTTTCCCTCAACTACAAATGTTAACTTTTGAAAGAATTCTTAAAGCATGCCAAGGAGCAAACATTTGTAGAAGTAGAAACTGGAGAAAGCTGGGACGTACAATTAAGTAACCAAATTTGATCACTAAAGAAAAAGAATTTTGATGACATAGTTTATTACCTGCATAATCTCATTTGCCAAATATGGAGTGGATTGTTACCAAGGCAGAGGTCAAATTAAAAACAGACAATAGCCAATCCAAGGTTTGGCGCACAAGAGAAAACACCTGGGTGACCAATTTCATTGTTTGCTTTCCAGCCAGTGAGTTTGGTGTGGTGGAGACACTTTGTGGGTTTCCTGTCTTTGACAGGCTAGTTAATGCAGATGACTACCTTGAAAAAAGGTTCTAACACCAAGATGACAGCTAGGTCTCAGCAGAAGGATACAATGTCTTTAGACTAAAATACACACACATACACACACACACAGAGGTACATATATATTTGGATATATAAAATACATATATATGGCAATTCTTTTACTTCATTCTGTTGCTAGCTGAGTATTTAAATAATTTCAGTGTTAATTGTTTTTAATCTTTTGTTTTTAATTGTTTTTAATCAGTGTTCTGATTGTTAGAGGCATTCTCTGCTTGCAACTTGGAAAGAGTACGATGGAGAACTCATGTGATCACACAGCCTTTTTCTTATTAAGACACTTCCTGCTCTGTATGTTTGAGGGCTGTCAACGTCTACTCCTGCTTCTTTCGCCCTTCCTGTTTCTTTCTGGTCCTTCTAAAGTTTGCTTCTTTCACCATAGGTACAAGGAATAGCTCAACGGTGTTATTATGCTGTTAGATTGCGTTAGACCCTGTTTGGATGTTTAAGGAATAAGAAGACTTTATGCCTCTCTGCGATGATTCATGATGCCCATTTTGGGGAGGCATCTTTCCTCAGTTTTGTGCTTTATTTTTTCTCACGGCAATGAGCGAGTGCAAACAAGCCCTTGTTCCTAATTCACTTTAAAGAACATACCCTTTCTTTCTATTTTCTTGTTAAAACCAAATTGTGTTCAATTTGTAGGAAATTGAAACCACATTTTTTTTTTCACTTTTAACTTTCCAAAATTAAAATTTATGGGGAAAAAGAGAAGCAATAAAGCCCTTGCAATCTGGTCATCTATAATTATCTGCGTGGGCTGGGCACATTTGAGGAAAGTGACATGGAGAACCTATCATGGTTTTACAACCGTGGGACACTGGCTTCTCTTTCCTCACCCCCTCCCCAAACTCCCAGGCTTTGGAGCCAAGCCCTTCACACAATGCTACAAGTTACACTATACATTCAAAGACATGGTGTGTGAAGGGGTAGTCCAAAATACTCACAACACAAGGAGGCAGGGTCCCAACAATTGTTTTCCTTGTCATCCAGTAACGACTTTTGTTACAGTGACATTTACCATTATAGACGGTTTCCACGGCAAGTTCTGCACTTGCTGTCAGTTACTGTAACGTTCCTGTCACGCTCTACCTGGCCGTGGAAACCACAGAACCAGCTATGTGAACTGACTGTTTCTGGTTGCTGTTGCTGCTCCTGCTGTTTTGGATTCTGAGTTCAGGGCTCTCTTCCTCCCAGCTGTTCCTAGGAAAAGCTCTAGAAGACACCCAGTGTTTGAGATGGGGTTCGAATTCTTCTTGGAGGGAAAAATGTTTACATTCGACTGCCCTTTTGATATGGGCACCTCACGGTTTCCACCGCACAAAAGTACAACGTTTGAGTCTGAAAAAGTTATTTTTCACCTCTAGTTTTTGTTGTGGTTGTTGTTGTTTGCTTGTTTTGAGACAAGAGTCTCCCTGGCTGGCCTGGAACTTGTTATGTAAACCAGGCTGTCCTCTAATTCACAGAGATCCTCCTGCCTCTGCCTCTGGAGTGTTGGGTTTAAAGGAATATAACACTACACTTGACTCATCCTTAGTGCTTAAAAACAAGGAAAAATTCTCCAACATGGCCCCTTTGCGGTAGTGGGACCAGAAGTAGGACACTTGATGCAGCTGTGATAAAGTCATTCATTCGTCTTCTTTTCCCACTGAGGAACGATTTATTGAGTATCTATTTGGTTTTCTGTCTCAGTGAGAATCTAAACATAGAGTACTAAATATAAAGCTGTGAATAATATTTACACTTAGCAGCTATGCTTCAATGCTACAATCTCTGAGTCTCAATGTGACTGTCATCATTCTGGAGCAATGGAATGGATGGGCAGAGCCTTAGCAGGTGCCTGGAGTCCCAAGTATCCTCTTAGGCTCAACAGCAAGTTGCAGCTGGGCTGCAGAAAAGTTTATCTAAGCACTTAGACAAGATCAACGGTTTAACATTGATTCTGGCCATATTCACTTCTCCACTGTAACTTCTTCTGACCAGTACAGTCAGATTTATATCATTCTTTGAGCAGTTTCAGTACTTAGTGTGCTGTGCTGTTCTGTTTGCAAATGCTGAACCCAGCACCCACCGCTCTGAGGTAGGTACTGCCCTGACGTCATAGATAGGGAAACTGAGGCAAGAAGGATTGAGTCATTTACCAAGTATTCAAATAGTGAGCGTGGGAGCCACTGTCTGCCCCTGTGACTCTAGAATCTACCCTCAAAACTTAAGAACTGTATTATTTCCAACTTCTTCAAGATTTACATAACCACGTAGCACCTTTGAAAGGGAAGTCACCCTGCGTATCTGACATTGGGTCTGTGGCAGGGTTGTGCAAGAAATTCTCCTTGGCTACTAACAGGCAGTTCTCACAATACCTCTAGTCCAGGAGTCCTTGGTGGATAGTGCCCCTAGGTTGTCAGAAGTCCAGGGCAACCAGAGTTGGGGGGCAGAGGCAGGTGGATCTCTGTGTGTTCAAGGCCAGCCTGGTCTACAAGAGCCAGTTCCAGGACAGACTCTAAGGCTACAGAGAAACCTTGTCTCAAACCCCCCCCCCGAAAAAAAAGAAAGAAAAAGAAAAAGAAAAGAAAGGCCGTTTAGTAGATCTTTGGATCTAAGTAATCTATCCACCCATTTCTGCATAACTTGTTCAAGGAAATAACAATCATTGATATTTTAAAGCACCAGTCATTTACAAAACAGCGTGTGCTAATTTTAGAAAATGTAGAAAAAGATCTGAGAGGATAAAAAGTTAAGATCACCGAGTACCTCTCACTCAGCAATGACAACTGGTTACATCTGCCTAGACTTGGTGGTTATTTTTCTGTGTCTAACAAGCACAGGCAGACATTTCCTCCTGCCTGTGGCTGGACTGTGAGTCTGTTTACACATACAGTTTCACACCCTGCTTTATTTCACGTACCCTAATACACCGTTCCTTTCACACTGAGACTTCCCCAGAAGCATGGCATTGGAAGGGTGGACAATCTGCCACAGTGCGGACTTAACTGCGTTCACCCCCTTGGTACTGCTGACTGCTCAAGCCCTTGTTTCACATATAACTCTATAAAGATGTGCTGTGTGCTCACTTTTCTAACTTGATGCTTTAGAAACCAATGGAATTTCTCACAACAAAATTGTTCTAAAGCATTTGGACATTTTAATTTTTTTTCCCTAAATGATGCTTTTTCTTTCGAGGGAGGTAGATTTCTTTGAAAAAACATATTTGAAATGATGTTATTTTCTACTATCGTAGTATTTGCACTATAAAATAGTGCCATAAAGTATAGAATAGTGGAAATAAAATATGCCCATGTATATACAAGGACTCACAATTAGCCTACAAAATTATATCTAGCCATAAAGTGAGCACGCTAAGTCTCTGGTATTTATATTAATACAATTGGCCATACTTGTTAATGTATAAGTGTTTAATCTATCAGTGTCCCCTCTTTTTTATCACACAACTGCAAACTGGGTTCATTTTAGATAATTTCTTTTCGTACTAAATGTATATTATCTGCCCAGTTAGGAAATAGATTGGAGGGAATTCAGAAATCAATAGTAATAAAGTAAACAGAGAGAATGGAATCTATTTCCTCTCTTACCATTTATTTGGACCCACTCTTCTAAAGACAGGGACCCTGTCTAATGGATGTTGGACAGATGACCACAAATAAACTCCACAGGGAATAGCTCTCCTTTAAGAATTGATCTGCTGTTTCAGTAAATATCCTATTGTTTGAATATTAAAATGGCAGGTGCTTATGGATGCCAACGACGCATTGGCATCTGCTGTGTGCAGAATTGATTTTGGTTTCTCATCCAGTGTTTATATATCTACCCCTCTGTGTGGCTGCTTTCGACTCAACCTCTCTCTGGCCTTCATAAAACGAATTTTTGACAGCGGATTGATGTTAGATTCACTGATGTTATGCTAACCACAATCTCATTGTCCAAAGGGAAATAAAATCCACTGTCCCATATTGCTGACAATAAAGGAAGCTCTCTATAAAGTGTCATAGTTGGTGCCATCACGAGGAAAGATAATTTAATTCTCAAATTGGAACACATCTAGGGCTGCTCCTTTAGCACAAACATGGGGGACTTCGTTTCCCTTGCCCAGCTCAGAATATTCCAGCGGGCTAGTGAAATGCAGAGAATTGGCATTCCCAAACTCCCTGCCACATAAAGGGAGCTCATCAGTCCTGGTCTTCAGCTAAGTTCCTCCTGTGATTATTATTTGTTTACCCCAATCCGTGACCACTTATTGGTTTAGGTCACCACTGAGGCCTTGCACGTAGGTTCACTGGAGTCCCATTTCACCACCGCTTCCAAGGTGAGTGGTCAGTCTGGTGTTTCAGTGACCTGGTCTGGATCGTTCATCCTTGATGTCTCAAGGTCAGGCTCATAGTGAATCAGGACTCTCCTCTTGCGTTTCTGAAGTTAGAGACAGTTTTGGATTTAAAGTTTTGGCTAAGGGGAAACACAGTAAAATTCTGAGTTTATTTCCAACAAGTCAGGCTATCTGAAGAGATTGCCTTGCATAGACTTAAGTGTGCATCCTCCCTGGGGTTTGCTAATACTCTGTGACAAGGTTTAAAAAATTTCAACAGGAGCCACTTAGCACCACGTGTAAGCGCTTACACACACTTGTCCTTTACACGGTCTAATCATACACGATGTCTGCATCATCTGAGATGCCGAACCACACACCCTCCTGACTTTCAGAGGCATGTGATCAGGGGGAGCTTCAGCTAGTTTATTTCTGCTCCCAGACGCTTGCTCCTGCTGGCAGCTAAACTAGGCCATCTTCCACAGACACTGGCCATGCAATGGGCAGGAACTGACAGCATGCCTCTGGGTGGACACCTCAGATTCCCTCTTAGGTCCTTCTGTCCTGGGGAGAGAATGGAAAGTGAAACCTCAGAACGGGGAGATATTTCAGGAGAGAACTCTGCACTTTGTCCCCACCCCCACCCCTACTCCACCCCATCCCCCATTCTGTCACCCTTTCACATCCACAAGGCTCTTTTTGCAAGCCTGGTCTTTTCCTCAGAGGGCACCTCTGGAAGCTGGATGTTTACTGGCAGGATCGCGTTATTTGTGATTCCCCTGCCAGGTGCCTCCCAGCTGTGGGGGGAGGATGCCAATTTTGCAAGGACAGCAGTATTTGCTGCATTTGCTGTTGCTTAGCCCCACAGTACTAGTTTGGTTGGGAAAGACGTGGGCTTAATATGCCCACTTCCCTCTCCTATCCGGTCCGCGTTCCTGCTGAATCTTCCTTTCTAAGCACAGCCCAGAGAGCATCGCCCTTACACCAGCCACTGAGAAGAGAAGGCACTCCGGTGCAAATGGGACATTAATGGTTGGTGAATCCGGAAGATAGCTAACTGATATGTGCATTCAATTAAGATGAGTTTTTCACTTAAAGACTCCCCAGGAAGGGCAGCTTTGTCCTCAATTCTGGGCCACGAGCAGTTAATGAAGAAAGCATATCAGAATTCCACCCCTGTTTCCTGGGGCTCCCTGATCCCATATAATTGTCAAGTAACTCTGATGAAGGAGAACTTGCCAGGTGAGATTAAGCAAGCTGGAAGGTGATAACGGAGGAGTGCATGATGTTCCTCATCTTTTTTATGGGTGACATCACCAGGCACCTCAGAGAAAAAAATTTTTGTGCTTCAGTCAGACTTATTTGGGCACCTTTTCAAAGTGTCTTACTAAATGCTAATCTTTATTTAGCACAGGGAGATACTGGTTTCCGTCTTTTTCATTGAATCCAGCTATGTTTGTCTGAGGCATCTTTTATTGTTTGCTTTCTTCTGTGTTGTCCTAAATGGAAAGACAACATTATCTACCCCAGAGTATTACTATGTTCTTCTGCAGGGGCAGCCCAGCGGAATGGGGTTAGCAGGCGAGCACTAGAGACAGGCTACCCGCATTTGAATCGTAATTTGGGTTTTACCGTCATGAAACACGGCCAGGATCCATTTGCACTCTGCCATTCTTGAGTCTAAACCTAGAACAATGGTGATAACGGCAGTCAAGACTGGCCATAGCTAGCCTGGGACCCACAGTTTTAGCTCCAGCGCATGCGGTCTCGGGCTCAGAGTAACGACAGTATGTAGCAGGAGATTGCTAGTCCTAGCCCATTTCCCCTGTAAGGATTTAGGTAAAGCCAGGGATGTTTCTAATATCAGCAATGTGGGAAAGAATAAACTTTAAAGGATGTGTTGGCAATGGATAAGAACAATGTAAAAGTCTGGCCTGGTCATGTAGGCCTGTGATTATAGAGACTCAAGGATGGCAAGGCAGTAGAGCCACAGAGCTAGCCTGGGCTACAGAATCAGTTCCAAGGCTGGCTTGTACAGAGCCATGGGTTCAATTGCCAAGGCTATAAAAAACAAAACAAAGCAAAAAACCCAACCACTTGAACACTTCGGAGACTGCACCAGGGTACTGACTGGGCTCTGGAGCCTTTGCTCTTCATCCTTGCAGGTGCATTCATTCCACAGAATGGTGGGGCCATCTGATTTGGAAAGTGCCAACATCTGTAGGATAGAGCCTGTGTCTGAAGGGCAGGACTGAGACTCAGTTTTGGCAGGGGAACAGGTCAAGCATGCTTGTGCTCAGTCTTTGCATCTGTAAAACAGGCTTCTGTGTTAGCTTGACCTCCATTGCGGAAATAGAGACCATGACCAAAAGACCTGGAGAGGGAAAGTCTTATTTGGCTTTTGTTTCCCAAGTAGGGTCCAACTCTGGGGGAACCAGGGAAGGAGAGGGAAGGAGATCAAGGGATGAACTGAAGCAGAAGCCATGGAGGGATACTACTTATTGGCTTGCTTGATTTGCTTTCTTATACCAGTCAGGACTTCCTGTAGATAGGTAGGACCACCTACAGTGGCCCAAGCCCTTTCATATTAATCAATACTCAAGAAGATGCTCCACAGACTTGCCTACAGGCCATTCTGGTGGTCACTTTCTAAACTGAGGTCCCTCTTCCCAGATTATGCTAGCTTAGGCCAAACTGAAAACAACCACCAATCCACTTACCTCTTAAAATACTAAAGGAAAAATAATCACAATCAAGCAGCATATAACAAAAATGAACTTTTTCATTTATAACTTGGTTTGTGTGAAGAACTGACTTAGGAGAGCTAGGTTTGATTGGACTCCAGCATTTTTAGAGTTTGGTCATGGTCAGAAGGTTAACTGGTGGTGTCCAATCTTGCACTTGGGCTCTCCAAGTGTGGCTTTGTTTGGTCTAAGCAGAAGGCTTTCTGTAGCATGTCAGTCCTGAGTGAATGGCTCTTTGTGATTGTAGCAAGATCAAGTGGTTAATTCTGGAGGGAGATTTAAAAGAATGCACCTGTATCTAAAAGCTGTTTGGGTAGTTTTTTCGGGAGTGGGGAGACGAAGCAATCCAGTATGTTTGATTTTGTCCTTAAAGGGTCACAGTACCCATTGCCCCAAAATAATCATTAAAAAAAAATCCACTCAGGAATAGGTCAGCAGTTTATCAGGCTGATCTCTGTCCTGGCAGATATGTCCCAGCCCTCTGAAAAAAACCCTTTAAGCCTATCTGGCACATTGGCCTCAGGCAAAGTTAGTCCCACGGATAGAGCTAAATATGTACTTTTCATTTCTTATACGCTGCCCACCTTCCAATACAGGTAGACAGACAGTGACGAGAAAGGAAGGTCACTCACTCGCCCTTGCTTCCAGTTGTTACTCAGTTTAAGCAGGTCCATTACAACCATCAATGGAGAGAGGCAGAGCCTCTGCTGGGGATTTCCCTTCTCTAATACTAATGAGACCCAAGGAGTGGGAGGACCCTTATGAGCAACTAGATCTTTTAACAACACTGCTTCTTCCCCCTTTCTCCCCTCTCCCCTTCTTCCCCCTTCCTTTCCTTTACCTCCTTCCCCCTCCTTTCTTTTTCAGTATTCTAGGCAGGATCTATTTATGTAGCGCCAGCTGGTCTGGAAGTGTCTATGTAGCCTAGGCTAGCCTCAAACTTGTGGTGAGCTTCCTGCCGCCTCCTCTTCCAGAGTGCTGGGAATACAGGTGTGCACTGCCATTGCTGGCTAGACAGCAGGTAATAAGGCTGAAAACATTGATGTGATCGCTATGGGTAGAAATGATTTGTGTGGCCATAGAATCTCCTAATCCTACCTGTGACCTGAATGAAGTTCTGTCTTTAAACTTAACATTTTGTTCTGTCTATTCATAGATGGTAATTTGCCTCCTGGAAAGTTCATACCCAGTCCTAATTAGCCCTCAATGTACAAGATTTCTTATTTGAGGGAGATTCAAGTTGGCATCATTGAAAATTTACTTTTGTTAGTAAGAACTGGTTTGCCATCTCTCTATTGGCACCCTGCTACACACTGCATTGCCAACTCTTCCATGGGCTGAGGAGAGACATGAACTGCCAGTCTAAGACTGGCAGTTACCATAGCAACTTAAATAAACAATTGTGATACCCCTGAGTATGAACTGTTCCATGCCATCCTTAGAAGCTTTTGCCCAAACATTTTTGCTTAAAAGATTTTGCTAGCTCAGTCCACCCTCCACACCCTCCCATCCACAGAAAAGTCTCTTTGGCACCAGGGATGACCCGAAAAAGGATCGAGGCTCAGGTGTGGGCTAGATGGTTTTAACCGTGAATTACAAGACACTTGCTCTCAGACCACCGAGTAGAGCCCAAACGTCCTTTACCTCTTTCTAAATAGTGTAGCTTATGCTCAATTAGCATGTTCCATCAACTTCTTTTTCTTGCATCTTAGAGAACAAATTATAACCACACTGTGATATATCTAAAGCAGTTTCTGGACAATCATTCTTTGGAGTCTAAATTCTAATGAGAATATGAGAGTCTTCATATCAGGAATTTAGTGATAGTCCCAGATTCTCTGGCTTTTGAGTCTTAATACAGGCATTAATGGGATAAGTTCATTCATTTGGTTTTAAATAGAGGCAGGACACCAATGGTCTTCAGCGCTTCCTACTTGGCTCAGGTGTGAGAGTTCAAATCTTTCATGTTTGCTGAAGGTCAAGATCGATGTCAAATTTACAGCAAATCCGCTTATGATGCTTGGCATTGCCTTTGGTCTTTTATCGCCACAGTAGGTTTAACCTGACCTACAAATAATTACACCATTATTTTTTATGTGGTGCTTTATTGCTTGCTTTTCAAAATTGGTTTCCAGAATCTCATGAGGGGTTATTGCGGAAGTGGCCACATACCCATTGCCCACACAGTAACCGTTACTCCAAAACAAGTGAATTGCTTAACTAAACACCTATTTATTAGCAGACACCAGGGACCAATATTAAGATCAAATGTGGCAATTAAATTCTGGTTATATATACATTGTTTACGTCAATATGCTGTAGCAAGAATGCTTCATGCTGTCATGGATCACAAGTCCCAATGTAGGGTGAGTAGAACTTACCAGGATGTCCCAAGTAGACATCGTGGCTCTGTCTATTTCTTAAAAGACATAAATCAAGCATGCAAGAGGAAAAAAATAAAGAATGGTAGGAATACCCTGCCTTTACCCCATATACAACAATGCTGTGAGAATTTACATGATGTAAAAGGTGAATTTAAACTTAGCACCACTGCTGTTTGGGGTGGACACCGGAGGGAGCGTATATCTTACAGTGTGTAGTCCTGTGCTTGCTTGTCCTTAGGACTGGGATGACTGATCTTAGATAAAGTCCCACTCCTTCCTGCCTGCCCCCCCCCCCCATTTCTCTCCCATAAGTTAAGCTTTGGTTGAACAGGAGATGTTTAGATCTTTGCATTGGAAGCGGTTGCCTCACACCTATCCTTAACTCCAGTTACAAGGGATCCACCATCTTTTCTGGCTTCACAGGCACCAAGAACAAAAGTGCACGCGTGCGCGCGTACACACACACACACACACACACACACACACACACACACACACGTAACTGGAGTTAAGGATAGGTGTGAATTAAGATGTGGGTGCCGAGAACTAAACCCATATCCTCTGCAAGAGCAGTAAGTGCCCTTGGCGTCTGAGCCATCTCTCTAGCCTCTGAGATTTGAAACAGTTGTGTCTTAATCCAGATGGAAGTGTGTTTTAGGGAAGTGTTTGAGAACCAGTGGTGGTAGAGAGTATAACAGAGGGGGAAAGGTTGAGCCTTCGGGACAAGCAAATCATACCCAGGGCTCTCTTAGAATCTGGCACCCTCAGGTTGGTACATTAACCACATTGCTTTAAAGCCTTGTTTGAGTCTTTTTGTTTCTCTTATCTCTGGATTGGATTGCAATGGAAAAGCGTGTAAATACATACAATTAACCCTGTATCGCCCACTCCATCCTTTCTTCCTAGGCCATCGCAAGCATTGTATTCATGGCAATAAGAGGCATCTGTTGAGAATTGTGTATCAAACACCCGACAACGTCACCTCCCACCTCCCATTTTCACACTATAGACAGGAAGGGGCCAAAGAACACAGAGAAGGCCAGGGATGACATCTGGGCTCCAATCTAGTTGTGTCTTGCTCCAGAAAGCTTTGGGCAAAGAGAAGACTGTGCTATGTGTCCGCTACTCCTCTCAAATAAGGTCTGGTGACATGGGCATCATGGGACATGTGTGCAAAGAAAAAGAGCAGAGAAGATGGCAAGTGGGAGAGTAAATGAAGAGGGAGAAACTATTTGGAAGATACCAGAGGCCAAAATTATTAAAGAATGTTCTGGAAAGTCCTCATTTGTCCTAACTTGGCCGCTCTACCAAACATGCTTAGGGAAGGCTTCCTGGGCTTCAGTCTCTGTCCTTTCGTTCATATTTCTGTGGACTGAGGATACCTGAATCCTCAAATCCTTATCTTTTTTCTCTGCATAGTGGCGCCTCTTTTACAAGGTTGTTGGGGAAGTTAGACAGACTAGTCATAAAAATGCTTACCATCCTATACATCCTTAGAATTCATGTCAGTTTCTACTAATACATACTAATCATAGGAGAAGAAGGAAAAGGAAAAAAATATGGGTCCCACATCAGTGAGTGCCCTGTATCCTAGCAGCATGTCAGCGTTTACAGTTGTGTGATTCTGCACAGACCTGTGTTTTTCATAATCGTACATCCTACAGTGTGCCTGCGCCCTCACAGGGATGTTATAGTGGACTTTTGGTGTGACTGATCTTTGTCAGGCATCACACAAGTCACCAGGACAAGGGCACTCAGAGTTCAATGCCAGACGGCACTGCATGCCTCGAGAGGTTGTTCTAGCTTTGCAAGTCTTGGGTTTTCACTGTTTCCTGCAGCCAAGTCCATGTGCCAAGCTGGAGGTGGTGATGAATAGACACAGTTTCAACTGAGATTGGAGGATGCCAGGTTTGAAGCTAATCTGGGCTACTTAGATTTGGCTTCAGAAAACCTGCATCAGATACAAATTATTAGAAACTGTATTATTATGGTTTTTTTCGATGCCTTTGTGGATTTTCATTGGTGTGTTTCAAATGAATGCTAAGTTTAGGTCATAACCATTAAGGTCAGATGTCAGTGCTTAGTGACCAGGATGGCCATTTCTCTTGGCTAAGGGAAGCTTTGGAAGGATTGCTAAACTGCCCATGGTGTTAGGAACAGTCAGGCTATGAGGAGCTGTGGGTTACAGCGATGCCTGCAGGCACTGTAAGGATATCAAGGCTGAAAGAAAAGCTTCCAAGTTCAGGCAGAGGAAGCTCTGTGACTCTTTCAGGACGGTGACCCTTGGCGACAGCAATCACCCAGGCTGAGTGGACGCTGAAGCAGCCTGGCTTCACGTACTTCCTTTCTTTGTGACATCTGAGTTGGAAACGAGGTGGCTAGAAACATCTAGGTTCCTCTGCACAGCCCTTGTAGCCTTCTGTCTGACATCCACGTTACAAATTCTCTTTAATTTCACTTCAGTGTTCCCAAGCAACCACTTATTATCTCCCTTCTCCAAGTTATGAGCCCTTCCCTGCTTCTTCAGGGGGTCAGTCATGCTATTTAGAGTCCCCTCTCCCACACTTTTCCTAGGATCGCTTTTGTCCCCACCCTAATGGGTTTGCCAGCCTCCGCTGGGACGTCTCCATCTGACTACTGGTTTTGAGGAAATGGTTCTACAAACAGTGGAGCAGGTTTGTGAGTTGTCTAGAAAATTGTGATATCAACATTCTCGCAGAAGCACTCAGTCCCAAACGTTGATCTTGGTTACTTGGAAAGGAGAAAAGTCTGGCCTCTGACTTGGAGCTGTCCCCTGCTGAGAGCCACACATTGCTGGTGGCTTGTTCTAGGAGAGTAATAAGTATTGTTGTTTAGCAATTGTGCTGTTGGAATTCAGCTCCACTATGTCTGACAGTATTTATCTAAAATACTTTCCCTGGTGCGTGTTCAAGTTCCAGTAAACCGTGTCTTATTGTGCGACCTTTTCATTTTCCTTTGAAAAGGGATCAGCTCGTCAGATAAAAGCTACAAGCCCGAGTACAGGAAAAACGCGTGCTCAGAAAATCCAAGCATGATTGAAAACAAGATGTGTTAAATCAATGCGGTTTATCGCCTGCCTATTCCCGGCAATTGCTGTCCTAAGCGCATTCCGAACACACGCAGGATGATAAAAGTCCTGTGTCACAGCTCTCGCTGGGGTGGGGACAGAAGAAAACATGTTTATCAGACAGGCTGGGTGATTTTACACTCTTGATAACAGTTATTGTCAAAACTCTCTGGGAAGAAATCTGTAGAACAATTATAGAGGTAATATTACTCTTGATATATCAGAAGATCCGCCAGGAGAGAATTATGGATTTATCCTTAAGAAAGAAAGACGGAGTATGCTGGCCTTCAATCCTTAAACACCGCCATCCATTACACAGTGAAAACCAGCCTTCTCTTTTCCCTTAAAGGAGCAAATCTGTCTTTGAAACTTAATCATAAATGATCCAGATTTTTTTTCTAATCCAAAATAAAAAGATTAGATTGAAAGGTAAAAAAATATAGAGAGATACAAATCCATAAAACTATGACAATTTAGCTTCAGTTTTCTGGAGGGAATTAATTTTAATTTTATACTTGAATCAAATTTGGATTTCAAAATTCAGGCCCCTGGAAATCCAAGCAGATCACAGCCCACCATAGAGGATGGCAGGGTGACAATGAGAGAATAGCAGTCTCTCTTCATTGTCACGGGTTCTACCCACTTCCAGGTCTAGATGGAGAGTGACCCTCCAGGGAGACATGGAGGTCTGCCTGTGAGGATGTGCTTCTCACCAAGGACCTTCTAGAAACTTCCAAGGGGTTGTGGTAGGAAAGAGATCAGCCTGATATACCATAACAGATAGCATATCGTAATTCTGTACCTCTTTTTCTTAAGCAAACGCCTTGCCTTTGAAGGTCTTTACAAGTTGGGTCTATAAGGAAAACCTGGTGTGTTGCTTAGTTAAACTGTCGACTTGATATAACCTGCAGTCACCTAGAAAGGCTGTCTCAGTGGAGGAATTGTCTAGATCAGGTTAACGTATGGCAGATTGTCTCGATTGCTTAACTGAGGTGGGGTGGAAGAACTACCCTGAATTGTTGGCCTGGGTTGGGTCCAGAACTGTGAGGGAAGCTAGCTGAGAGCAAGTGAACAAGTAATCAGGGCCTCTCTGTCTCTCTCTCTCTCTCTGTCTCTCTGTCTCTCTGTCTCTCTGTCTCTCTCTCTGTCTCTCTCTCTCTCTCTCTCTCTCTCTCTCTCTCTCTCTCTCTCTCTCTCCCTCCCTTCCTCCTCCTTCTCCCTCTCTCTTTCTCTCTCTGCTCCTGACTGTGAATGTGATGGTTTAAATTCCTGCCTTGATTTCCCCCACAGTGACGGACTGTGACCTGGAACTGTGGACTGAATTAACCCTTTCCTACCATATGCTACTTTCTCTGCAGGGCTCGTTACTATAGTAACAGAAAGGAAGCTGGGGATTGGGGAAGGCCGAGAATAAGGTTTCCTGATGAACACTGAGGCGAGTTTAAGATATGAGGGTGTTTGCTAATGGGATAAACTTAAAGAAATCAGACTAAGGAAGGTCTGGTTCATCTGGATGAAGTCGGGATTCTGGGTGTAAAACCTCCTGGGATCAAAGGTAGGGATAAAGGGCAAGGAGGCTGTTTGGAGAATAAGACTTCTTTTCCATGGGCTGTAGATAGATTATCAGCATTAGATATCTCAGCACACCAAGCCAAGCTCTGCACAACACCACCTGACAAGTGTCCTGGACTATCATATAACTGAATGCCTCAGTTTCCCACATTTGAACGGGGTTGCTGATTTTTAACTTTTATGCCAAGGGGAGATTATAGTAGTTCATGGGATCCTCTTTGATGGAAAGTGCTCTGCTCTTCCTGGGAAAAGAGCCTCCCCTTGAGGCTGTATTCAAGATGGAACCTCAGTACAGGACATTTGTGATCATTAACATCTCTGCAAAGCCTCCAGGGGCCCTTGGAGCTGAGAGAAACATTGAGTTTAGGATGGGAAAACTTAAAAAGTTAGTCTTCTTTGGCAGATGCCTTTGGAAGTTACCTGCTGTAGTATAAATTGGTATGAATATATCACAGGCTCATCAAGAAATACGTGCACACAAGGACATGAGAGGCCCACATCCTTTTACCTGGGAATTTATTCCCAGTGTTGTTCATTATAACTCTCCTTAAGTCAATGAACATTTGGGGGAACAAAACCCTCTACATCGTCATTCATAGGGCATTTGATACACAAATCATGGCCATTCATGTATAATTATATGCTATAACCATTAAAAAGAATGAGAGTGGTACATTTAATGTATATTTACAAAAAACAGCCTTGAGATGGTATCTGAAAGCATAATATAACCCTAAGAAGGGCAGTGCTTCTTTTGGGTGGGGTTGTCATGAAGCTCTCCCTCCTGTTGTGGTTTAAGAAGTTTCCCAGAGTGGGAATGTGTTGCTTATAGATTTAGAAAGGCAGCAAAGCTATTTCGTCTGGAAAACCAGAAGCGCGTCACTGTCCTCCTCCTGAGAAGTTATTAATTCCCAAACACACACAAGCCCTTTGCATTTCAGTAACCTCCTCAGGAATCAGTCACCTCCAGCTCTCCCACTTTCCTGGGTTTCTGGCTCTGTTTCTCCAGGGTTTCCATCACGTGTCCTTTAGGTGCCATTCCATATAAAAATGACTCTCCCCCTCCCCACCAATTACTCAATTCTTTTGCTTGGTTTTTGTATTTCCAAGTCGTTACCACAAAGGAGGTTCACACAGGACAAATAAATCAGAGTATGTTCAAAGGTAGTTTGGGGGATCTCCTCTGCCCCCGCCTGCCCTCCCATTGATCATTTCTTCCAATATTGATTCTATCTCTCTCGACACTTTTGTGCTTGAAATCACATCTTTCCATGGTCCAGTGAGCCAGCTTTGGAAGCTCCTCTGAGCCTTCTTGGATGCCAGGGCAGGGCCACCAGGTTATGGAAACCTTTTTTTTTTACTCAAAAGAGGCGCTGACTTGCAAGAGGTTTGCTTTCAGGCATCTCAGAGGGTGTATCTGGTCCACAGATGAGCTGACCTGGCGTGGCGCTTGATTCCCCCAGCATCTAGGCAGGTAATGAAACACCCACGTGGCTGGAAGTGCGGCCAGTCTCTTCAATTACACTCTTTGTGGTTCTTGTTTTGGGTTTCAGGTTGATTTTTTTTTTCTTCTTCTTCCATTAGTATATTTTAGAGTTACTCTTGAAGATAGCTTCCCGAAGATAACTTGCTGTTTTACTGTTTACCTCTGGTTGTTAATTTAGTGACTGAGGGAAAAATGGGGCTATTAAGGAACAAAAAGGCTCTGCCTAGCACATAGGTAATAAGTCTCCTGCCAGAATGGATCTGCCTGGAAGGGAAATGCTCGGCTGTTACTCCTTTAGTTCAAATATAGAGTAGTCACTAGGGAAGCTGGGGAAACCAGGCGCTAGTTTTATCATTGCCTTTGCTATGAGCTTTTATTTATTACTTGGCATGGAGTCTACATATGTGTTTGGACATTAAACGGCAATAGAATATAAATATTACCTTTCTAATATCTGAATTTCTTTTTATTTCCAGTCAAAATGACATCATGTCACACAGCCATTAAAAAAGGAAATTAAAACCCCAGAAATACGTGAAAGTACCTCAGCGAGTTGCTGAGCTATGAAAGCCTCTCACTCTGTGAGCTTTGGTCTGAGTGGCACCCAGCGCCTTCCCTGTGTGTTAGGGGACAAGGCTCTCCAGCCCCGTCACTATTGTTTCCAGAGACTGATGCTGCAGAAGCTAAAAGATGACAGAGAAGGAATAATTTCTTTTAAAAGGAACAAAAAGGGGAAGAGGAAAATCAGTTTTCACTATAGTAGATGAACCCTGTAAACATTCTGGAAGAGAAGTCTTTACTTGATTTGTTTGTGAAGTGGATTTCTTAAAAAGAGAGAGAGAGAGAGAGAGGAAAAAGAAAAAAAATCTGAAAATACAGTTGACTCATTACTAAATGTTTTAATTTTATAATTAGAATTATTGTATAAAATCTAGTTGCCATACCTACATTTTCTTCACCTATAGTGTTTCATGCTGCAGAAGCCTCTGGACATTGCAGCAGTAGATTTGTATGATGGGAGCTTTGCTGTTTAGGGCAGGACCTGTGGCGATGCCCACTAGGGGAAAGGCCTCATAAACAAGTTTGAATGGAAAGTTACCAGTTAGTTCCCTTTGCAGGAGTTTGAGCTGATGAGTCAGGGGAGGAACCTAAAGGCATTTGTAAGTAGCCCAATGCAGCCAGATGAAATGGCTTGATATTTTTAACTGTTTAATTAACTGGGTGGTTTTTTTTCCTCTTTCAAAAGAAATAGCTTTGCTGACGATGACGTAAGAACCTTAGCGGTAGAGTGTGTGCTCCTTCCCTTGTCCATTCCCAGTGCCACGCGCATCACAGCTGGGGATGCAAGGGTCCCCTGATCCCTCAGGCATTGCATTTGCCCTGCAACCTGGAGCACCTGAGTAGAGCGCTTGACCTTGCCTTTTACGTGTTTGCAAGAAAGTTTCAGACTGCCCTTGGCATACTGCACAGAGCTCTGTGACGCCTATAGCCATGGAATGCAGGGCTACTAGAAAATAAGTTGGAAGGAAGGGTCAGTGGAAGACATCTCAATTCACTAACTGCTCTCCAGGAGCCTGGTTCCCTCTCTGCCACCTTTCACAAGAAGCTGTTCAAAGCGGTTTCTATGCGGCACACAGGGCAGTGGACTTTGGAATAAGAGGGGAAGCCTACCTAAGAAAGACCAAGCGTGGCTCTGACTCTACAATTCAAGTATTTTCATCTGTTCTTTTGGGTTAAGCACTTTTTGCACAAAATTTATTTTTAAAAGCTTAAGAAGTTGTGACACAAAATGATTGATTCCTACCTAGAGATGTGGTCACCGCTACAAACGCATGATGACGGGACCTCTATCTATCTTTCAGCATTTTAGAAAGCGCATAGGCAAAGCCAGGCAGTCGCAGCGCACGCTTTTGTACTAGCACTTGGGAGGCAGAGGCAGGCAGATCTCTGAGTTCGAAGCCAACCTGGTCTACAGAGAGAGTTCCAGAACAGCCAAGGCCACACTGAAACCTTGTCTCAAAAAAAAAAAAAGCATATAATTGGTCCTATTCTATTCCAAGAGTTTAAGCATTGAGCCATTTCTTTTCGTGACAAAGGATGTTCCCCCCTAAACCTGTGAGTCTTCTTCATCCTTACCTGATTCGGGGGTGAAAGTATCTGAAATCCTTCTCAGGATGAAGGTGAGATGCTTGGAAGCAGAGCCCAAAGGGTCACTCTTGACACGATACGCCTTCTGTGGTTCACAGCCTCCTCTGTTTCTCTTCTTTGAACTGAGGTTGCCCATGCCTCTTTATGCGGCTGATTATGCTCAATTAACCCGCTCTGGTTTTTCTTTCTCTACCAGATTCTCGGAATCGTCCCAAGTTTGAGGGGGGAAAATTGATTAGTCCTTTTCTGCTGCCGCCCCTGAGCCCTGCACTTGAGTACAATGAGGTCACTTTGTTGAGGAATTAACTTTATATTACATTTTTGCAGGGTAGATGCATGTCCCTAAGGTACCACTACTCCTGCTGATGAAATAAATATACCTTCTTTATGATTCTCCCCCCATTACCCTCTGTTGATTTTCCCGGAGTTTATGTACAGTCACATATTTATACAACTGGGCAAAAGTATACTACTTATTTTTCTTATGGTTTGTAATAACCTATGCAAGGTTATTAAAGGGTACACAGACCCCCTTTTAAGGCATAGGTCCTTATGTCATTACTTTATACAAGCAGCTCAGATTCCATCTCGGCAACAATCTCTTGCTTTTAACCTTTTTCTCTGATTATAAAAGTAATTATATGCTTATTGTGGGGGAGGGGGCGGTGGGGGGTTTGAAAACAGAGAATGAGCCAGGCACAGAGGGGAGAAACATTTTAGGAGGTATGGGTTTTAGAAACAACTAATATTCATCCGACTGTGTCTAGATGCTGTTGTTTGTTACACACATAGGTAAGAGGGCAGGTAGGTTGACGATTCATTCACTCATTAAAATGTCACCAGAGACAGAGACACTGCTCAGTGGCTAAGAGCACTTGATGCTCTTACCACAGCCACCTATAACTCAAGTACCAGGAGAGCCAATGCCCCCTCCTGGGTTCCTTGGGCACCAAACACACATACCTATATAGAGGCACTCACACATAAACAAACATGAATCTTGAAAAGTCATCATAATATACACGCCTGCCCCTGTAGTCTTTTAAACCTAACACTAGAAAAGTCAGTAAGTGGTTGGTCACATGACACTGATTCTGAAACTGGGATCCTGTTCAGTTCTCTTTACTACTTTGCCCCTCTTCGGCTTCTCTCTACATTGAGCTCAGTTCCATCCCCTCTTCCCTGATATTTAATCTCCTTTTCGTGGGGAGAGCTGTGTCTGTTTTAAGAACTACCCAAACTGCCAATCCTGATTAGATGGTCCCTCGCACACGTGACTTTTTTTCCCTACTCAGAAAAGTCTTGCAGGCTCCTTTGAGTTTCAAGGGATAGCATGTTTCATCTTGCAGGGCCGTAATGGTAATATTGTCTGTAGTGCTGGAACATTCCACTGTCCTACTCGCTCCTGAGATTCTGAGTGCAAGTCCACACACTTGAAAATGCTGGTAGGAGGCAAATCCTAAAGGCACCAGAAATAAATAAGAACCCTTCTCCATGGCTCACTAAAATATCCCCTCTGTCATGGTTTATGTCCATAGCGTAGATGCTTATTTTTGTTTGAGTAATGAGTTTAATATGTCTAATCCAATTACTCTTCACTGCAACAGAATGACTTCTTCTCAGCTCTTTTGCTATTACTTCCATATGATGTTTGAATCGATTCTTTTAATTGCTGATATTAAGTGTCAGTCATTCCGTGGTGAATTGTTGGCCTGATAGCCAGAAAATCACGTTCTCCTGACCCCAGCATAAAAGCTTGGCAATGAGCAGCCTGGGTTTCTAGACACACTGGGAATTCATTATACGAATGATGAAATGGGCGGATCCGCACCTTTCGTGTTATTGGTGCCTTAGACTGGAAAGGTAAAAACTCTAGGATGCTGAATTATGTTTTCAGGAACTGGGTGTGATACTCTTAATTGTCTAAAGCTACCGTTTATGGTTAAATATTTTGCTGGCAGTTAGCCCTATGGGTGGGGCGCTAGATACAATATATAGCTTAACCCCCGGTGTCCAACTGTCTCTCTGACTCATTTCTCTATCAAATACCACAGATTCTATGGGTAATACCTTCTGGGCATAAAGAGCTCCATGGGTTTTTTTTCTCTGCAAGTCAATCTGAAGAATTCTTCTCAAGGACCTAGAAAGAATTTCTAAAATAAAAGGAATAATAAATATTGTGCCTTAACTCATAAACTAGAACAGAAAGATTCACTAACCTGGGTGTAATTTTTGCTAATTTCCACAAGAGACAGATGGAAGGTTTCCTGGCCGGAGGAGTGGGGGAGGGGAGAGCTGCCTAAATTTCATATTTGAAAAAAAAGAAGATTTCATTATCCATCATGAAAATGCAGCTCTATTAATGACTGGGATAGGCACTATAGTTTGGGAAGGGGAAAAAAATCTCTAAATAAAGTTACTTGAAGTTCATTCGGACTTAAAACATCCAAGTGAAGTAAAAGTACTTCCTCTGATTTATGTGTCTTCGGGAGAAATAGCGACTGGCTTTTTACTAACCTATGTAAAACAATGTACTTTTGTAAATGGATTTCTGGCCACTTTATTCAGATCCCCCCTTTTTTTTCTTACATAAAAAGTAAGCACTGTCAATCAAGGAATTTTAAGGTTTATTTCCTTTTTAGCAATGATTGATAGCCTTTTAGATTTACAAGTTGACAAGTTAAAGGGTTCTATTGGTATAATTATGTTCTAAATTCACAGTCTCTCAATTTAAATGTCCTTTTAAAACCGAGAGATTATCATACCTGTATTTTGAAAAGTGGGCCAGTCAGTTTGGGTTGGTATACAAATTGCTTCCATTAGCCTTGGGACCTATTTGAATGGAATACAGTTTTTTTTTTTAAAGTTAGTACGAATCTTACTTTTGAAATTTAGGTTAATGGAAATGCATTTTAAGTACAGCATAAGGCAACTTGTTTTTTAATTTATAGATAAAATGTTAGGGCTAGAGAGGCTGTCTTTTTGTTCGGTAAGGGAGAAAATATGCAATGAAATACTTTAGTTAAACTAAGAAAGAAAAGAAAAGGAATTGTACAAAAAAATAGTAAAATCCTATTGCCTACTTATTGCTCCGGATACTAGGAGTATGTGTGGAGGAGGGTCTTGCCATCTTTCCTGCCTTCTCAGACTAGATAGGCTCAAGATGGTTTGTATCCTAGGAAGGAATTCTGGAAATGATAGCATAGATTCTAGTTTCTATTTGGTCTAGCTTAAGAGAATGTGTCCAACAGAATACAATGCGGTCCATTGTCTCCAAACGTTATTATTGCAGTTGGCTCTCTGAGTCTTTTAGTAAAACGTTCTTAGAGACCCAGCTGGGCTAAGCTAGTTTTCCACAGAGGCTTCTTTTTTTTCTTCTTTTTCCTTTCTTTCACATAATATCAATGCTGTGAGTGGGTCTGTCATTCAAGATGGGAAGATTTTGAATCAAGAGCACGTTAAATACTTGTCTCTGTAGATTCTTTCAAAGGTTACGGAGACATGCCTCTCACACTGCTCTGCCCTCGGGCATGTTCACTGCATAGAAAATGCTCAGCTATTGGATCTACTGAGTCTCTATAGGAGGCTTAACAGATCTCTGGGTGGTCCCCTGCTATTTAGAATATATAGGTACTTTTAGACAAGCTCTTGACTTTTTACCCAGCTTATCTGCAATGAGGAGGTGAATCTTAAAACCTTGAAGCAAAGCCCATTCTACTTTTCAGTTAGGATCATGTTAAGGGTGTAAAAGATTCTGCCCGAGGAGTTGTGTTCTGAGACTCACTCGCTCCCGATGTTTTGTCAAGAGTCAGCCCCCTCCACAGTAATTATAATAGATGGTGGAAGTGCCCGACATGGAGGAAATCTCTATGAGGGACTCAAGAGTATCGACTAAATGCTAAGGGTTATGTCTCTGCCATCTGTGCTGCGAACAACGCTGTATTTCCCAAAATGTTCAAATCCTCTGACTTCTTCCTTACAGCCCTCAATGAACCCACCATCGACTATGGTTTCCAGAGGTTACAGAAGGTCATCCCCCGGCATCCTGGTGATCCAGAACGCTTGCCGAAGGTCAGAATTCCCCCTCTTTGGTTTCTATAAAATCGGATTTGAGAATGGCAAAATACCTTCTTGGTGAAGACAAAAGTAGTTTATAGATAACCAACTCGCGGGTGCATTGTGTGTCATGATAAAAGGAGCAAATACTTGGGACTGGGCGATGCTGTGACTATTTATATCATGGCACTTGGCAACTTTAGTAACCCTTTGTGTTGGCCCTATTTCCACTCGTAGTTTAGGAAAGAAAAGAATGATGCAGAGAGAGGTAAGACAATTTGCCCAAGGCTGCACAGCATGTACACTGCAAAAATTTCAATCTACTCAGCCTGTCTCTGGAGTTTGGGCTAATCATTCAGTATGTCATATTGATTCTCAAGAAGAAAAGGAATGCCAGAGCTTATCTGCTCAAAGCTGTGCTTACCTCTGGTGAGGGTAGAAGGAGATCAAAGGGAAATGGATTGGTAGATCTGGTAGAAGGGGCTGGAAAGAAAACAGACGTAGACACTACGACTGGTCAAATAGGACATTTTTTTGCATAAGGCATCTTTCTTATTTGAAAAAATTAAACCCAAAGCTGTGAGAAACAAAATGAAAGAATAAAGACAACAATATTATGTTGCTGTCAATGCAGAAATTGGAGATTGAGCCTTGATGTGACTCTTGTGTGCCTCCTGTGTGAGACCACGGTTTGTATGGGACGCAGAGTCAGACATGGCTAATCATGGCTGAAAATAGAAGGTGCACAAGCATAAGTTCCCGCAAAGTTCTGTATGGTCTCAGCAGAGACAACAACTAAATAGGTTCAGAGGACAGAGTCAGGCTAGCTGTCATGGTTAATTGACAGGAAAACCTTGTTTAACTTATGGCATGGTTTGATAGCATCACCTTAAATGAATGGATGAGAGGTCCTCTCCTCACTACAGCCAAATGTGTAGTGTCTAGATCTGTATATCCCCAAGAAAGAATATTAAAAACAGCTGTTGCATCCTTCTTGGCCCAGGACCTCTTCAAGGGGCAGGTACATGGTCAAATTCTCCCTGTATAGGGCTGTACTTGTAGGCAGATCCTCCTGTCAGAGGAGGTCCCATCTGTCATACTGCTGTCTCCTGGGCCTGTGCATGGATATGAGGAACAGGGCGAGTGGGTGTGATACCCACCAGTACCCAAGAGAGGACAGATTGTGACAGGCATGCCTGTCTTCTACTTTGACCTCCAGGGAAGAACAGAGCTTCCAGTTCCTTATAACAGCCCTACTTCTACTGAGGTGCTGTTCATACTGATAGACCGTTCTGAAAAGCACTTCATCTGGGGAAGGAATAATATGATGTGTCATTGTGTTTGCATTTCTCTCTTGAAAGGGGGTCCTGCGTTGTTTCCTCTCTCTTCTTTTATTCTTGGTGAACTATGAAACAGTCAATTGGAACAATGGGCAGCTGTGTCTTTCAGGGCATAGGTGTTCTGTGGAAAAGTTGAAATTTAGGTCCCTCTGTTCAGCAGGAACGTAGCGTCTGTGTATTTCCTGTGAAATACTCTGATAAGTTATAGACAATGGTGGACATGATGTGTGCCCATTGGTAAGTTACAAACAATGGTAAACACAATGTGTGCCCACTGGTAAGTTTTAAACAATGATAGACATGATGTGTGCCCACTGGTAAGTTACAAACAGTAGTAAACACAATGGGTACCCACCGATAAGTTATAAACAATGGTAAACATGATGTGTGCCCACTGATAAGTTATAAACAATGGTAGACATGATGTGTGCCCACTGATAAGTTATAAACAATGATAGACATGTTGTGTGCCCATTGATAAGTTTTAAACAATGGTGGACACAATGTGTGCCCAGTGGTAAGTTATAAACAATGGTAAACATGATGTGTGACCATCGATAAGTTATAAACAATGATAGACTTGACATGTGCCCACACAGAGAGCTGTGCTCTTGTCTTAGTGTGGTAGAACTGAGACACGGGTACGATGACAACTTTTTCTGCTGAATCCATTTAGGCAGTGACTTTATTTTCATGGAGATTTTAGGTGAGCATTTTATCTCTGGGGTCTTCGGGGTTGAGAGCACAGCCTGGGAGTTCAGATTGGGCCATATAGGATTAAGTCCTCCATCACTTGTTAGCCAGGTGACCTGTGTCAAAAGCCTTTCTTCCCTTTCCTTGGCTCAGTTTCCCCATCTGTCAAATGGGAGTAGTGATTCTTTCTGCTTTGCTAGGTTGTTTCTCTGGTTACTTACTTAGCTCCTGACAGAGGGTAACCCTGGTTATGTGTCAGTTGAATAAAAGCAGGAGCAGAAAAGCCCCATTCCCCCCAAAATTGAATCTATGCTTTATCCTCTGTGCCTCAGTTTTTTCATCTACAATAGTGGGATAATAGAATCATAAAAGGATTAAAGTCTGGTTAAATGCTTGAGGTTTAAAGAAGCTAGGAAGTATTTTTGCTTTTCTTTTTCTTTCTTTTTCTCTCTCTCTCTCTTTTTTTTTAAAAAAAAAGGATAGTGGAATCAGAATATAAAAGTGAGTTTTTGTTAACTTACACCTAAAAACATTTTTATAGTTGTGCGTTAGATTTAAAAATGTTTTATAGTTAGCCCAGGCACATGTCGCTTTGTCCCTAGAGGCCCTTGGGTAAACCACTCAGCCCTTTCTTCCTGGATTTGGGAGGAGCAATCAAGGAGACAATGGACATGTGTGTGTTAAGGAAACACTGCAGCTTGCTTCCAACCACTCCAACTGTGTAAGGACTGTGGCCAGAGGAGCCCACCCCAGGAAGCTCTCCCTGTGACTCAGAGCAGAATGGCTGTCCTCTTGGCTCTGCATGTTAAGGTGGAGCAAGAGTTCAAGGGCAGGGTCAGGAAGTGGCAGATGGAGCCAGGACTAGGTATTCCTGTGGACTTGAGAGAGATTTATACCCCTACTGTCCATTGTTAGGGCCATAGCACGGGGCCCCGCCTTTCTCAGACTCATGGTCAGTATTTGTCAAACAGGAGTGTTTCAGTGAACTGCGGACCACACACCTTAAAAAACAAACTCCGCTTTATTAAATCCATGTGTTTGGGAATAGACAAAGCTAGATTCATACAACCACCCACATATTCTGTCAAATGAAACTTGCTCCAAAGACCACGCAGACAGCTCTCCGTAATAATATGCCTTTGTATACAGCCTTGCCCTTTTTCAAAGCACTTGGACTTGCTTTGTTTTACTGGATCCCCTCTTCTGAAAGCAGTTGGGAAAATAGACATTTTTCTCTTTATCTTCCCCATTTACCAAACAGGAAAGGAGGAGCGAGCAGACTCTCTGTAAGTTATTTCATCTCTTAGAGACACTAGAGTTATGCTAACCCTTTATATTTAGCAGTTTCATTTCTTTCATAAGCACACGGAGCTGAGCAGGCTAAGGTCTTTAAAGTATTCTGGCCTGTTTTACTGATAAACGAACTTTGTTTTCTGGGTCCTGCAGGAGAAATGTGACTTTGGGGTCCAGGTTGACTTCTTGTAATGGGGAAGTGAGAGGGATGAGGACTGTGGCCAATCAGAAGCTGAGATGCTAATTGCCTTGGTGATGCCACACAGAAACTTTGAGCAAGGATTCTCTCAGCATTTAAGGCCAAAGGCAGCATCTCCTTTCCTTTGTAGTTCGCTCCTTGTCTTCCTAAGCAGCCTTTAAACTTCAGCCCACAGGCAGTTCAAGCAGGCCTCTAGTCTAGCCGGCATTCCATACACACTGGCTGCAAATTTTGGGAAGCTAGGATTGTGTTTTTTTCACGCCTATTGCATGTCTAGCGCTGCTTGATGGCGTCTGCTGCAGAGCAGAGCGGCCAAGCAAGCCGGTGCGCAAGCCAGATACACGAGGAGTTTGGAAAGCAGACCGAGGACTTGGTGCATGCACGGACTTCATGTCTGCAGCCTCAGGTTCCTCCTCTGTGGAGCAGCTGTTTCCCAGTGCTCCTAGGAACTAAGGAGGGGAAGCATACAGAGAGAAGTTCCAGGCAACTGGGGAGAGTCCATTAAGTGGGGACACTAATCTCTGCATGACACACATCCCATAATCCACAGAAGAGGCATTTAGGCTGAACCGTATCCCCCCCCCCTCCACAAGGAGGTCTGTCTGCTGACTTGCTATGACATCAGAACCAGGAAGTGAGAAAGCTCAAACTTAAACTCAGGTTCATGAGTTCAAAACCCTCCCCGTGTCTATGTTAAACTTCCACCGTTTTTCGTATCTGGTCACTCAAATACTTCTGCCTGAAGGCAATTACTTTCTGCCTTTTCTTCCTCAGCAATATCTTCTGCCCGTGCCCCACAGATGCTCAGGAGCTTTTCCCCCTTCCTCTATGGATAGGGGCTGGTTTGGAAATCTCTACCAGGCTACCACTGTTTGATTATGAGATCCAGTCTCCCTTCTAGAGAAAATCGAGCAATTTGGGGAAAGCAACAAAGGCCACATTTGTGTATTTTGCTTTATGGAGCTGAAAATATCTGGTAAATTGATCCGGTGGGAGTCATAAATACACATTACTTTATCTTGTTCTTCGTGTCCTATACCCCAGAGCCTTGATAGAACAACACCACTTAATAGACTTAAGAAAGAGTAATTACACTCATTGGTTGTGTGATTTTTCAGCCCTCCCAGCCCTGCCTGACCTTCTAATTTAGCTCACCGTGTCTAACTAATGCGTTTATATTCATCTTTTATGAAGCATGGTTAGTGCAGGGTTGACTCTACCGTCTTCTCTAGCTGTCTGCCCAGGTTCTGGATCTGGTTGGTACTGAGGGGGAGAAGAAGCCATCCATCTCCATATATTAGCATGGATAGACAGCCATAGACATGGCGGCGAGCATTTGTCATCCCTTATGAAACATAATACAAAGTATTTATTACATTTTTTTCCTTTAAAGCTTTTATACATCCTAGCATTATTTACAGCTAAACATGCAGGCAAAAGATGCGAGTGTTTTTAAAATCATTACTGCTAATGTCTCAGCTTGTCAGAAGTGCTTAAATTCTCCTGCACTTTGTCTAAAAACTTGGTACTGTTGCCTTTTAAGCACAGCACACTTAAAGGCTCTTGCGAGTCAGATCTGCAAACACTGCTGACAGTCTGTGATGGATGATATTGCAAAATTTGCAAGATGTTTGTCATTTCACACAGCCTACATATTAAGGAATGGATTAAGAAACTCAAAACCCCTATGGGAAACAGTCATCCCCCCTCAAACCCCAGCCAAACCTCGAACCCCCAAGAGCACACCAGAATCTCTCACTCGGCTGTCTCTCCCAACTTCTCCTCACTCAGCCATTGGATCCCAATTGTTCTCTGAGCATTTTCTCTCACCATATGGTCTCCTCATTACCATACACTAAGAGTCCATATGGGAAACTTGTGAAATGAACTGTATTCATTTTAACTGCCAGATGAGCAGCCTTGTGCTTTGCAAGCCTAGCTTAAGTCATCTGCTGTCTTCGCGTTGTTATGGCAACATGGCGCCAATAAAAAATTCTAATCTACTGTAAGTGATCACAATATTTTAAGTGCTTGCCTATAACTGGCCTCAAAAGTGACATGAGACAGGAGGGCTTTGATTTGTCCAAAGGCATGGGCAGTGGTAGTTGATTCCAGCAGGTGTCAGTAAGGAAGCTGCTGAGACTGTGGCTCTGTGCCCATGGGGCCATGGACTAAAATGTGGCTTGTCACAGGGTTAGCATGCAGAAGCGTGGACCAAAGGGCACATGGGTCTTAGACCCTTTGGATGAATCTAAATCACACCCTGAATGTCAATCACTGCGGTCGCTCAGATACATGTCTCTGCTGGTGCTGGTGAGCCGGCCAACCATGGATGCCGCTCTAGGTTTGGACTCATTGAGGCGGGAGCAGATCCTCCTGGGAGCCTCTCCTTCATTGCCATCTGAAAATCTCGGACCACGTGAAGCTGCTCTACTTGAACACAGGAATCAGTCATTTCAAATGCTGGGGCTAATTAAGAGTACCTTAAAGTAATGGAAGTCTTCAGCTCCATTCTAAAGCGTAAATCATTTTCACCTCCAAGGGCCCTCATGATGTGTTGCCTCTCTGCCGCTCTCTTTGTATCGAAAGTGAATGTTTATCGTCTCATTTCATCAGTTCACATTAGCCTCATGCTGAATATTTAAACACAGAACAATTTGAACTCACCATGGAGGAAGTCGGTGGCTGCACTTTCATTTGGAACAGCAAGGGCTCATCTAATAATAATTTAGTAAATCAGCCATTTAGTGGCTCAGTTGTGCGCTGCATTGTGCCAAAGATTATTCAGTTCAGCTGTACACTTGCAAAATTGAAATTCAGATTCCACTCGCAAGCACGGTTTTTGCTTAGTGGCGAGATGAGACCCCAGATCACCCTCCCCAAAGAGTATTCGTGTTTAGTGATTTATCATACATACAGAGCTGGGGCAAAACAAAGCTCGAGTCGACTGTGTACAATGTATTTTAATTGTGCTTTGATTGTTTTAGTCTTTATGCACAGACTATCGGTAATTCAAAACCCACAGTTGCATCAGTAAAAATACACATAAGAAATCTTTGCATAACCACATTGCCTTCCAGCAGGAAAGGGGGATGACTAAGGAATTCAGTATAAGAAAGACCCAGTGTCTCCGTGTTCTACTGCCTCTGTCACCATTCCCTCACCCATCCCCTCTATCTCTTTACTTCTCTAATTTAAGGAAACTTTATTAACATTACATCGGCAAAGACGAGTGACCCTGCTCAAACAAAAGCCCAGAAACCAATGCCAGTCTTATGGTCTATCCAATTCATTCTTGGTGGGGGGAGCACCCTTGAGTTTGGTTTCAGCAAACATCTTGTCTCTGCATTCTCGTGTAAAAACACAAACTATGGAAGGGCATCCACTTTCCCCTCCCTCGTCTTCATCTGCCAGAAAACTGAGAGGCAGATTCCATTTCCCCATTTTGATAATGTGCCTAGCTCAGGAACTTGGCTCTCCTTTAGCACTTAAGCTTCTTTTATCCTGGGAGTCGAGCCTAGATCTGGGCCCTGCGGAAGCAGTATATAGATGTGAGCATGTGCACACACTTACGTGCCTGTGCTCGGCTTTATCTAGAGCAAGAGGTGGCAGTGGGCTGCAGAGATGACGCAGTAGAAAGAGTTTGCTGTCCAAGCCTGAGTACTGAGTTAGTTAACTTAAGCCAGGCCGGTGGCCTGCCTGTAATCTCAGCCTCAGGGGACAAAGACAAGGGATCCCTGGGACTAGTGGGCTAGCTAGAACAGGCAATTGGCAAGCTCCAAGTTCAGCAAGGCATCCTTCAGGATGTAAAGTGGGGAGCAATCAGGAAGATACCAGACATTACCCTTAGCCTCCATAGGAAAGCTTGCATACGCACCCAAACACATATGAATACACATATACTCATATACAAATACATGCAATAAGAAACACACCTTTCACCAAAAAGTCACATGAGCCTCACAAAATAATGATATTCACCCATTTAGATGATTTTTATCTGTTGCTGGCTTATTTTTTCACTACAATTTTCTGCCTGTTTGGGACGCGCAGACAGAGGCAGAGAGGAAAGCGATGTGCTGGTCCTTATGCAGTAGAAAGCTGAGGCTTCCTATGGCAGCGTATGCAGCCCAGGAGTGGCAGCTTCCCACCTTCCCATACTGTCCCAACAGCGCTCCGTTCACAATCACTCTCAGGGTGTTATGGACAGGATTCCATCTCCATCCCAACACCATCGAGCACAGCATGGGGACAGCTTGCCAAGAGGCTCAGTAAAAGAAGTGGGGATCGCCGATATTGTTGACCATTGCTTGGGAAGCACTCACTGTGGGAGACCTCTTGGAGCAGGTACTGGCATCGCCCCTCTTTTATAGATAAGGAAACAAAAGCATGTGTTCACACTAAGTAGCATAGTATGGGTTTGAGCTCAGCCCACTGAGCTTCAGATCTAGCGCCTGAGTCCCCATGTACTCACTTACTGCCTCTGAGAACGAGGAAACTGGAATTCTAAAGACAGGAGGTTTTCCATGCCAGTCTCAGAATCCCTCAGGCTCAGTTGTGTGGAGGAGAGATGTGGTGGCATTGACTAAGATTAGCTCACAAATGGCTGAGCTAGGCGAAAGTAGTAGCAAGAATTAGAGGCCCACACAGACAATCCAGGGGGAGAATGCCTTCTATTTGGCTGCTCAGCCTGTGTGGTAAGGGCTCATAGAAACAGTTACCCACCAGCTGAGCTCTGGAACTCTCCCAAATGTTCTTTGAGGGCTGAGCTCCTGGAGACAGATTCAGTTTAACCTACTTCATATACCCGCCCTGTATAAGAATGGCAGGAGGAAGGGGCAAAGCCATTTCCATCTTCCAGCCACCAGGAGATTGTCTTCAAGACTGAAACCCATAGGTGCACAGTCAAGGGGTCAAGGGCAGAATTCCTGCTCACTCTCTTCAGCCCTGGGTAATACAGCAGTTAAGCATTGGAGGTACTACTGAGGCCCCAGCAATCAAGAGGCCATGAAGTTTTATAAAGGGTGCATTTGTGTGTGTGTGTGTGTGTGTGTGTGTGTGTGCACGTGTGCGCGCGCACGGGAACACCTTTCCCTGTCCAAGTAAATGCAGATGCCCATGAAGGCTAGAGGTTTTGGATCCCATGGAACTGGAGTTATTGAGGCAATTATAAGCTACCCAACATGGAAAATGAAATCCAGTCTTTTGTAAGAGCAGTACCCATGCTTAACCTTGATGCCATTTCTCCACCTTTCAAGGCCCTGGATTTTTTCCTCATTTATTTATTTATTTATTTATTTATTTATTTATTTATTTGCTTACTTACTTACTTAGTTCTTTTGTAATTCTTGGGAGACAAGGTGTCATATATCCCAGAATGGCTTCCAATTTGCTATGTAACCATGAATGGTCTTTAACTTCTGATCCTCCCATCTCTATCTCTGAATTCTGGAACTGCAGAGGTATACTATCAACCCAGCTTTATGCAGTGTCGGGACTCAAACCCAGGACTTTATGCATGCTAGACAAGAACTCTACAAACTGAGCCATTCCTCAGCCCAAGACACTGGATTTTAATTGCAGATGTACCCAAGACCATCCCTTAAACCTTGGGAAACACAATTCACAGACATGGTTCACCCAGATATACATCCAATAGCCAACATTGTTCAGTAACTTTACAAAGTCAACTTAAGTCCACCACTTAAGTTTAACATAAATGTAAACACACATGCATTTTGCTCACATACACATACATATATGTACATTTACATACATACACTTCACATGCACATATGACAAGCATCTCATTTGCTCATTCCAAGACCTTTTATTCTCAAGCTAGATATTAATTTCATTTTGCCCTAAGGGAAGGGAAGCCAGGTCCCAAAGACAAAGAGAGACAGAAATAATATTTGGCTTTTTTGTGTGTGTTTCTCTAAAAGCCTCGGCCTTGGCGACTTAAAGGTGACTTAAAAGACTTTCAAGGGTAATTTTTGACTCTAGGCAGCTTTGTTTCGTGTGCTCACTTTACAACCTACCCCTGAAAAAGGCATCTCTGTCCAGAGTTTTCTCTTTCAGGAGAGCCTTTTATCCTGATCAGAAAGTCGATTTCCAAGGCCACTCGGCAGGACCTAACCCAGAGCGCTGGTCTTAAACCAGCACAATGAATTGAAATGAGAAGAGGCAGCCAGGGGTTGGCGGGTTCATCTTTGTACCTCAGAGCAGGTCACATCCACAAGGGCACGGATACCATTCTTCACTGTATGTGTGGCAGGAAGCACCCCAGGCTCCCATTCACCAATTACCATGACACCATTTAGAAGAGAAAGCCCAGCGACCAAAAGAGAGGAGGGAAAGCCATTGTAACTCTTCCCAGCAATGCCGGTTTCACAATTTACACGGAACTGCTGGCACCTGAAAAGTCAAACATTTTGGTAAAATGAATCAACTTGTAATGTTTCTTTTATGAGATTCCTTGCAAGAAGGGAGGCCTGGCACCTCCTGGAGACCGAGCTACGCTATGTTATCCATCATCGGGAAGTCGGCTGTCCTGGCCAGCTTCTCAGAGGTCACACGATCGAACCGGCAGCTCTTACAACTGTATTATTGCTTATGGAACAGTCATTGAGGCACCAGATAAAAATTACCTGGTCTAATAGGCAGGGAACAATTTTCACTCAATAAAATTATAAGCCAAACCATTCATTTCATAACACTCTGGCTAATTTATTTGTTGACCTTTTAATATCCATAGCTCTTCAGTGGTATTAACTGCAGCTCAGACAAAATCTCTTGTTCATTTCACGTTCATTGATTTTTTTTTTTTTCCATTGAGGCAATAACGGCTGCGTGAAAACAGCCTTTTTCTTTCCACTGTAAAAGTCGATCATGTAAGTTAGGATGTCTTACGTGGATCCAGCCATGTTAGCTTACAGCAGGTTTTAATCTCCCAGGGTTCAGAAGGCTCCTACACCACGATTATGACAGAAGCATGCTTTCTGGTACATCCCCAGCACAACTTGCATTCTGACACACATTAAGACACTTGGGAAGTAGAAGGGCTGTCCTCTAATCTGAACACAAAACCATCAGAAAGTCAGGATAGAATCACAAATCTCTCCTGAGTTTTCTTAACACTAGGAAGCTTTGGGTGTCATGGACCCTGGTAGTATTTACAGCAGACTCTTTAAAAAAAAAAAAAAATACTTGCAACTTTGGGATCTGGCAAGATGGTTCAGTGGTTAAGAATGTTTACTGCTTCTCCAGAGGACCAAAGTCAGCACCCATATCAGGTAGCTCATAGCTACCTGTAACTCCCACTCCAGAAGATCCGATGCCTTCTTCTGGCCTCTACAGGCACCCATACTGATGATATATTTATTCTCTCTCTCTCCCTCTCCCTCTCCCCTCCCTTTCCCCCTTCTCTCTCTCCCCTCCCTCTCCCTCTCACTTATACACTTAAACACACACATACACATATACATGCACAATCACTCACACACAAATGATAATAAAAATACTTAATGGTTTTATTATTGAAATGGACACAGATTTTTGGAATTTGATTTTTTTTAAAAAAAAGATAAACAAATTATTCACTAGAGTGTAGGGTAGTCATATGTTCAGGTGAGTCATTATTATTTACTTATCTGGAAGAAAAATTTTATGTGTGTGTTGATAAATGTGTAGAGTTACGTGTACACATGTCGCATGTGAAGTCCAGAGGTTGTTGCTGTATCTTCTTTACTTTCCCCGGGTTTGGAGATGGTCCCTCGCTGAACTCCAGACTCCACAAATAGCCAGAGAGCCCCAAGGATATCTGTTTTTCTCTGCTTTCTAAACTCTGGGGTTTGAGGCACACACAGCTATGCCTTTATAAAGAAGCTGGGGTTTGAACTGAGGTCCTCAAGCTGGGGAAGTAAGCCTTTTCCTGACTGAGCCAGCACTCCAGCACCAGCTGAGTCTTCTTATATAATAAAAACCACTTTGAAGTCTTTAGAGTGCAGAGCTGTAAAATCTAATTGTTACACATTTGGCATTTTATGCGTCCCTGGAAATATCCACTTGCTACCTCCACCTCCTCTGTGCTATTCCTTTCATTTCAATTTACTCTAAAGTGGTCCTTAGCCATAATGAGAGTGCCCCTTTCAACAGAGCCATGCTTAATTATATCCATGCTAAATGTAAGCGACTCTTCTCAGTCACAGGGCTTCTGAGTAAAGGGTGCTAAAGTGTGACACCAAGGGCCTCTAACGACGTGCGGGAAGCTCTCTTTCACGAAGTTTCATATTACAAGAAAAATGAAAAAATGTGAAGAATGTCTCAGAGGACAGGGAACTGAACGGTGCCCGAGCATTGTTTTGGTTTGTCTCACCCATCTCCTCGCTGCCCTCATTATTCTGAATTTTTAGAATGTGGAGTCTCCCATTGTGGAATTTTCCATTTGGCTGAATAAACATACAGGAAGTCAGGATATAAGCCTATCGTCCAAAGAAACACATCTCAGTACAACTGGTGTTTATCGCTTGATGCATCCAGCATGGTCAGGGAAAAGCTCCTAAACACTTCTAGTCGGATGTTTCAGCTTTGGGGCTGTCCAATCAGTAATGTCACCCAGGCTTTTTGGAGCAAGAATCGAAGGAGTCAGAACCCACAAGGCTAGCAAGCTGGGCAAAATCTGGGTCCTTCAATAAACTCTGCAGCGGGCACCCAGTTAAACCTATGCTGATTTCATTAATTAATTAATTAATTAATTGGTCATTTCCAAGGCAGTAATAACCCTGCCATTCTGTTTTATTTTATATTACTGATCCGGTCCACTGCATGCTGAGTTCCCTGAGAAGAGAAAGGGTATTGGGTGATAAATGGGTGTCAGAGGAATGGACATTATTATTAGACATTTTCGCCCTTTTCTTTGGGAATCACATGAATCATTTTGTTTTTGATCACTCAAGTCTGTCATGTTTCTCTTCTGTTGCCTTCTGCATCCCCCAAAATATTAATCTCCTGGTTGGGGTAGTAAGCGTTGTCCTCTGCTATGCTCAGGGAATCCTTTAGGAGTTCCCAGAGTCTCCAAATCCAAATCTGACATTTGAAAGTATCTGTGTTGATGAGTGGTTACCCCGGAGCTGCAGGAGTTGGCTTGTATGAGCTGTGACAGAAAGCAGGTTCTGGCCCTCTTCCCCACTCCTCAGTGTCTGTGTTGCTCAAAATGTTGAGCTGGAGTAAGTGCTTGTGTAGGCAATTGCACAACCTTCCCCTTTGGGTGATTAGCTGTACATCTGAATCCAAATGATAAAGAGGAAACTCCCATGGATGGGGGAATAATCTCTCGAGATTCTATCATCGTGAAATGAAAGATGAGCTGGCTGTCTCTGCATATCTGACATGACATTCCAGGTCACTGAGGTGACTTTCTGTGAATGTGCAAAGAGCTGTGTATTTTTTTTTTTTTTTTTAGGGCTTGAGAGTGTAGCTAATCACAAGCTGACATCTACCAAGTCCAGGCTCATGCTGCTAGACACCTATAACCCGAGATAATGCCCTAACACAGTTATTCTATTAACCACAACATTAAAAATGTAAGTTCAAGCTGGCAGGCATGAAAGAGCAAATTCCTAAGAGAAAAAGTGATGTTAAAAAGTTCAGTGATCAAAACTTAACCTTTGGGAATTTACACTGGATTAAAAGTCGAGGAACCAACTAGAACACCAGATTTCTACTCTTGTGCTTTTATGAATTGCAGTAAATATGTCACTGGTGTAGTAATATGAATTAGACATGCACTTTTAGAAGATCAGTGGTGGAATCCCAGAAGGGACTCTTCCTGAGGAACTTTCTCAGGGGCTGGATTTCACTGAGCATTGTTCCAGGACCTCAACGAAGGAGGATAAGATGAATCCAGGGCCTTAACGAGTCTATCATCTAGCAGTGGCCAGTGTGGGCTTGCATCTTTCAGACAGAGCAAAATATTTTATGGCATGTATTCTATGCATTTCTGGGTGGTCTGGTCAATGCTGTTTTTTTTTTTTTTTGAGGGGAAAGAGAGGGATAAATGATTAAGGTTGCAGAAAAGCTGAAATCATTTCTGAAGGATTAGAAGATCTATCACGATCTAAGTTTCTTAAATGTGGCAGATCTGGGGTTGAATCCCCTCTCAGCCACACATCAGCTGTGCTCACTCAGAGAAAATTGTCTGACCTGCCTGTGTCTCCATTTCTTCATTTGCCAAATATTCTCTGTGAAGACCAGCTGAGCTTGCATTTCACTTCCTCTGCCTTTACCACCGGACTGCTGCTACCTCTAGTCTCAGGGGGAGTGGGAGGCATTGCGAGTGGTTTCTCCAAAGAAGGAAAGGCAACAAGGATAGAGTAAGGAGATAGCAGATAAGGAACCCACCAGTCTGACTCAAGTTTTTGGAGTATTGACTAGACCTGAACTGAGAACAGCTCTCCAGCATCACAGGGCAAGAAGATCAGCCAGGGTAGAGTGACTGGAAGATGAAGGTCGTGGGTAACCCTTGTGGAGCCCTGAAGTTCAGTTCTGGGAGGGTAAGGGGTCCTTACAGAAACTAGCTGTTGATACTCAGAGGTGATGACCGAGGCCACAAGCAGCTCAGAAATCACTCACCGTTAGGTTCGTTGACCACATGGGAAAAATGGGACTTTCCTTTGTAACCCATTCAGCTATGGTGATCCCCTATCATAAGAAAAGGCAATAGCAATCACACTTGAACCCTTCCCTGGAACCTCGCCTCAAGCCTCTACAAAGTTTCCAATTTTGTAGCATAGCCCCTACCCACAAGCCCCGCCCCCATCCCTATAATCTTTATCCTATGACCACTGTCTAAAGACAGGAGAAGACAGAGTGTGATTGTGAGGAAAGAGATCAACATGGAGGTTGTTTTTAAGAGCAAATACTTTCTGTTTCTTTAAGACTTCAGGGCCATGCAGAGAAAACAAAAACAAAAACAAAAACAAAACAAAAAAAAAAAAAAAAAAACCAACAAAAACCCTTCTGACTCAGAATTTTGTGAGAGGACAAGCATTAAATCTTTAAAGGGGGCTCTGAAGACGTTCAATATTTATTATACTTGTGGATATCTTCTTTATTCTCCAATGGGAATCGCTTTTGAAATCCAAGTCTAGGATTAATTGTCTTGGAAGACTCTAATCTCTCGAGCCTAGTGTTTAAAAATTTGACCGGGGGAGGGGTGCATTATTATGAAAAGAAAAATCTCTCTAATAAGTGAATGCCTTGAAAAATTATACTTTAATAGCAGTCAGGTAGGTTTTCTTTTCAGCAGTATTGAAACTGAATATTAGAATTGAAGGTCCCTTCTACTATACTCCCACCCAGTGCCACCAGAATAGGACTTAAGGAATAATTGCCGAGACAAAATACTATATGAAATATCCAGTTTTCCCCCTGGTGGGAAATTTCTTTCCTTTTATTTTAAGAAAAAAAATCTTAGGCTCAATCATTTCCTAATGTGAAATTACAGATTTTTCAAATTATCACATAAAACTGCAAAAAAATTACACTTGTGGCCCCAGAAGAGATAGCATACTATCAATTTGATTTTAAAAGACATACATCTCTTATATTACCTGTCATTTTTATAACGCCTTTTACAAATTTAATCAATACATTTTAACATTCTATATACTTTAAGTGCAATATACAATAAATATTCAAGTTTTGTCTTAAACATGCTTTAGCCTTTAAATTGTTAAAACTGCAGTGCCCTTTCAATCTACTTACATAATGTCATAAAATATACATTTCAAGGTAAATGAAGTCAGCTACTTCAATTTAGTCCCTCAAACTGGTAGTAAATGAGAGGTTAACACTATGGTGCCAAACCCATTATTGAGTAAATTTAGCACCTTGGACAGCTCTGTAAAATCTTTATTGCTTTCCTGACCTGCTCGTCATGTTCTGTCTCTGTGTTCAGTGGCTCTCAGCTCTGATTGAAAGGCAATATATTAGATCCCCAACACAAACACGCTTGGGGGCTAGTTCACCGGGAGCGTAATGACACGGAGGTGAGAGCAATTTTCTGGTCACCGAAATCCAAGCACCTTGCAGGGCTGTGGCACTAACTCACCGAGGGCCCAGGAATGCCTTTCTACCTCCCCATTTGCACACATAACTAGCGGAAACCCAATCACACTGGCAGGGCTGCGCTACATATGGTTCTCCCTAAAACCCCACATTTGATACTACAGTGAAGGACATTTTCAGATGGGTGAGGTATCATTTAAGGCCGTAGCTTCTAGGACAAGACATCCGGATTCATCTTCCTTGAAATTCAAATGATGGTTTGGAGTGACATTCTGCCGGAGCCATGCCTGTGCCCATGTGCTAGGTTAGAAAAACAAGCTCCACCATCATGAATCGAAGACAGTAATACTGAGGATCAAAAAGATCCAGTGTTGGGGGGAGGGTGGGGAGAGGCAGGGAGAACCCATGTCCTTTATTTTCAAGTGGTAAAATGATCACCAAAAATGCAATATTTCATTCACACTTATAAATTCTTCTAAGACTTTGGCATTCCTTCTGAACTTATTTACTCCCCGATTTTGTGAAATTAATGAAAACAAGAAGGGTGTTACAATCTCCAGTTACAGTGTTGCAAGGCTGAAATCCACTACTTTATTATATACTGCGTCATAAGTTTGACAAACAAGAGATTTGTATATTGGTATTTTTTCTTCAAAAATCCAAAAGAAGAGAAACATCTTCCCAGTAGAGCCCAGACATCAGCATAAATATTTGTTTGGAGAAATACATGACCATAGATGCAGAGATGGCAAATCTCTTAGTAAAGAACTAAGTTGCTACTGTTTTGTTTTAGTCTTTCCTTGGAGCCAGATAAAGCCACAAGGTTTTGAACTAGCTGGATTTGAGCTGGGGATAGGGTTTAGTGGTCCCTTGTTGTGGTCAATTATGGTCAGATACAAACAAAAAGTGGTAAATTATTGTGTAGCTTGCATTTAAAAGAGAAGGGATAATTGTAGATATATTGGTTCAGATTCCATTGATTATAGTGTTCTCTCTACCCTTTACATGAAAAATGACTGCATTGTTTTAGAAAGGGGGGGCGGTCTGGCAGTTTATCAAGAACTGGAAAGTCCTCTCTCTCCTCTTTGAGTTTAGGACATTATATATATATGATAAGTAGTTACTGCAGTATGACAACTGCTTTATCTTATATTGTGGAGAGTTTTGAATTGAAAAAAATGCTAATATATATCTAAAAGCTTGTCATTGAAAGATTTGCTCAAGGATTTTTGAAGAGGCTATGGTGACAGCGAAATGAACGCAATTATAGCCCTATTTTCTGATCAGTGTCTGCAGCGTCTGAAAATGGAACAGCACCGTTTTCCCGTTCTGAACTCCAAGGCATCCGATTTTAAAGTTATAATTCCATTGCAACTTTATCAACACTGAATTACAGTAAACAAAGCTTTAATAAGTGCCCTCTCTACCTCACGCTGTTGGATGTGGCTCTTTGCTAGGCCCCATTTTTACCAGTTCCAAGCCTAATGTTGCTACTATCTCTTCCTTATGCTAGCGTAGATGGAATCTATAGACAGATCAGGTGCAATGGAGAAAGAATGGCTTGTGTTTGTCCTAATGTGTTATATAGAGTACCTCCATTGATTAGACCCATGCAAGTCAAAGGTGAAAGCCTACCTTAGTAAGAGGAGGGAGCTACTTTTTCTTCAAGCCGGATGAGTAATAAACATAGACCTATGAGGAGGATAAGTGAGCAAGAGAGAAGAAACACCAACACCACAGAAACAGCAAAGAATTGCAGTATAAGAAATCAAAGCTTTTGTCATGAATATTGGCCCAGTGGGGGCTTCTAAGGAGAAGAGAAACCTTGTGCAAAGGCCTTTGATCAGCACTGTATTCCTTCAGTGTGTGAGCTTCCTGTATCCTGTCCTTATAGCTCTGCCATACAAGAGAGACAAACAAAAGAAGCTTAAGGCTACATGCTTCTTTAGTGGCTGGAGATTGATTGGAAATGACCCGTCTGATAAGGTCATGGTTTCTGGAATAAGCAATTAAGTACAAAATAAACACATCTTAGGGATTCATACCATGCCCCGAATGACATCGATTATAGTAATCCAGCAAATGACCACGCAATTGTATTCAGCAATAAACATATGAGTGCTTTATCGTGCCTATGCCGGAGGACTGAGTGATGTATTTTATCTTACAGTACCAATGATGCTCACCTTTTGACTCAATTAAGTTTGTATGTGAACAAGGATAAATTGGTAACTTAACACCGTTCTGGGGCCCCCAAGCTACTGCTTTTACAACTGTGTCTTGGCAAAGGACGGCTAGAAGGATGGGGATGCTGTCATGGGAAAAAATGAAGGACACCTGCTGTCATTCAGAAGCGCACATCTATCTTTTTTTTTTTCTTGACAGGAAGTGATCCTTAAAAGGGCTGCCGATCTTGTTGAAGCCCTGTATGGGATGCCCCACAACAACCAGGTGAGTGGTCCAGGTCTCTAAATTAATGAAGTGCTTCCTCATTCAATGAAAAAAATCTCTGAGTCCTTATAGTAAAAAATGCTATGAAAGCTAAGTATTAATTGTCTAAGATGTGACATGCCATAGGACTGTTCAGACCTCCCAGTTTTGCAAATTTTCCACTATCTTTTTTTTTTAATTGTGTCCTATCCCTTTCTGGAAAAGATGCTCCATTTAAAAATTAATCTTCACTGGGAATGTGCTTCATAACTGAAAAAAAGAGCTACTGTATTTTGTTTTATTTCTCTCAAGTTTAGCAAATTTAGGAGGAGGAAGGGTTTAATTTCTTCCCCTAAAATACAGAATGAAGTACTATTCATGCTTCAGAGAACAATTGTATGCAAAAAACTGAAGCTTCTTGGGAAACTGACTCTGACCAATTTCACTCCTTCCCCTACTCTCCTGAGTTCACTGTCCAGAAAACAGTTGTACTAAAATCCTCAGAATTTGGCTTCCCTGAATGGCAGCCAGAGGACATGATTCTCAGGCCTTGAGTTCCCATGCATGAAGGAAAAGGGAAATCCCACTGTACTGTCATATACTGACAACAATAGGTTTCAGACCGAAACAAATGGCATTCTGGATCTCAGCTCTATCTTTAAAGAAATGAGTATTCTTGAGTGAGCTCTCTGCCTTTCATGGCCTCAGTTTCCCCAACTGTGATGTGGTCAGGATGATGAAACCTGACCTCACAGGTACATCAGCGGTGATACAGAAAGATTGGCCACTGCTGTCCCCGAGCACAGGATCTGCCAGAGAGGAAGCACAAAAGGATGGGGCTGTTGGGAGTATGAGTCTGGGCAGCTAACAATGCTGTGCCTTTGACTTTCCAGGAGATTATCCTGAAGAGAGCTGCCGACATTGCAGAGGCTCTCTACAGTGTCCCTCGCAACCACAACCAGCTCCCAGCCCTTGCTAACACTTCGGTTCATGCAGGGATGATGGGCGTGAACTCCTTCAGTGGACAACTGGCTGTGAATGTCTCTGAGGCATCACAAGCCACCAATCAAGGTCAGGAGGCTGCTTTTTCCCTCTCTTCCATTTCCCCTGCCCCTTGATAAACTCATTCTCCCACCTTCCGGCCTCTGCCATTTACTTGAGATCAAATTTATATATATATTATATATAATTTTTTTTCTTCCAAGAGACATTCTTCACTTGTGTGTATCGAATATTATTGTAGAATTTTGTTTCTAGTTTCACATCTGGGGACTTAGTAGGGGGGCTCGAAGGAATGCATGCATGCATGCATGCATGCAGCCATCTCTACATCCAACTTTCCCCCATAAATCATGAATGACAGATCACAAAGAGGGATGGAATTAAAGTTCTCATAGGCCACAACACATCATTCTTGCCCAGGGAAGAGGAACCTGTTAACTCGGGAGAACATCTCTTAGATTGGGATTTATTCCTGCTCCAAAATGATAATTTATAGGCCCATTGCCACTTCTCACGGCCCTGCTAAGTATTTATGATCTCCTAAGAAATGTGTCTTTGCTAGCTTCCCATTTTAATCACAGAGATAGCACTACCAACCCCTGCACATGAATCACCGGGTCTTTTCCCTTTTGGTTGCTGTGAGGGGGGTGTAATGAAGATGTTCCTCCCTGATACCCCAGGTCTCCCACAAAAGCCACCGCCTGAACGCTACCCTGACCCTTGGTTTTGCCTTCATTTCTCAGGTTTCACCCGCAACTCAAGCAGCGTGTCACCACATGGGTATGTGCCGAGCACCACCCCCCAGCAGACCAACTATAACTCTGTCACCACAAGCATGAATGGCTACGGCTCCGCTGCCATGTCCAATTTGGGTGGCTCCCCAACCTTCCTCAACGGCTCGGCTGCCAACTCACCCTATGCCAGTAAGTAGATGTGTGTCCCGAGTCCTGTATGTTTCCCTCGCAGAGCTCAGCATCATGCAGAAGGCCAGTTGGGCAGGGCTGCTTGGTCTGAGCCACGCCCCCTCCCCCAGCCTGCACCCCTCAAACTTGAGCACCATCCTCTCCAGCAGCCATCTCTGTATTCTCACCTTTTACAAATGCAGCCACGTGATGCCATTCCTAGAACCCACGCTTGTGGTCAGATGGCCATGGGGTTGCCACCCACCTCTAGTAGCTGCTAAGCAAGGCCCCTGGGTACATTCATGTCCTCTCCGTGCCTCAGCATTCTCATCTTTAAGAGGAGAATCTTCTAGGCCACACCTCCACCAGTGTTGGGGAACATGGGTGAGGTTCTGTTTGTCAGAATCTGGTCCTCAGGTCTAGCCCAGGAGGGAGCATTTGTAAGCCTAAGTCATTTCCCGATGCTGTGACAACAGATCCCCTCATTAAATAATATATCTTCTTTTCTGATGTTTCTATTTTCCTTTTTGCGTGTAATATGCTCTTAAAAAGTGAAAGAAAAACAACACATCCAAACATAAGTTTTGTTTTCTTTTTTTCACAAAAGTCTGGCAAGATAAACTCCCCCCCCCCCACCAATACAGACTATGAATATTCCAAGGTGCCCTGTTCCTACCCTAAAGAAATTTAGAAATTGAGCTTAAAGGAATTTGGGGGAGGAGCACAACCCTCCAATTGTATAGAAAGAACTCAGCAAATTGGCATCTTTCTTTATAAACACATACATCTAAAGAGCCTCAGCAAACTGGCATTTCTCGCTCTAAAATGTCACAGGCTCTGTCCCCACAACCTCTTGATCTCTCTCTGAGGACCTTTCCGTAGATGGCCAGGTTCATCTGGAACATTGTGGAGAGTTCTTCAGATGTAGAAAATGTGGCTGGTTACAGAGACATTTGCAGAAGAATAGGGAAGTGTTGTCAAATGAAGGAATATTCATGAATCTTATCTAAAAATACAGAAAACAATGCTGTCTCCACGCTCGTGTGTGGCTAACAGCTCACAGATGAACAGGTCATCCTGGCCTGGGGTTACTTCTGAGCAAATTCTCTGCTCAGAGTGTGCTCCCTTTTCCTTTCTGCCTTATTCGTTTAGAGTCCGCCATTTGTGGCAGGTTTAAAATCCGCCGGCTAGCCTGCGAGCTCCAGTTCTGTTTACCAGCCGACACTGAGGTTGGTCTCACATTAGGTTTTGATTTATTGAAAGATCTATCTCTCTGCATTCTCCGAGCTACTCCATCACAAAATGTTTCAATCATGACCTGAAAATTAAAAGGTGGCATTCTTAATTAAATCAATAAGCTAATTGCTATATGGTAGCGATTTAATTTAGGGCTCCGGTTGTTCACCCTCCCAAGCCTGAGCGGGATGTCCAGTGACTTCTGCCTAAGATCACATCTGTTAGCCTGAGAAACTTGAACATTTCATTTCCATTAATTGATTTCCTCGGAGCTCACAAATATAGTGTTAAATTCTCAAATAGGCCCTCAGATGGGACGATATTATCTGCATAAATGCAAATAAAACAATAAACACAGAGCCCAACTGATTTGAATTTTTGTCTCTGTAATATTTAATTATTCATAAACCACTCATGTTGAAAAATTCTGACAGAATAAAAAAAATAAAATAAGACATTCGGCTGGTGAGCACTCTGTGGTATGGCAGCTAGTAACCAATAATGTTGTAACAAATGGCAATACTCCACTATATTTCACCCCTTTCTTGTTAACTGCCCCCCCAAACTCCCTACCTCTAAATACACATAATGATCGCATTTGCCAACGAGATTAATTTCCTTCCGTGGTGAGCCAGCAGGATTTCAAGTCTAAGAATATTTAAAAATCCAACCTCCGATGCAGGAATTTTGCAATTTAAATGGGTGTTATTATTGAGCGCATTCCCACATTTACAAATCCTAAGAGATGGGTAAAAAGGCTGGTCTCATTAAAAGAAAAAGTACAGTCTAGTAAACGTGGGGGAGCGCTCTGAGGTGTGGACGGGGCCTCTGCATTCTCCTCCAGGAGGCATCTGGCCCATTTGGAGCCAGGCTAGCTTGGGCTGGTGACAAAGGATTATTTCCTTCTGATGGCAACCCTTGCCTATGACTGATGTGACCCTTGTATTTCCAACTTTCCAACGTCATGAGGCCAAGCAGTGTATCCTAGCGATTACCTCAGCTTCTTTCTGAGTTCCAGCTCGCTTATATGGTTTTTTTTAAAAAAGTCATAAGCCCCCTGACCTTCTATTATTCTGTCAATGACAAGATGGAAAGATGTGAAGAATTTTGTGCATCACAAAGCCATATGTGATGTTTATTAAGACACAAGAGTATCTGGGACGTAGAGGCAAAGGAAAGGGTGTGTGTGAAAGCATTAGCCTTGGCGCTGTGTGGGAAGTCTCTGTCTCCTAAGGTAACCATGCCAAAGTGTTCTCAGTGCATATTCTGAGCCCCCACTATTGCCGACAGGGTTTGCATTTGTCTCTGAGTCCCCCTCCCACCCCGCTTATCTCACAAACATTTGTGGAAACTTCCATGAGAAGGGAGAACTTGGAACTGGATTTATAGTTATGTGTTTCTCACCAATGTTGCATGTGGTGGTGTTTTCGTTTACCTAGCTTTCTCCTTACTGGAGTCTATGTGGTATCCAGACCCAAGTCCATCCTTATAGATCCTGTAGCCTAGTCACAGGACTGATTTTACCTTCGAGTCCCCCTTCCTCCTCATACATCTCATTCCTTCATCAGTGACCACATCCTCTCAAACTAGCCTCCCCCTGTCCCGTCTGTCCCCTGATCCCGTGTTAGAACCTTATTTCAGCCAGGGATGGAAGGCTTCCCCTAAAAGCTCTCTTTGAGTCCTCTCTGGTGTCGCTTCTGCCCTCTGAGAGATGACTGCACCCAGATCCCTCTTGTGCTGTGCCATCCCTCCTAAGAAGGGGTTGGGCTTTTGTTTTCTTGCCCGGGAAACTCAGAGGATGGAGACTCTGTGTCCTCCTCCAGAGCATGCTTCATGTGTTGGGATCGACTGGGCTGAATGAAAGGGATCAACCCCACACCTCTAGATGCTGTCTGTGACACTAGTGATTCCATACTGCCGGGCATACAATAGGCCCACAGTAAATTCACGGAAGTCACTCACTTGAAGGTAGCACATGTTAAGCACCAAGTGACGAATGAAACTGGGCAGGGTTTCAAGCGTTTAGGGAAAGCCCTCCCTAAGAATGGTCAGAGCAGAGTGACCGGGTCAGAGCTACGAAGCCGCCTCGTCTCTGGGTGTGATCCTCTCTTCTCTTTGTTCTCTCAGTTGTGCCATCCAGCCCCACCATGGCCTCATCTACTAGCCTCCCCTCCAACTGCAGCAGCTCCTCGGGCATCTTCTCCTTCTCACCAGCCAACATGGTCTCTGCCGTGAAACAGAAGAGTGCATTTGCACCCGTGGTTAGACCCCAGACCTCCCCGCCTCCCACCTGCACCAGCACCAATGGGAACAGCCTGCAAGGTAAGTTCCGGGCCCACAGCCGGGAGACTTTGGTCTCCAGAGGTCTGAAGCATCTCTCTGCCTGCCTTGACTCCTCCGTTCCTTTGTGTTCAGACTTTTTGGTCCCAGCCACTACCCTTGCTCACTTTTTGGTCCCAGCCACTACCCTTGCTCACGTCTCCTCTGTGGCAATGTCTGAGACAAGACATCCTCTTTCTGTTCCAGGAACTCTGCTCAGGTTTAGGACTTGCCTGGGAACACTGTAACCATTTGCTAATGCCACCACTTCTCCTTTCTCCCCGCTCACTCTCTGGTGTTGCCATCAGCAGACAGAGCTGTGGAGATTCTTACTTGTTCTCCATGGCAGTCTTTCCTGGGATGGGCTTTCCCCTCAAGTAGGGCACTCAGCCTTCTCTTCTTGGTGCTTATGTCAGAGTGAAGCTGTGTAGGGAGGTCACAGGAGGGGACAGCTGCAGCCACTTTAGAGTCCAAGGTGAAGGCATCATGCAAACATCAGGGGCCTCTTGAGAACCACTGGGATATTCTAGTTCTCATTAAAATCATTCACTCTCCTACCACTACACAATATGGGAAGTGGAGGAACCATCAGGCCTTGAGCTGACCTTTCAGCATGATGGGAAGGCAGGGATCCAGCCTTAAAACGTGTCTCCTTTTCTCACGTCTTCCTCTGTGCTTGGCTCGGTAAGTGGTGTTGGCGTCTGCGACCTCATGTGTCCCCCACAGCAGGATGACAGCGCAAGTGCTCACAGCCCCTACCTTACAGATGAGAAACCTCAAGGTGGGGACGTTGACTCCTCCCAGCTGGTGTATGGCCGTCACTGGCTTCAAACTCAGGCTACAATTTTCATCTCCTTTTCAGAGACCAACACTTGCCAAGGATGCATCCCAGATTCTTAAGACAGCTTGCAGGGATATCAGATCAATAAAATAATCAACCACCAATTACCAAGCACCAAACAGTATGGCAACTGCCCTCTTAAGCAGGGGAACAGGTTTTATCTGTTTAATCCCCACAATGTCCTGATGAGGCATAGAGGCCATGAGGTCACTACAATACCAGGTGATGGAGTTTAGGGAGGGTGGATACTGGCCACAGACAGCAGGCAGACAGTGGAGGTGGAGGTCAATCAAAGCCACCAGGATTCTGTCCTTAATACCTGCCCTGCACAGCTCACCACAGAGCCTCGCTTCAGTGGCCAGCATGTCACTCAGAGGGTAATTGTGGAGGTCAGAGCATGATCAGAAGGGCAGTGACATGCCTGGGATTGCCCAGCTCCATTTCTCATGTGGATGTGGAGGCCCACTTAACATATAGACACATGTTATGTTCTGACTACTTTTTGTTGAGGTAAGCACACGCTGGTTTTCCCAAGACCTTTAGAATTCAGTACCCCCTCTCCCCCCGAACAGGTCCATTCAAGCTTAGTTCACACATAGTGATGACGTGGTGGATTCCAGATTGAACCTAAATGCTACAACTCCAGAGCCTAAGCAACCATATAGCATTGTGCCGCTCCCCCTCTGGCAGAACTTTGTAGAACATTCCTCAGAACCTGGAGGTAAACTGCTTGGCATAACGAAGTTAGTTAGTGCCTAGAATAATTTGCATTATTGGGACATGCACTTACTTACTGTTCATCATCTTAAAGAAGAGGGAAGTGTTTTACTCTGGAGCTACATCTCAGGCCAGGTAGACAAGCTAGAAATATCCTGACCCTAATATTCACGCCAGCTTTACTCTCTATCAGCTAAAAATAAATACCTTCCCTCATTATAGCCCCGGCTAGAACAACTATAATTTCATGCAGATTGAAGTAGCGATGATATATACTGGAGAGACTAAAGTCGCCACTCTTGTATTTTTGGTTGTGAGTCTGGCTTTAACAACTCAGCCATCTCTCCAGCCCTAAAGTTACCATTCTTAAACTGATGGTCTCAACTTTGGCTAGTGTCTTAGTTGAGGTTACTATTGCTGTGACAAAACACCATGACCAAAGCAAGTTGGGGGAAAGGGGTCATTTGGCTCACACTCCCCCAGCACTGTTCATCATTGAAGGAAGTCAGGACAGAAACTCAAACAGGGCAGGAACCTGGAGGCAGGTGCTGATGCAGAGGCCATAGAAGAGTGCTGTTTACTGGCTTGCTCCCCAAGGCTTGTTCAGCCTGCTTTCTTATAGAACCCAGGACCACCAGCCCTGAGGTGGCACCAACCACAATAAGCTGGACCCTCCCACACACATCAATCATTAATTTAAAAATTGCCCTATAGGCTTGCCTGCAGCTGTATCTTATGGAGACTTTTTTTTTAATTGGGGTTCCCTCCTGTCAAATTACTCCAGCTTGTGCAAAGTCGACATAAAAGTAGCAAACACAGAGTTGCTATCAGGAGCAAAGTACAAGGAGGCTTGCGATTAACAGTAAAGGGGTGTTGAACTTAGATGGCCCAGAAACATTCATCTTCCTGGACTTGCTGTACACGACCCTACCTTCCCTTCTAGTTGGATGTGTCCCTCATGGGGCATTGTTTCTAGACTCTCCTAGAGCCCAGACTGTATTTCTTCTCCCAATACTGTCATATGTCAAACACCCCACACTTTGAAGACAAGACACAAGTGGAAATCTGAATGTCTAACTGGGACACATTTAGACTGTTGGCATATTTAAAGGCCTATTCACCTCCAACTACCACTATTAATTGAACATCCTCCTGGTCTGTAAAAGCCTGCTCCTTAACCAATTACCCCTTTGCTAGCAGGAGACAGGCACCATGGCTGAGTGTGGTGGTGAGGAGTGAGGGAGTGCTTGCCTCCAGTCTGGCTTATGCAATGACACAAGACTTCCTCCCTATGGCTCTTTTCGGTGGCTGCTTATTTCATCCACTTTGTAGATGTGGACACAGAGACATGGAGCTGAGATGGCTTGTCTGCAGTCACTCAACTAAGGAAACCTCTGGCTTGAACCTCAAGCATTCACTCTACTGTGCTATGTCTCCAGAGCTATGGTTGAGCCGCCAGGCTAGGTCCATGTGAAGGACCAAGGTCTATCAACTTCAAAAACTGACCCTGTGTTTGGGGAGATGCAATACCCAGGTTAGTGAGGCATATCTACCCAAGAGAGGCTGGCTCCCAGCCATGGGCTGCAGAGGCAAGGACCATGAAGCTAAATCAGACCATTTCATGGTCAAGTTGCCTTTGAATTGTTTCTCATGATGAATAGTGACTAGATTCTAGCCTAGGGAGAAAGAGCATTGTTCTAAGCTGAGAAGCATCCGTGTAAGCAGTCAAGTCCCGGGATGTGTGCCATTCATAACAAGGTTCAACCACGCCAGGTCTCAGTACCAGAAGGAGGAAGAAAGCAAAAACTGGAGGCCTTTGCTCCTAGTATCCTAGTATGTCTCTTTGTATCTATTTCATGGTTTACAAAGTCTGTTGTGTCTCTCCTATAAGGGAGACTTTTAAAAACTTGAGAAGAAACATTTGTAGGACAATGCAACACTTACCTCAATACTCCTTGATCCTTAGAAGATGGTTTGGTGAAGAAGTCAAACTATTGTGGTCCAATTTATAAAGTAGTTCTTACTGGGTTGCTATTGTAGAGAGCTGTGCCCTTTATAAGGTATCACAGGTTCCAAGACATCCTGCAGAGAAACAGAAATGACTGTAGGCAGCCCCCAGTTTCCAGAGGGACATAGTTTCAAGGCTCCTATAGATACGCAAATGCATGGATACTCAGGCCTCTTATATAAATGGCGTAGTGTCTGTATATGAACTTCAAATCATCTGTGCTACTTATAATACTTAATACAGTGTAACACCACACAAATAGCTCTTATGCTATAATTCAGGAAATAATAACGATAAAAAGGTTTCTATATGCTCTGTATAGTTGCAATTGTTTGGATTTTTAAAAATTTATTTTTAATTGGGCTGATGATATGTTTCAGTGTCTAAAGTGGCTTGCTGTGAAAATAGAAAGACCTGAGTTCGGGTCCCAGAACATGCATGCATAATCTGGTTGTAATTGGATGTGGCTGTGACCCTAGTATAGCATGGAAGGAACAGAGGAGATGTGTGGGACCCTGTAGCTTGCTGACCTAACCAATCTAGTTAAAACAGCAAGCCAGGTGAGAGAGATCCTGTCTCAAAATGTGGCAAAAAAACAATAAAGGAATACATTTGGTATTGACCTTTGACACACACACACACACGCATGTGCGCTCACACACACACACTTTAATTGGCATAATAGTTTTACATACTTATGAGCTACATGTGGCATTCATGTGTATGTGCTTGTGTCCATATGCATTATGTTAGTGTATCTTTTACATGGGATATTTGTAGCTATTTTGAAGTATTTGGTTGATTGCTGTCCATTAGGCTCCTGTGCCATTAGAAGTTACCTTTCCTATTCACCTGTCCTCTGGACCCATTACTTATCCTTTTGCCCTCTGGCCCACTTTCCAGCTCTGGCAAACACCATCCTAGTCTCTGCTTCTATGAGATCAACTCTGTAGCTTCTCCATGTCCTGTCTTTCTGCGCCCAAGTCATTTTGCTTATGGACATGTCCCTCCTCACTTTGCTGCTATGCAGCCGCAGAGCCAACGTCTGTGGGGCCTGTTCCAGGCATTTGCCTGCAGAGTTCTTTCCCGTGTAGCTGAGGCCAGTGAGTACCATGTGAAAAGCTCTGGAAACTGCTGCTTCCATCTGGATAGACAAATAAAATGTAGAAAAGGCTCCACCCACTATTACCGAGATGAAGTCATTGATAACTCTTGACCCTAGACTTCCAAGCAAGTCTGTCTTTATAGACCAAGGCTCGAGTCACCAGCTCTGCTCAGCCCCTTTCTATGGAAACTCATATCCTTTCTCTTTTAAAATTGTTGCCCTCCAGAGCCCAAGTCCTATGCAGGGACTTCAGAGTCAGGAAAGGGCTGTCACATGCCATCAGAATGTGTACTGACTAAAACGAGATCAAGGGCATGTTGTAGAAGTAGTAGTCATAGCAAACTCCTCCCTTTACACCTTGTTGACAGCCAGTCTCCTTTTGGCCCTAAGTACCACGCACCTCAGTACCAACCCTTACAAAACTGTTTTTTTCCTCTATAGACATATTCAGTGTGTGGAAGATCTTGCCTCATCCCACACTTGATGAGCTCATGATTCTTATACTTGGGATAGTTCAGGGAAAGTTTCCTTCTCCTTCCTCATTTAACCTTTCCCAGTGCCACGGAGATTTCCACCTTTGTCTTAGTTCTTATCCAAGTGGGAAACCTTCAAGGTGAAATATATTGCCTTTCAACACAATGGCTTTGGGGGTTCCCCCCAGAAAACGTGACCACCCAGCACTGGGGACCGTGGCTGAGCCACTGCGGTCTGGTGATGATGTCTTGGCACACAATGCTGGGAATGTGGAGTCTCGTGGGAATTTTCCCCGGGCTCTATTTGAGCAAGTCAAGCATACCATCAGCATTTCTGGTACATTCCAAGCCTCCGATCCCATCCCTCTCACCCACATCGTTAATTTCTAGACTGCAGGACAGCTCTTCGACCTAGGATTGTCATGTAGTCACACAATGGGTTTCTTAATGGGAGGGCCTCTTTTGTGGTGCCCAGACTCAAGTCATAGACAGCTAGCATTTTGGTGTATAAAAGGTCCTGGGAAAATGAAGGGTGCTATACCCCTTTATAAAAACTTGTAAGTACTTGTGGGCCTTGTATGAGGGATGAGAGAGCTTGCGTTAGACTTATATTCTGTGAGCTGGCCTAGAAGAGCTGGCAAGCCATGCCTATCCCATAGGGCCCCTCGAGTGTATCTGATCTTAATATCAGCTATTTCCATATATATATATATATAT